>NW_024523822.1:7690100-8105971 GCF_017590135.1 Pyrgilauda ruficollis | reverse complement strand
TTTTTTTTTTTTTTTTTTTTTTTTTTTTTTACATTAATGCCAATCTGTAGATCCCATGAGCACAATCAATGCAGCTGTAGTACAGACCAGAATATCTTCTGTGGTCAACTGTAAATAGCAACTCTGTATCCATGGTTTATTTTTACCATAGTGTGCTATAATAGGAAAAATAGCAAATGGTAAGTCTATATATAGCCTGTTACCAAGACTGTGAGCTAAATGATTAGTCAACAGTAAAAGCCTATCCTAATCAACAAATGGCTTTAGGTCCAGTAATAATATTTTGGATAGAAAAATAATGTATACTAGGTAGTAAGAGGAATTGCAGGAGTGCAGCTAATATTTTATGGGTTTTTAATGGCTCTTTTTAATGTTAAGTAGGAATTTTGTGAATCATGCTGATTTTAACAGAATGGATATGGATAGCAGACTCTATATTGCTGTACTTATATTGCCTGACTTTTTATTTTTTGCCTCTTTCTTTTGTTGGACCAGCAAAAATTAATTTTCCTTTTAGTGACATTAATTAACCATTAAATTGTGAATAGTTCAGGAAAGGAGACCCCCTCTCTCTGCCTTGTTCTTTATTCCTAAACTTACTTAAAAACTCACTATAAAAAAGTATAAATTTTATTCCAGACTTGAAAATATGATGTTCTTTTATATTTTATGTAAAAGTATTTTATGACTGACAAGGTTAGGAATGTATGTAACAAAATTCTTAGATAAGTCTTCAAGGTTACTTCACATTAGACATGATAGGTAGGAAGAAAATACAGACAGAAGTCAGTTTTCCTTATCTTTTGTATAAACAAGCTGGTATTTAATTCAAGGCCTTTTCCTTAACTTTTGGCATACCAGATCACTATCAGGCAGTCACAGGGAGAGATATGCAAACGTGTTGTTGTTGACTATTTGTCTACTGAATTTATGAATTGGATTCCAAGGAAAGCAGGCTCCTGCATTCATTCCATCTTTGTGCTTGCCTGCCTTCCCCTGCCTTTCTCCCCTTCACAATCATTTGTGACTTACCTTACTAGTCTTAAACATGTTTCATGAAAAGTTGGAGGTCTGTAATTATAGTAAATTCCTATTTCTACAAAACTCGAGAGTAGAGGAGAGAATGCCCTGCTTGTGGGGCAGTCTACTCCAGGGCAAAGGAAAAGTAAGGGAAACTCTGTCCTTACCTGGGTTTGGGACCACGCTGTGGACTGGCCTGCAGCTTTCTCCTGTGAGCCAAACACCTTTTCCTGTGAGCTAATCTACAGGTGTAATGGGGACCCAGACCCCTTGGGACTCCGTGGGGTAATGCCAGAGTGGGCCAAGGCATGGTGAGACACCAGTCGTGTGGAGAGTTTTAAGGAGGATCGAGCTGCGAGCGTGCTTGGGAGACTTTATGGATTTTGTTGGTTTTGGTGTGCCAAGCAGGTGAATGGAAATACTGTGGGATGATAATTCCACATCAAGGGAGAGAGCACAGAGGACCCTGTCTGTGTGAAATAAATGGGAGCTACCATGGTGAAAGGATAGAAAGCACACGGGAAAAAGAGCTGGCTTGTGAAAAGCACCACAGACATGATGAAGGAACTAGGGGTGTTTTCTTTGGGGAGTGTTCATGGCAAGTATCTCTTGGAGAACACACACTATTTATTAATTCTGCTGTTTTACAGTAGCATCATGTATTCATTACAATGAACTTTGTTTAAATGAGCCTGATCGAATACCTTCTGAAGGAAATGCTGCTTTTATTTGCTATCAAAGGAATGAGATAAGGTCCCTGCTCTAACATAGGTAATTTATTTGCATGATGTTTATGAATGACTTTGAAGTATATTTGTAATTTAAATCCCAACATTAATAATACCTGTTAGAAATGCAGACATGAGCTTCTCAAGTAATTTTTATTCTTCTTAGTTTTATTACAAACGATATACAACTGAGACTGGACTGATATCTTAGGAGTTTTTTTGTTCATATTTTTAGGGGCTTGAGAACTTCTTTGTGTGTGTTTATAGAGCACCTAATAGTTGTCCATGCCGTCATGATTCCTGATTTCATTGCAGTATAAGTAATTATAATATATATTATTTTATCTGTTTACAAAACTGTATTATAATATAAAATAATTATAGTACTCAAAAACTAAGTATGGTCTTCATCCATTCTTTGGTCTAAGGAATTGTATTTGATGTTGATGCCAGTTCTGCAGAGAAGGGAGTCCTAATTCAGGCACATAAATTTGTAAAATGGATAAAATACTTCAGAAGAAAAAGAGTAATTCAGTTAGTTTGCTCCTACATTTTTAGGGTTGGGCTACATTAAGCCCTTTCTTACTCAGCTGCCTTCTTAGTGTTAGTCCTGCTGTTGGAAGAAATCATGGGAATACTCATGTAGAGTGTCTGCAACTTCCTCATCTCCATCTTGTCTAGACACCAGCAATCTCATAGTATATTCATGCCTCCAGAACATCTAGACTTCTCTTAACTGGGAACTCTGAATGAGGTAGGAGAACAGAGGGAATCTGTTTTCCCTTTCAAAGTTCCTTCTTTGCCAGTGGCTAGGTACAGTATTGTAATGAATACCAAATCAGTGTCATATTTCACAGCATGGTTCTCAAATTCATGTCACAGGGGAAACGTGAGAGAGTGTTATTTATTCCAATGTCATTCACTAAAAATACTACTAGAAATTATAAGAGATGAATAAACTGATCTTGAAAAATACCGTGGTATATGTGTTCTCCTACTGATGTTTTATTTTCAGTTTAAATGTACTTAGAAAGCTTTCTGGCAATTGCACAAGATACAATTTAAATTTCTGTGAGAGAGGCATGGAATTAGTCCATACTTCTTTTTTTTTTTTAGGCACTGTCTGCACCACTATGTAATAAAGCTATGTACCTAACTTCTTCTCTTTCAGACATCCTGAGTTTTTTATACCCTTTTCTTTCTTCAGTGACACAGGTGGAGGACAGTCCTGCTCCGTCTTCCTCAGTTACTACTCAGGGTAGTTTTTGAAGTGGGGATTGTGATATTAAATAGTTTCAAATGAAACGAGAAAATTTCTAAACATTATATTTTTTGCTTGGAAAAAATTTCTTTTGTTCTCGTCAACTGTTGTTTAAGGGAGAGGTACAAGTGGCAGATTAGACTGTTTACCCTAAGTTTTTCCAGAAAATGAAATATATGTGTGAAGGGGGAGAGGGAGCATTTCTTGGCTCTGTTTCTTTGTATTGCTGTTACAACCATAATATAGTACCTGTATTTTATTTCTAAGAATCCTTTTCCTTACTTCAAAGTGTCATTTGTGGCACCTTTGGCTTGAGAAGTGGGAGAAAAACCTGCCTCCTCTGAAATAACCTGGATGAAATACTTCCTTAAATATTTGTGTTAAAGGATGTGGAGACAACCTCTGCATTCCAGGAGTATTAAAGCCAAGTAGAGATGTCAGACTTCCCTTCATTAGGTGAAATTGGTGAACTGTAAATAATAATTGGTCAGTGGCTATAGCCAAATACCCTGTAGAACAAAGCTGGACACTGGCCACGTGGCATTTGCTATCTGCCTGACCTCACCTGTCCTTGAACTGGAAAATGAGACATCTTGTGGGATTCCTCCTCACCACTTTCTGAGGCACTCATACCATACTCCATCTCAGGCATCTGCTGGCTCCTTTTCCTGGGTTTTTTTTTTTTTTTTTTTTTTTTTTTTTTTTTTTTTTTTCATATCCTACAAACTGCTGTTTATGCTATGGACACATCTGGCAGTACTGCTGGTGAGCCACTGTGGCTTGTGGGACGATGCTTGGAAGAGCTCTGCATTAATCTGTTGTGCAGAGGAAGATGTTCTATTGCAGTTTTTCCATGACTCAGAAAAACAAAGAAACCAAAAAGGTCATATGGTGGTGTGTGATTTGTTTTGTGGGTTCATTCAATAATGCCATTGTGCATTTGGCCCGACTGCAGTGAGTCAACTGGGTTGGATTGACTCAGACAAAGTAGAGGACTTGCACAACAGTAGGACTTCAGTCATTCTAAATTCCCTTGCTAGTGCACATCAAAGAGATGAAATTACGTACGGAGTGCAGATTTTTCTATCAAATGGGAGTGTAATACTTGCACATCTAAATTCAGTTTGAAGTGGAACGTGGGCATCTCAGTGTTTTTATGGGACTTGCCTAGGTGTTTTACTACCTTGAACTTCCATTAGTTAGGCAAATAAACCTACTGTCAGGAAAGGATATAGAAATAGGCTTGAGCATGTAAGCTTTTCTTGTATTGACTTGGCTGGATCTACTTGGATCCATCAGATTCAAGCACATAAACAGCAGAAAGTCGAAGTTGTAAGGTGGTGAAATTGCAGCTGCCACATGGTGCTCTGGAGCCTGAAACCCGCTGCTTGAATAATTACGGGACAGCTTCCCCCGCTTTGCCGGGCAACTTGCGTGCCTTGGCACCGCAGCCCCAAGCGCCGGCACTTTTCACCTCAGCAGCTTTCCCTGTCACCCGCGGCGGCTGCGGGAGCAGCTCCGCCGTCCTGCCGTGACTGACTCCGAGCTTCCCCTCAGCGCTGCCCTGCAGCCGGCTGCCCACGAGCACCTGCACTTTCTGAGGGGGGGCTGGGCGCCGCTGCCTCGCCCCTCACAGCCGGTTGAAAGGCTCGGCAGCCCGGCAGCGCTGCCCCGAGGCCACGGGGTGGTCGCGGGGGAAAGAGCCGCCCTCAGGCGGCGGTGCTGCCCTAGGCTACCCTTGCCCGGCGGCGCAGCGCCCACAGCGGGGGGACCAGGCGCGGAGGCGGAACGGCCCGGCCCGCAGGCACGCCCCGCGGGCGGGGAGGGTTTCGGGGGCGGACTACACCTCCCGGCATCCCCCGCGGGCCGCGGCCGCGCTGGGCATGCCGGGAGCTCGGCAGAGCCGCGGCCTCCATGATCTTCCCCTCCCGCCGGCGCGGCAGCGCCTGCTTGTCTCGCGGTGGGCGGGGCTTTCTCGCAGCCCCCCCAGCTCTGAGCGACGTCCACACCACCCTATCAGCGAAGGCTGTAGAGCGGCTGTAGCCAATCAGCGGCGCGGGGGGGCGGGCCCCCGCCGCGGCCGGAGGTAGCGGTAGTGGCGGCAGCCGGAGCGCGGCCGTGCGAGAGCGTGGGCCCCGCGTTGAGGGGCAGTGAGATCGCTCGGGAGCTGTGCGGCTTCGGCGGGGCCCGGGGGCTCGGTAAGCGGCCCTGGGGGGCCGCGGCGGCGCCGGCATGGAGCAGGCAGCACCCAAGAGGTAAGGACCCTCCCCGGCGGCCCCTTCCCCGCCCAGGAGCGGTGGCACGGCCAGGGTGAGGCCTCGGTCCCGGGGTCTGTGAGGGGGCGGTGGGACAGGGACGGCGCTGAGCCTTGCTTGGCGGCCGGAGGGCTCTGTCACGGGGGGAAGGGTTTTCTGTCGGGTGGATGCCCCGAAGTACACCCTCCAGTAAATGCCCCGGCGGAGACGAGCCCTTGGGGGCTGCTGGAGTTGACAACATTTTTAACGTGAAGTGAGGGAAACTTGGTCGCCGAGCAGAGTCCTCTCTGCCCTGAGGGTCTCTCACTCGATGGTGCAGGTCTGTGGCAGGAGCACACATGAGTAGTTCTCTTTTCACGTTGGAAAGCGTCCTTGTGCTCTGCTGCTGGAGGGATGGATGCTTGTGGGGGTGGGCGTTGCATAGTTGCAATTGCAAATCAGGGAGTGGGAAGAGGCAAAACTCAGGAATATTCCCACAGTAGATGTATTTTCTCCAATATATTGGCTCTCAGGTTATATTCCTTACTGTGCACGTATTAAAAAATAATTTATCATTTGACTTAGTGCATAAAACAACTTTGCTTTGTGTTAAATTTAAGTTTAATCATGTATTTCAACTGGAACAAGATATAGTTGTACAATACACTGGCTGTAGTTGTGTGGTGTACAGAATGTAGTTACACGGTTTACATATATATTTACTGTCTTTGAGCTCTGATTTTGCTTTTGCTTCCTGATAATGAAAAATCTACACAATAGGGGGCTACGCAATAGGGGCTACACAATACAAATTTGTGATAAAGGATATTAGATAAGTTTTTACATTCATCTTTAAAACCTGTACATTTCCCATTTAGAAAAGAATCTTTAAAAGTAGCTTCCTGTAGGATTATAGGACTTGAGAAGAATGTTGTCTTAAACATCTGATGACTTCTCCAATAACGCATCAAGTGACAGTACCTACTGTGGAAAACTTCGGAAAAGAATTGGCTTATAGTTGCTATCTAGGGTGGTTTTAGCAGGCAGTGGGGTAAGAAGGGACAGGCCTACACTGTACTTTCAGGCTGACAGTGCTGCATATCTCAAATGAAGGAAGTAGGACAGGCGCCAGCAAAAATTTAGGAAGAGAAATGGAAATGTCTGTGGTGTAATCAGTGTCACCAGCAGCAGTGGAAGCCTTGGGAACTAGTGGTATCACAGGACTGAAAACCATACTGTGAAGTTAGCATAACCTGCCAGATGTTTTGGGGAAGATGTGGCGTTTGCTGTAACTTTATTGCCTAGCTGGAGGTGTGTGTCTGGCCTAACTGAAACTAAGAGATGTTTAAATCATTGGATTAGCTCAGAAAGAGCTAGATTTGGGAATGTCTAAACTCTGGCGTGTTTTTATATTCCACATGGGTTTTGAAGCTTTTTTCCTGGAAATTTGTGATGAGAACTCAGATTTGTTTCTTTAGTGGAAGGGAAAATTTGAACTAATTTTTTTGTGAGATATTAACTCAGGTTATTTCTTAAGATTTGAAGCAAATTTTTCATGTCTGTGCATAATATCGCCTTTGTTGGTAATTTTGTAGTTTCCCAGTTGTTGGTGTTCCCAGCTATTCTAGGCCACCCCCTTTTTCTGCAAGTCCAGAAGAAATGCAGATTATTTTTTGTGGGCTGAATTTTTGGTGCTGACCTTGGATGCAGCAGTGGTGTGAAATGGGCCTTGTTTACTTGGCAGAACAGATGTGAACACCAGAATTCTTTACTTTGGTCGCTGTTGTTCACAGGAGCAGTTACTGGGAGGGATCTCTTGGCATCATATCTGTGGTGCATCTGTTTACAGGTAGCAAGAATTTCATATGTACACTAAAAAGCTGCAGGGGTGTCCTAGAATCCCAGTGTTGCCTTACAGGTGTAGGGCACTTTTATCTCCACTTCCTTGTAGAGAAGCACACAATGCAATTGTCTGTTGCATAAATCTGTAATACAGCCCTTCAGAAAGCAGCAATGGTGATGCCCAAGTGACATTCTAGGCCATTGTGACTTTTTTAATGGAGGCGCTGTCAAAAGAATTCAGTTTTTCCCTTGACTAACACTGCACTGCAACAGTAACACAATACTTTTAAGGAAGAGTCCTTTTCAGAATACTTTTTTACTTTAGAAATAATTTAGAGTAGATTTTCTGATTTTATGCTGAACAATTTGTGCAGTAGTTGACACAGTGTTTTCTTGCATCTTGACTCTTTAACTGTACTTTAGATGTGCTTTATAGTTTTTTCTCTCACTAGAAAAGAGATTTGCTCTTGAAATAGTTACAAAATTTGCCTCTTAGTGTTGCAATTTTCCTTTGTTGTTACTGTTTTGTGAGCAAGCTCTCATGTGAGGATGCAGGTTGCATGCAAAGGGAAAAACAAAGTAGTTATTGACAGAATTTTCTCAAGTACATAGTTTTTAATCGTGCCCACCTCCTGCATGCTGCTGCCGAATGAAAGGCTGCTTAACAAGCATGGGAAGTGTTAATGAAGGTTTTCCAGTCTTTCATTAAACTTGAGTTTTAAATGTTCACTGAAAGCCACAACTTTTCAGGTTTTGTGAGAAGAGTTCTTAGAATACAAACTGTTTGTGAAAAAAAGTGTTTTTTAATGTTTGTGTCAGTGGACGTTGGCAATTGTCAAGTTCCTCCTGAAAATGATGGGACAGAACTGTTTGGGCAGAACGCTAAATGTACGTACACAGCACAGTGCTGTAAACTGTCTTAATCTGGCTTCTACCTGTGTGAGTGCTGTGAAGCAGAGCAAATATCTCATGGCTTCCACATGCCACCTCTACTTCAGATGACTGCAGTGATTTCTCCTACTACCTTCTCTTTTAATATGTCAGTATAATTGATCCCAGCCATTCTTTTTAAATGTTTCAATGTGCTAGTTCTTCTGCACAATAAACCACACATATTCATGTTTCTTGGAGAGGCTGTCCAGTTTTTTGTAACTCATGACAGTAATTGATGGCTTTCTATTCTTTATTCCAGCTTTATTTTTATTTTTGAACTTTCAGGGATTTTTTATCCCTACCTCTGTAGCACATCACCAATTTATTTGTGAAATCTGTATATGATGACTGTAGGGTACTAAAGTCATACTTTTTTTTTTTCCTTTCATTTTTTGGGGAGGAAATCTCTAGCTCTTTCATGTTGCAGTTTAGGATTTACTGATCTTTATGCTGCAATTGAGTGCCTCCTAGGTTTTCCTTTTCTAGAGTTTTGCTGATGTACTCAATGGCAAATAAGATTCTGGTGAGACTAGGAATTGTTTTCTTGTATGAACTGGATTTATAAAAGTACAATTATTTGCTAGGATGTATTTTCCTTGTTAAGAGACTAAGTGTTGTGTGGAAAGTCAAACCTTCTTTGAACAAGAAAACAGTTTTCACAGGTCTTTCCCAGAGGTGTAGTTTAGTTAGTCCTTCTGATTTAAGGAACAGCTTCCCTTCTGGAAGACTTCTAAAATAGCTCATAATCACTACCTGATAGTTTAGATTCTAGAGAAAAAAAGTAATCCAGAACAACTTCGTGTCCAGGTTTTTTGTTGAACTTCTCTGTATCTCCTTTGGACTTTCTCATATATATATATATATATATATATACATGCACACACATATGGCACTTGGCACTTGCATCCTTTGGCCAGAGTAAAGCAGTGCCTGGATTTACTGATTTATTTGTTCTGTTTTAAATGCTTGTGTTATGAAAGTAGAGGATCAGTGAGGGAGAGAGGAATGAGACACATTCTGTCTTTCTCTCCTATTGTTCTTGTGCTCTTTGTCTCTTCATTTTTGCCTCCTGCCCCCTCTTCACCTTGCCCCCTTCCCCCTGCCATTAAGAGCTGATGCTCAAGTCTTAGATGTGTTTCTCTGTCCCAAGATTGTTGCTTGCTTTTAACAAAGATATTATTTCTGGTCTCTTCTTGTATTCTGCTTGGTGCTTTGCAGACAGTTGCACTGGTTGCCACCGTATTCCTTGTTTCTTATAGAGTTTTCATAAATGCTGTTTACTGCTGCCCTGCAGGGTGTATCATGTGGTGTCCTGCAGTTCAAGAGCTGAATATTCTATTTAAACATCCAGAAACAGAAATCATTAGAATGTCTGAGTCATTAGGATTTTTCTGTGGTTCAGAGAACTGTGGTGTCGATGCGATCACTTGAACACCGGACCCAGCATCTGTACTGTTTCAGTGCTTGTGGAGGAGTGGGAGATGCTTTCACAGGGTATTTCGTGATGACATTCTTCAGGCCATGTACCTTTCTCACTGGAAATAGGTTTTATATTAAGCTGCTTTAGTGTTAAGTGTGATTTGGTCTCATCACATGTGTGTCAGAGTTGGATAATATGAAAATAATTTTAAAACTACAGAATGCTTATTTTTTTAAATCTTCTGATTGCTTCTCAGTGTTCCAGATAATCTGTTATTTGACAATTACGTTGGTTTTGATCAGTTTGTGGCTGTTAATGATTGTTTCACTAACTCTTCTCAAACACTTGCAATGCTTTTCCATTAATGGTGCTATTGGAACCCTTTTGGTGTGGAGTTTTTTTTTTTTTTTTTTTTTTTTTTTTTCATTTTAGCAGGTGTTACTCTTTCAATGAGCAGGTGGAATTGTTCTCTATGTGGGCATCTCCAGTCAGGGGTACTGTATGCTTTCTCTTTTCTTGCTGTTACTAAAAAGTTCAGTCCCACTGCTTTTGTGTTTAGTACATCTTTTTTTACTCAGCTCTTTGACTCAGCTAAAGGTTATGCTTTTTATTTTTCAGGGCTCTGCTTATATTATAAACATATTGTGCATGGGGTTTTTTGGTGGCAAGAAGGGGATGATGGCAGCAAGTTATTCTTGAATGCAGTCTCTAAGGCTGCATATAGTCTGTTCAGAGAGGAAAAAAAATTTGGAACAAAGAAGTAAAATGAATGATTTATTACTTTAATACCTACCAGCAAAATATTTTTTCCTCTTTGATTTGTCTCAACATATGCTTTTTCAGTAATGAAATATGTGCTTCTCTGCAAGGTATAAGTTCTGTCTTTCTGCTTTCTAGTGTCTAATCAGCAGAGAGAGTAAAAATGAAAACAGTTTTGTTCGTGTAGGGCGGTTTTGCAGACATTATTTAGCTGTTTTCATTTGAATTTTTTTGCTGTTTTTCTCCATGTTGTGCCTTTCCTTTGCTGTGAAGATTTTTATTTTCCCTAAACACACAGACTTTCCAGCTTTTTGACTGTTTGCTGTAGCAAACTGCATGGTCTTTATTGTAGTTAATGCACCTTTCCTCACTGATTGTGGTTGCTTTTTGTGTTCATGAAATTGCTACATCTGTGAAATTGTTCTTTGATGTATAAATGTGTGCACCCTTGTTTAACACCAATCCATATGTGTGCTTTTACAATTACTTTAAATTCTTTGCTTTTACTTAGATGGTTGGCAATTACAAATCTATTTTGACTCATGAGTTCCCTCATTGGTCAGTCACTTATTTTTATTGATTTTGTATATCACAGAATTGCGTCTCCTAATATGAAGGTTTGGTTTTTTTTTCAGATCACTGTTCTTCCACTATTAAGATTTGTCAGTCTTTTCTGTCCATGCCCTCCTTCCCTTATTGTGTATATGTTTCTAGAAAGTGTTGTGGGATAACTTACTTTCCATAAGTTCTGAGTGATCTGCTGTTCTTCAAAGTTTCCCTTTTTTTATTTCCCTTTTCCTCCTCCTGCATATGGAATACATTGACTGTATTTAACACTACAGCACCAGCTTTTCTTCAGCTCATCTTCTGCTTTATTAGTACTCTTGGCTGTCATGTAGAGTCAACTTTTTACTTCAGTCTTGCAGCAAAATTCCCTATAACTTTATGGTGAAGGATTTACATGCTGCAGCCACGCATCCCTGCTGCAATGTGTGTGTGGTTATATTTTCCTGTGCCATGTTCAGTGTTAGCTCTAGTGCAAGCTTGCAGCTGAGTTGTATTTTGAGATTTGCCAGGAGTCTGGGGGCCTGGATAGCTGGGAATACTAGAGACCAGGGAAAGGCTAGGACTGCTTGTAAAGGACAACAAATGTAAAAAGGAGTTCAAAGTGCTGGAAGAAATCATAGGGTGTTACTGAGTGGTTTGAGACTGTAAGAGAGAGCTAAAGGCAAATGTGGTGGTGGTATGTCATCAGAGATTTTGTTACATCCTGTCCCTATGTGCATTTACAAAGATGCAAGAGAAGCTGCCCCAACAGCTCTTATGGTACTCAGCTTTTGGAATTTCAGTCTTCTGCTGCTACCTGGGAAGTGCTACCATATGCTCCCAGAATAATCTTGACTTCAGAATTCTGCTACTAATGAGGTCATTCACTGGCTGATGGGGGTGCAATTTAGAAACTAAGTACTTCATGTGGATGAAAGATTGGTTTATAAATAGAGAACAGTGTGGCATCCCCTTAGCAGTAAGGGGCATGAGTTTGCATGCTGACAGTTTTTTGAGGGAAGGTAAACTTTCCTGCATTTTTTGTCTGTTTCAACAAAGGAAGTAGTTTGAAGAGTGAATTGGTCCCCTTGCTGCTTTGAATTGAGCAAACATTAATGGGAAAGTGATAATGACAAAAACTGTCATAACTTAATTCATCTTATATGACAGTTGATTAAAATTTGGTTGCTGTTACACATTAGGTATTCTATTTTCATTGGAATATATTTTTCTTTGTAATAATTTATTGTCTGCTTGCTTGTGTAAAAATTTGCTTGAGTTCTTTCTCCCCCCTCAAAAATAAATAACTTTTGCCTTTCTTTTAGCAAACTGAAAAAGCTAAGTGAAGATAGTTTAACTAAGCAGCCTGAAGAAGTCTTTGATGTTCTGGAGAAGCTTGGTGAAGGGTAAGTACAGCTATTTACAGGGGCATAGGATCAGAGGGAAACAATACATAAAGCATATGTTGGAATATTAAGTTACAGAGAGAGTGACTGTAAATGCCTCTATAGACAAGTTTTACTACTAAAGCAAATGCATGCTTTAGTGGATTTCTACACTTTTCCTTATATATTTATGCATTTTTTTATGTCTGTTGTTTGTTAACACAGCAAATATACTTGCACCTGTAATGGAATTAGAAATTCTTAAGTCTTGACAAAAATTTCTGCTGTCTTGACAAAGCATTCTTCTGTCTTTCCTGAGGTCCTGGTAGAACTGATCTTTTTGTTGCCTGAAAAATGCTCAAATTTCTGCATGAACATATGGCTTTTGTGACTTTTTGTGCATAATGGAAAAGAAGCAGTTTGCCTTATTTTTTAAAAAAATTGTCTCTTATTTTTAGGTCTTATGGTAGCGTGTTTAAAGCAATACACAAAGAATCTGGACAAGTTGTAGCAATTAAACAGGTCCCTGTGGAGTCAGATCTTCAAGAAATAATTAAAGAAATCTCTATAATGCAACAATGTGACAGGTAGGTATGAGATTTCTGTTCCCTTTCTAAGAGTCTATGTGGAAATGTATTTGTACTTGTGAAAATAGTTGAAATGTAAGCAGCTGCCAACCTTTTCATGGAAGGTAAATTGTCCAACATAGACTTTTTAATTAAAGGAACCATGTTGTGGACCTCCTCCTCTCCTTGCTTTGGATTGAAGGAAGTACAAATAATGTACATAACAAAAACTGTTGAAAGAATAAATTCTGGCCTCTGCTTAGAATTCTCCCTGCTTGCCTCACTTTATTTGCACTGTTAAGGCCAAAGGTTACTTTAAATATCTTTGGCTTTATGAGATTCTGAATCCACCTGTTTCAAAAGATTGATAAGGATGTTTCTAGCAGAATATGAATGGCTAGCATTTAACTTCCAGAAAAATATTTTCTTTTCTGTCTTTTTCCTGTGGGAATGTCCCTTTCAAAAAGTGAACAGTCTTGTGAAAGTGCTGGTGGATTGTTACCTTACACTTGTTCACAGGTCTTATGATTGCAGGTCTTGTAGAAGAGGAAGCCTTAATGCAAGGATGCAGAAATTGCTTTGCTGTTTCTGTTGTCTATGGAGTTTTGGGCTATAACTTCCAAATCAAATTTATTAATGTCAGTCTTCAGGCAAATATGAACAGTGTTTTGAAATTGCACAGCACTTAATGTTTTGAAAAGATAATCTTGTCCTGATTGATAATAATACCCAATTGTTACTGGAATTCCTGGCATAATATAAATCTGGTAAGAGATGGTCACAAAAATCAGTGGGTTTTCTTTAGAAGTAATACAACCTTCCTCACTTCATGAATTTATAAGGAGCAAGATCAATGTGTCATGCTTGTAAATGGTAGACATTTGGACTAGTTAGGAGGAGACTGACCCACCTTTGCTTCTGAAAAGGCAAATTCATTTAGTGCTAACAGTTGCTCTTAAATGAAGTAGTTTTTTGATAGTGTTGACCTGTCTTTTTGTAAAGATATCATGTTGAAGGAGGCAACCATAGGTCCTCTCTTCTTCTAGTACCAGTCTGTATGAAGAATGTTGCTGCCAGAAATGCTGATCCTAAAATACAGCTCCTTGCTCCAAAACAAAATGGTGTTTGGTTCTACCCCATAATGGAGGTGTTCTGATTCACTGTCTGAAATCTGAGTATCTCACTTCCTGACTTTGTGGGAGATAGATCACAATCAAACTGTAGCCTTCTTTGTTTCAGTTCCTGCCAAAAACTCTACCCCAAACCTACACCTAAATATACCATCTAATAACTTATGAAGGGTGATTTTTTATGTTTACTACATCTGTTTCTGCCTTTCTTTTGCAAGTGACTCCAAGGAAACATTATGTCAAGTGACAGACTGATGAGAGTAGCAAAGCAATACCTTCTACCACATAGTTTGTGACCCTACTATCACTTCACATGAGATGCTTCAGTAGAAAAGCATTTGCAAATCCAGCAGGCTTCAAACCAGCACTAGATTATCTTTAATAAGAAAGTCTAGTTCTGTGCTTGAAGTAAATTCATTCTTGCAAAACTGGGGAAACATGGTTGAGTTTCCATGTGATTTTGCTCTGGAGAGAAGAAAACAAGGCAGTCTTTCTAAGAAGAGAAGCATTCAAGAGAGGTCTTAGAGGAGGGATAAACAAAGCTTTTTATCAGATGACTGATGTTTGGGAAAACTATGTCTGTATTTGAAGGTTGTGGAAAACCTATATACATAGTAGTGCCTTTATAATTTTATTAAGTAATCATAATTTACTCTAAAAAGGCATTGGTTAAGCAAATTACAGATTTAAAATGTGTTTGGTTGCACTTTTTCTTTAGCTGTGTCAAACAGTTTTTAACAACAGGTGTGCTGGTGATTTATTTTTTCTTCTACTAAGAATTCATCTGTTTATCTAACTTTTTTTCCCATTTAGTCCTTATGTTGTCAAGTACTATGGCAGCTACTTTAAGAACACAGATCTATGGATTGTTATGGAATATTGTGGAGCTGGCTCTGTTTCAGACATAATTAGACTGCGTAATAAAACGGTGAGTTTTTTTTTTAAATATAAAGCAGTTCATAAAATCAACTTGTGAATTAAGATTGGAAGCCAGAAAAAAGGCTGGAGTTACAAGACACGATCTTGGCTGATGCCAAGGGGCCTATCTGTGCCTTGGTTCCCAGGAAACAAGCTCATGCAGTTACTGACTGTCATTGTGCATTCCTCTGTGGAGTGGTCACCAGCAGAAGCAAATGCATTTTGAAATACAATTCTTGGGAATTTCCTGAAGATTACTGCTTTGTAGAAGGCAAAACTGGCTTCTTTCCCCAACCTCTTCCACCTTACAGATTGTCAGCAGCCACTTAGTAGCTGCGTAGTTTGGAAACAGGTGTAAAATTGTCTTGCTCTCACTCAGTAATTAGGGAGCATGAGGAGTAACTGGCATTACTCAAGGAAGGAGAAGGGGAAGAGATGCCAACTAAGGAATGTGAGAGGGAACCAAAATGGGGGTTGTATGGAAGTGTCTTCATGGACTTAAAACAGCAATAATATAGAGGAAGCCCGTAGGAAGCAGGTGTTGTTAGTTCTAATTAAGAAACAGCTTCTCTGAAAAGTGTTTTGCTGTAGCTGTCAAGCAACTTTGAACTCCTTTGAGCCCATTGTTTTCAGTAATGGGCTGAAACTTGAGGTATTCTTTTTACCAGCAAGTACTCTGAGGTGACACTACTTGCTGGGTTTCACATTTTGTAAACACTCCCTGAAATGTTCCTTGGCCCTTAATTGGGAGCAGAGGGGGAAAGTATAGAAGAGAAAAGCAACGTTTAGAAAACAAGACATAAAAGAAAATGGAATTAAGTTTATTAGGAAGTGGAGGTGATGTTGAGACTAAAGGGAGACCCTTTGGAAAAGGTAGCTTTTATTGAGGCTGCTGGGATGTTGAAGTGACAGGGAAAAGCCAAAACCAATGTGAGATTGCTGGAGTTCTGCAGTCTTCAAGATTGGTGTTGTATATTAAAAATTCTTATATATCAAAAAATTTTTGCTGCTGTATATTATCCAAGGATCAGTAGCTCCAGTAAGAAATGGCACAAGCTAGTCCAAATTTAAAAAACAAAAACAAACCATAACCCATTTATAGAATTTAAGAAAAGAAAAAAAAAGGTGCAAACTTGTTTGTGCATTGATAGAAAATGCTTGAATTTTTATTTTAAAAAAGGTGTGTGTATGAATGTGTGTGTACTTATATGAAATTAGGCTATCTAGTTTTTCTTATATCTGTTGTAAGATATTGACATAGTAAATTAATTAAAGATTTGAGGGGAAGGGATGTTGGAGTCTGATCAGACAAACTATGTCTTCTACTGCTGTTTGTTAAGGTACATATGATTAAATAGCATGAATTCTAAGACAGACAATAATCAGTAAATGCATGGATACCAATGATAAAGCTTTTGTAAAGGCAAGTCATGGAGTGCATGGCTAGTAGAGTTCTGGGAAGCAGTTGATAAGGACACAATTAATGGTGGCTGCTGTAAATTTGGTTGGATGTGCTGAAATGTTTTTGGACAGACTTCCACACCAGAAGCTCTTCAAGCAAATAAAGCTGTAATCTGGAGTAAATGGCAAGTTCTGTCACAGCTGGGTAATTGTTTTAAATATAAGAAAGAAGGTGTTTTGGTCTACTGCATGGGTTGTTGTCTGTCCTGTTTCAGTAATAGGGTAGAAATACTGGTGAGAGGTTGTATTCCTAGTGGTGGAAACTGGCAAAGACTTGAAAGGCTTTGTACTACTGAGAAAATAAGCACAACTAAATGTGAAGAAATATAGTTGGCTTGGTGAGGAAGGCAAAGTCTTTATATTCAGGTTCATGAGTGCTTGGGCTTAACTTTTAGAAATAGTTGAATAAGTAAAGTGGTTGTCAGAGTTTACAGTGGTACCGAGGACACAGCAGAACTATGGAGATCAAATAAGGTAACAGGGCTGATCAGAAGTAAAGACTACTTCTCTAGAAGCAGATAGCCAGATGTATTTGGATATTTCTGTGATGAGAAGAAGTACCTGGAGGGAGAGACATGGTAAAAGGTTTTGAAAACCATGTGTAGCACCAAGAAAGTAAGATAAGGGTATCTCACTGTTTATTACAAAACAAGAGATCACTTGTCACAGTAGATGCAAAGCAAAAATTTTTTCTTTGCACATGATGATGAGAGTGACTTTATAGTTGCAGAAGTTCTTGTAGGTGCTCAGAGTTGATTTTCAGAAGGCAGCTAAATAAGACCAGGAAAAAATGACTGTGCACTCAAATGGGTAATGACTGGAGCAGGAAGTCCATGTGCTTCACATCTCTGGGAAGGTGAAGCAAACAGCTGTCACAGTTTACTTGGCATGTACTTACATTCAGACAGGCTACCAGGCTGGACAGAATTTTCATCCTGGTGTATATATAGAATAGGGAGTGTTCCGGTGCCTATAACAAAACAATAAGTAAAACAAACTCCTCAATTTCTCCCTTGCTATGCCTCTGTCTTGCAAGTTTTGGAAGATTTAGGCAGAGGCTTTGGATGTGTTTGAATGCTCTTGCTCTTTGTGGAACAGTGGCCTGATCACTCAGACTGTGTGTGATGGGAAACTTGTGACTATTGCTGGAATGAGGCTGCTTAAAGTAATTGAGCATTCTGCTGATGACCTTACATTTTATTTATTTATTTATTTATTCATTCATTCATTAAATGGAAATAAGAAATGTTTTTGTAATAAGAAAATAAATATATTCACTTGCAAATAAGGAGAGAGTTCTTTCTTATTTTATCAGAATATTTACTGAATACAGTCAGACACGTAGAGTTATGTATTCTGTAACTTTCCTAAATTGTCAAATGAAGACTGTGCCGGGCCATGGAAAAGTTTATTTCCTGCTTCTTCATATTTAAGGAAAAGAAAGAGAGAAAGTTGAAGTAAGAACCCTTTAGTGCAATGGCCATTAGGATTATCATTTGGACTTGATCTTAAAGGTCTCTTCCAACCTAAATGATTCTAGGATCATTGTTAAGTCAAGTCATAGGAGAAGGTGGATTTCTCCTGCTGTTTGGGGAGGAAATGTTAATATGTATTTGCCTTTGTTGCTTGTCTCTATTTATTGATCATCCTCTGTTTTTGTGGTTTCTGATTTTCAAAAATTGTGTTTGTCTAGAAAGTGAACAACACTGGGCTTTTTTTCACTGTTCTAGCGGATGAAAACCAAGGGAAACAGAATCCAAATTTGGGGTAATTTTTAGTGACTGTTTGGAGTCTATTCATATGGAGAAGTTTTCAGCTTAGCAAGAGCAGGTTCTTGTCCAAGAGGCCTGAGCCATTAATTTGAAGTTAAATGGATCCCCGCAATTCTGCCTGGAGTCTTCTAGTGTGCCAGGCAGATCAGCAGCACTTCAGCAAATCCATGGTGCTTGTTAGCTCATCCGGGGTGTGGTGTTCATCAGTCCTGGGCAGCAAAGCTTAGATCTAGTTTTGTCTGCTTTTCTCAGAGACTGGTTTGGGAGGTACATGTATCTTATGCATTCAGACTGTGGGTTGCTGCCAGGAAGGGCAGTTCTGCTGCTGTCCTCCAACCTGACTGATGTGTTCCTCCTGCCTTTTCCATGCCTCAGATGCAGTGATTGTCTGTGGCTGCAGGGTGATCTTCGATAAGCTTGATGATAGGATGGGGGAACTTCCTCTCTGTTCTGTTCTCCCCACCCCCTCATGAGCTAGCTCTGGACTTCTCTGGCAGCACAGTGGCTTGATCTGATGCAAGGAAAAGGAAGGAAGAACATGTATGAGACTGACTTCCAGTGTCAATAGATAATTACAGTGTGAAGCAACACTCACTGGCTGCCCTTAACATAGGGGAGAATATTTACACACAACCAACCTTGTCTCTCTAATGATTATTGAGGATGCATTTGCTCATCCACTGATCATGATTAACTAAGTAATTCTAATCCTGACTCTTTGGGAACCAAATTCAACTGACTGAAACATACCAGGTGTTAGCTGTGTTGTAGGTTTATCAGACAAACCTGTCTTATTTGGGTCAATATTGTAAGTAATAAGTGTAGGAATGGATAGCTGTGCTGTGTGCTGTGTAGATGGGCCCAGAGATTGTGTGTTTTGTATCTAAAATTATTTCCTTTACGTGCCATATATAGTGCCTCATGTACTTTTGATGGTTAGCTTCTGTCATGTTTTCTTAGCTAATTACTTTTTGCCATGTGTTTAAGCTCCGCTAATTCAAGTGAATAGTGTTTTCAAATCTCTGGATGCTGTATTTCAATGTCCTGCTGGATTTGCTTTCTCTCTATGTTACCATGGGGATCCAGGGTAAATCTTTTGTTGTCTGGGCTCAAGGATTTTGCTTGTAAGGATGTTGTTTTGCAGTTTTAAACAGTCATATTTCTCAGTAATTTCACAGTTAAAATATTTCCGATTTGTAGGCCTTCGCTTCACTAAAGTTCATGTGATCATTAGCTGTAAAGCAGCTATCTAGGGCTTAGTACCTCTTGTATTTTTTAAGTAGTGTCTGTTGCAGTGTAACTTCCTCAGTTGAGCACACATGGATTAATTAATACCCAGACAGTCCATACACCAAGACTGAAATTCCTTCTGCACTGGCTCACTTGCTTATCTCATTTTGGTGTCCATGGACAAGTCCATCCTGGCTGTGCTGCTGACATGTTCTGTCAGTGGGCCTTCCAGGGGATGAATTGATTCAATGGGCTAATCAGCTGTGTTACTATTCAGACACTGATCTTTAGGCCAACATTCTTAAATTACTTTTCTCTGCAGCCAGGTTGAGGAAAAGGAGGAAAGAACTTGATCACAATTGTCCTGGTTGCCTTATTCTGTGTTTAGCCTTACAAAGCAGTGTAGCTTATACTAGCTTCTGCAAAATGCAAAGCTGAGATTATTCGGTGCTTGTCTAATAAAATCCTTAGTATGGCTCTGAATGATTGTTACATAAATGCTGGGCATTATTTTTCCTTAGTTCTGTAGATCAGCATTGTAAGTTCCTTAAAAAATTGATTGTACTGTCTGACTCTCAGAATGATGGACCTTTCTTTCAACCTTGTGTTAAACTGTGTTTATCTGCTTGGAAATTTGCTCATGAAAATTACTCTTTTTCCCCCCAAATACAAAACTTGCATCTTTTTTCTGGCATACAAAGATATGTGTTGGCTAATTTTTATGAAAGAAAAGGAAGCTTGATCTACACTGGTATTCATCCATTTCCAAAATAACTTTGTATATATTACATGCAGCCACATTTGACCAAAAGCATTCAGAATTGCGTAAGTTTCAAAACAAAGATTGGCCATGCAGCATCCTCTGGTAAATGTGCTTTGGGATACACTAACTGTCCTCTCTTCCCCCTTTTTCTACAGTGTTAGCGGATCATGCTCACTCAGTGAGGACTAATATGCTATTAAATAATACATCCTCTGAACTCCTGTGTTTATTTGTAAATTACTATAACAATTGCTCTGAAGACAGAATTATCCACAAACTTTATCTGACCTTCCTCTTTCCATTAAAAGAAATGCTGTTGCCAGCTTGTGCCGTGAGCACATCTACAAGTCAGTTCTATGAAGACTGTGATTTCTGGATGATTTCTCTAGTTTTGTACAGGTGCATAAAATGTTTGAATTCATTTTGTGGGCTGTCTTAAAACTACCCATGTAATACTAAAATGCTCAGCATCATATAATTCACTATCTGTTTAAAAAGTGTACTTCTTGGAAGAAAGCTTACAAACTACTGCTTCAGTTCCAATAGCTGTATTTCACAGTAAAATGCTCAGCATCATATAATTCACTATCTGTTTAAAAAGTGTACTTCTTGGAAGAAAGCTTTCAGTTCCAATAGCTGTATTTCACAATGTTTATATTTCCTACTGATTTCTTTGCAGTCAGGTCACTGCTAAAAGATGAGAGAGATTATGGTATGTTGAGGAGGAGATAGGATTTTCACATTTTTTTCTGATCTGAACATACTAGTTAGTTGCACAGTCGACAGATCTCCTTTGCCTCCTCACCCATGTTTTACAAAACAAATCTGTATAACTTCTGGGAGAATAGCAGAAGTTGCATCTGTGGTTTGAAGTCAGTTACTCATTTTTCAAATTGAGTTGCTAATGATTTTTCAAATAAAAAGTTGTTAGAATTGCTCAATGCAAGCAGCAGCTTTTTTTTCCCCCTCTTGTAAATAATTTTCAGTTAGTGCCAGTTGTAAGTTGCTCAAGCAATGAAATGACCGTGTAAATGTAGAATATGAAGAAATTTATAATAAAATCTTGCAATAAAAGGTAGCTGTTTGAATGAATGTTTAATCAGTCATCTACTGGTACCCTGTATATAGCTTGCATTGCAAAACACGCAAAATCTTATTCCTGTTGTAATAAGGGATGGAAGTTTAACCTTAATACCTCCCCACACTACTCTTTCCTTTGAAAAGAACCCCATCATTGTTTGCCTTGGAGAGACAGAAATATCACCTGAATTTTTAATGTATTTCCAGTTTGAGTCAACCTCTCTGCATATAAAGTTATAATCTGGGCAATAAAATTTGTCTCCATAGGAGTTGAGCCAAGTTTCATTGCAGTCTTCCACATATATTTTATTTTACAATAAAAGAGTCTTTAGAGTTTAGATGGGTTTATTACTATATATTATTGTGGTGAGGAAACAGATGAAATGTAGAAGAACTGCAGGTAAAAGAAAGGCTACTGTTTTGAATTTGGATGGTTATTTTAGAGGTGGTAAGGAAGGAGGTGAGCAGTGTGCCACTGATTTGGAATAAGTGATAATTTTAATTTGAAATAGACCTCTGGAAGTCAGCTAGGTGAATTTACTTTTCCAAGGAAGGAAGTCCATTAAGTGTTTAGGACCTTGTTCAGATCAGTTTTAACAATCTGAAAAATGGGAGACTCAACAGTTTCTTCAGCCCTGTGAACTTTTATTTCTTCTTGTATGCTCAGTGGGGTTTGTTTTGGTTTGTTCTAGCCCCTCTAGTCCAGTTCTAGTTGGACTCTCCAATTTGTCAGCCTTTCTTTTATGTAGCCTGGACACAGGGCACTGTGTTGCAGATCTGTGTTCTCAAATGCTAAATAGAGGGGGATATTTACTTGACCTGACTCTGCTTTCCCAATGAAGGCCAGTCTATGGTGAGGGCATATTGCTGATGTTGCTGGCTGATGTTCAGCTTGTCTTCTGGAGCCACCCAGAACCTTTCCTGGAGGAATGTTCCCTGCCACATGGATTCTGAGTTCATACTGGTCATAGCATGGAAGTGGTTCTTCGTGGTGTGGGACTCTGCTGTTGTTGAGCTACTGTATTTGTTGTCAAGCTAATTCTTCCAGCTTGTTGAGATCCCTCTACATGGTAGCCCTGCCTGTCTGTTAGTGTATTGACTGTTTCCATCCTGTTTCATGTCATTTACGAACCACGATGGGGGTATGTTCTTGCTCATTGTTCAGGTTGTTGATCAAGATGTTGGGAGTATTCACCCTATGATCAGTCTCTGAGAACATTGCTTATAGCTGGCTCTTGGTTACATGTTGAACCACTGCTGAGCCTGGCAGTCCAGCCAGCTGTTCCTCTACATCTTCTCCATGATTCCCCAGATTTAGTTAAAAACTTATGTTGGAGACTGCCAACAGCCTTGGTTAAGTTAGACAAAATGACATCCTCAGCTTTGTCTTCATCCTCACAGGAAAATTACCAGGTTAATTTAGCATAATTTCCTTCTGGTCGACTTATGTTGGCTGTTTCCAGTAACCTTTTTATCGTTTGTGTGTCTTTAGATTAGCTTCTATGTGGATTCACCCCAGAATATCCTGGGGTCTGAGAATGAGCTGATCAGCCTGTAGTTCCTCAGGTCCTTCTTCTTACCCATTTTGAAGATGATGGTATTGTAAGGGACACCCTGATTGCTGTAACCTTTTAAAGCTGATAAAAGAGAGCCTTGAGTTGACATGAGCCAGCTCCTTAGTACCTTTGGATGTATCTTATCTGTTCTCATAGACTTTTATTTGTCCAATTTACTAGAGTAATTCCCAACTTTATCCATTTTGCTACTAGGCAGAGACAACCGAGAGTCAGAGAAACCCTATTAAAGACTAATGCAAGGAACATATTTGGGAGATTTCTGCATAGCTTGTCAACAGATTGACCACTCAACACTTTTTCTTTTTTTTCCTCCTTCCTCCTGCCTCCTTCCTCGTTCCTCCTTCCTTCTGCATATAGACCAATACAATCTTCTTGCTGTCCTCTGTTTTGTTGTCCAGATTCAAGTCCACCCTATTCTTGGCCTTTGTAATTCAGCTTTTTACTATCCAGGCAGTGCTTCTTTATTATCTTTAGTAATCTGTTTCTGCCCTTTGCATGCCTTATTTTCTGCACTTCAGTTATGAGTTCTTAGTTTGTTCAAGATGGCCTCCTGCTGTGTTTACTTACTTTGCCTGCCAGGAAAGACTGTTTCCATACTTGCAGGAGGTTTCCCTTTATGCCAGCTCTTTGTTGGCCTGTAAGATTGTGCAAGGTGTCTCTTGGTGATGCTGTCAGACCCAGTGGGGATGGTATGAGCAAGCGTGGAGCTTGTGAGCCAAGTGATCTGTTAGCAAATGTGTTCCCTACAATGGTAAAGTTGGGTTAGAACAGTGACAGCTCAAATAGGTGCTTCCTGTTAGAAAGGCATACAGTTGTGTTGTTTTAGCAGACCTGTGTTAAGGGCTTCCAGTGCAGTTCTTGACCTTATTCTTGTCAGAAGAGGACTTTGCACAACCAAACTAACTACATTGGTGCTGATCACAGCTGTGTGTAGACATGCCAAAGCATGTGCTACTGAATCATAGTTAAAATCTGCACTTAGTGCAGTGCTGAAGAGGTTCTGTACTTTTCTGCTTTACTTCTAAGGTTGTGCTCAAGTCTGGTTCAGTACTTTATAGATATCTTATAGGAAGCTGGGACTTGGTAATGAAGGGCTAAAGAGTCTGACTTCCATATTCTGATCAGTTCTTGATCTGCCTGTGTCTATGTGTTAATGTTAGCTAATGTTAAGCATAAGATTTCCTGAAATAGTTTTTCCTATGAGCCGCTAGGTATGTTTTAGACAATTTTATGCTGCTGCTAGGCTGTAGTAATTTTCAAACTACACATAGTGTTAGCACTGTCTTTAATAATCCACTACAAAAATGCTAATTTAAAGGAAAGAGAAGATGAGGTCTCTTGCATATTATATTCAAGAAATATTATGAAAGTTATGTTACTGGGATTATGTAGTGAAAAACAAATCTTAAAAAATACTAACACTGGTCATCACCTGTACAGTGAATATTTGTTGTTATATTTATTGCAGCATATTTTCTGTATGAGTTTGTGCAGCTTGGGTCTTATGATAGTGAGTTCTTACTCTGTCCATTACTGTAATATTGAGGCGTCTCCTTAGATAATATAGGATTAAGTGAAGATTATCTGGCAGATGTAGACCAAACCTTGTTGTCCTAAGTAATGCCATTATTTGGTACTTTACTTCAAGACAGAGGCTGTGATTTTGTTTGAAGAGCACTATCTTTACTCATAGCATATAGATTGGCTCAAAAGAGTCTAGTTGCCCTGAAAGGGAGGCTCAAGGAAAGCAATTTCAGGACCCTGTAGTTTGTAACAGGTAGTGGGAACTAAAATCTAAGATTGGCTTCAGGCTAAACTGTAACAACTCTTTTTCTCTCTGAAGATTTCTGCCTACTTCCTAAGTTAGATGTCAAATACTACAAATGGGAAGGGTATTGTGGGAACTGTCATCTCTTCTTCCCTGCTTATTTGCCCATCTCTCCTGCATCTCAGGTTTTTTCTTAGTCCAGCCTTGTCTTCATGTAAATGAAGAATAGGAGAGGTGTGTGATGATGATAGGATGTGAAATGTTTGAGCTTCCTAGCTTGTGGTGGAAGAATGGCTCCTTTATTTGCCATGAGAGTGGACCTACCCTGTGTGTTCAACCTAATCAGAGTGTTTAGATGCAGTAATCTGATACTTCCTGGAAGCATCAGATTTAATGTGCATGTACTAGTGTAAAAAGAGCAGCTGGGAATGGACTTAGTTAAACAATTCAGCTTACCCAGACCCCTTTAGAGGGCCTCAGGAAGGAGAATGTGTGCAAGAGAACCTGTGGATGAGTTGTCCCAACAGCTGCATGGATTAGGTGGTGTGTGATGGACTGGATAAATGCACCCCTCAGTCTCCCTTGTGTGTGGCATCCATAGCCAGTTAGATATAAATATGTGAATTAGATGTCTGTTATAGTATCCTAATAGATGTGGAACACTAGAATTTGCTGCTTTGCTCCAGATTTTGATTTTAAAGATTGGCTTAATGTATAATGTATTTTATGTAGGCTGTAGAGTTGTTCACCTTTATCATTCATATTCTTTTTAATATACAATCTGTATGTGGTTTTGATGGTGAAGGGTTAGAAGCTGCTCCATGAATGAATCTTACTTAGAAGGTAGCACCAGCCCATCAAAGGGACAGCATACAGGGTTAGAACTAGCCTAAGATACCAAACAGATAAATGTTCCACAAGGTTTTAAGTGAGGGTCTTGACAGGAACAGAAATCAGAAACAAAGCAGAAAGACTGTGACTGTGAGATTATACTAAGGTGCAATGTATAGAGCTGTGCTGATGGAAGACTGATGCTGTGCATGGAAAATCTCAGAATAAAATAGACCAACTTGTTTACAGGAAAAATACTGCCCATATAGATTGATCAGGAATAGAATAGTGTAAGAACCATACATCTAGATCAGGATAGCAACATTGACTAGAACATAATTTTATATTAATATGAAATAGTTTTGTTTCTTTTAATTGTTCTGTGTGGTGATGATCAATGGCATTGCGTGTATGTCAATGTCAAACTACTTCTAGAACTAGGGAGTATTGGGTATTGGGTAGATGGCAAGTTGTGTGTTGTGACAAAGCATGTAATGTTCTGGTTATGTGCTTTGCTATTTGTATGTTCAAAGTTGCTTGTAGGAGCACAGACACTACACTACCTATATAATGACTTTTAACCATGCTTATGAGGACAGATTCTAATTTAGAGTAAAGAAGGGAGGAGACATAATTAGGAAGCATTTTGATGTGAATTTTAAGAGTTTATTTGTGGTTTTGTGAATAAATGAGTACTCATAGGAGCTTTGGATCTGTTTTTATGTATATTGGTCCCTTGTTACTTCCAACAATTGGTAGGCTATAAAAGTGTCCTCCATTTATTTCCCCAAATTCCATCAGGTTTGCATTAGTTTGTGTGTCACATAGTCTCTATGCTGTAAAGAAGAACTGTATGTTATTGTCACATTGAAGAAAAAAAAAAAATCATTATTTCCCCTCCTCTGGACACATTCTCATCCTTTACCCACATTCTTCAGCTGTGGGGCCCAGAGCAGCACACAGCTCAAGGCCAGGCTGCACAAGGCTGTACAGCAGGACAGTCACCTCTGTGACCGGCTGGGGAGGCTGAGTTTGATGCACCCCAGGAAGGGGTTTGTCCTCTGGGCTGCCAGGGTGCATTGCTGACTCCTGCTGAGCCTGCTGCTGACCAGCACACACAAATCCCTTCCTGCAGGGCTGTTCTTAAGCCATTACTCTTCCAATTTATGCTTGTCCCTGTGTTACCCATCCCAGATGTAGAATCTGTTATTCAGGCTTGTTCAGTTTCACCCTGTTCATCATTGCCCAGTGCTCCATTCTGTCCAAATCCCTTTGCAAGGCTTTTTGTTCAAACAGCATCTCCCACTTTGGTATCCTCAACGAACTTTACTAATGGTGCATTCAATTCCTGCATATCAATAATCCAGATTATTGATAAAAGTAGTGAACAAAACTAGCCCTAGAATTGAGGGTATGTCACTGATGACAAGTCACCTGCCAGATGTAGCCCCTTCAGCCTCCAGCTCACTATGTATCTGCTCATCTTGCAGAAGGATGCCATGAGGAACAGTATCATAAGCCTTACTTAACTAAAAATCAGTATCCACCACTTACTTTTCATTCACTGTGGGTGGGTGACCATATCACAGAAAGGTATAAAATTAAACAGGACTTTCTCTTTGTGAACCCATGTTGACAGTGCTTGATGATCTCGTTGTTGTTTCAAAGCCTTTCAGTAGTACCTAGTATGATGCTCTCCATCAGTTTTGTAGAAACTGAGATTAAACTAACAGATACATAGATTCCTGGGTCTTCCCTCATGCCCTTTATGTAAACTGGAATAACACTGCCTAGCTTTCTGTCATCAGGGACCTCAACCACTAGTTTTTCAAGAACTAAAGCTAGTGATTTTACCTTCTTAGCAACACATACTTGCCTTTTGTTCAGACAGTTAACTAACTTACTTATTCCTTAGTAGTGATATATTTTGGAGTTTGCTTATTTTGGGATGATACTCAAACTTTAAATATAGACAAGTCAGCTGAAACAAACCACCCATGTTTTATTCAAATTGATGTAAAATGCACCTAATTTTGTTGTATGGAGTTGTAAATTATATGAATACAGAATCATTGAATGGTCGATGTTGGAATGGACCTCTGGAGATCATCTGGCCCAACCAGCCTGCTAAAGAAAGGTCACCTAGAGTTGGCTGCCCAGGGCCATTTCTGCATGATTTCTGAGGAGGGAGACTTCACAACTTCCCTGGGTAACCTGTTCCAGTGCTTAGTCACACTCACAGTTTAAATGAACCTCGAAGTGCTGTTTAGAGGGAACCTCCTGTGTTTCAGAGTGTGTCCATTGCCTCTGTTCCTGTCACTGGGCACCACTGAAAAGAGCCTGACTTCATCCTCTTTGCACCTTCCCTTCAGTTATTTGCATGTTTGCATTAAAAAAATTCCCCATGAGCTTTATTTTCTCTAGGCTGAACAGTCCCAGCTCTCTGTCTCTCCTCCTGGGAGAGATGTTCCAGTCCCGTGATCGTCTTTGTGGCCCTTTGTTAACTCTCTGGTGTGTCTGTGTCTCTTGTACTGAGAAGTCCAGAAGTGGACCCAGCACTCCAGGTGTGGCATTAGCTGTGTGTCGAAGAAGGGAAGGATCACTCACCTTCCTGCACCTCCTGGCAACATTATCTCATGCAGCCCAGGATACCATTTGCTTTTTGGCAGGCAGTGCACAAAATACTTAAATACCATTAATGTGTGCAAAAACATCTGCACAAGATGGTTCTGGTCTACAGGAACAACATAAGTGAAACTTTTAAAATAATGCTTAGTGCATCCAGTAAGGGAAGAAATGGTGTACTGCGTTTAACTATGCAGTACAGCTCAGCTGCAATACTGCATAGTTGAATAGTGTTTCTGGATTTAGAGGTATGTATACATGTGGAGAACTTTGTAATTTATGTGCTTTCACTGTTATGCATAAGTGGTATGTGTTCTGAAGAAAGTTTAAATGGCACAAAAAATAATAAAATTAATGATTTTGAAATCTTTTTTTTTAATACTTTTTTTGTGCTGATTGCATGGCAGTGTTCAATATGGCAGTGCATTATTTTCTGAAAAGGCAGTTTTGTCTAGGGACCTCTAGGGACGGTGAGTGTACTTCCTTTGCTTCTTGTGTTAGGCTGGCAATACATTGCATCCTTCTAAATAATATTAGGTATTAAAGCCAAACATTTTTTCTGAGTGTTACTGTGCACATACTTGGCCATGTTCAGCAGCAGTATAAGTAGGAGTGATTTTAGTGACTGCATCATGTTATATAGGTGATGATTATGTGAAGCACAAGTGGATAAATCTAGGATGTCTGGAGCTGTGTGGGATTGATGTGTCTTGGAACTGTAAATCTGTTCTTCCTTCTTTTTTCCTGTGCTTTCCTGTTACTGCTGTTCGTGGTAAACATGACTTGTGCTCTCTGCCTACTCCTTAGAGGTGATATTCACTTCTCTGGGCTTTTTTAACCACTTTGTGTATTTGGATGTGTAAATGCTTTATCTATAATATTTAGCCATGTTAGAGCTTTACTTTGCTGAGGGTCCCCAGATAGTGCATCAGGCTGCAGTACTCCAGGATTCTTTTTTGGTTTGCTGGATTCTCACTCCATAGCTTATTTGCCAGCTTTTGGTTCCAGCGTCTCCTTTTGAGAGCTTGACTTTGCCATGAAGCTACAAATCCACTTCAAACCACTTCTCCATCTAGAGCTGATGATCCAAAGATCTTCATGTGGTTAATTTTTCAAGAACTAAAGCTAGTTGTTTACCTCCTTAGAAGCACAACATATTGAAGAGCGATCTCTGCCATGTCCTCTAAGCACCATTTTTCATGATACTTCTTTCTAGATGAAAGTGGGAGGGAAGTTGTATGCTTATCTTGCTACACATTTGTCAGTGCTCAGGGTCATTTTCTGTTGCATGTCCAGGATTAGCTGCACGGAAGGCTTTGGAGATTCAGGACGTTGTATTGTTTCTGAAATTGGGTGGATTCGGCAAAGCTTGGGCAGAAAGTGTTACACTCAGCCTGTCTTAAACCATTCAAGATACAGTGTTTAAAGCCAGGGTTTAAATTGCCTGAAGTGTGAGTTTGCAGGTAATCACAGTTTTAGTGATTCACCATAGAATTTTTAGCTCACATAATGAGGATTGTCTCTTTCTCCAGATATATTTTTGACCATACTTAAGTTTATATTACAGTTGATTTCAAGTCCCTTCTTGCTTGATTCCAGATTAGGTAGATGGTTTTACTCTCATGGCACCTTGCCAGGAAAGTTGTCTTATTTGAGCTGTGTATAACAGGGTTTTCAGTTCTTCTGGCATACAGTCTTTTGAAGCAGCATAGCAGTCAGCATAAAGTAGCACAAATAAAGGCTCTGAGCAGTGTGCTGCTGAATAGAAACACTGAAAGATCTCAGAGATAAATGGTGGTCAAGGAATGCATAATGCACAGCAGAGGCGGTAACTGCTTGGCTTGGAATATACCACCATCAATTTCATCTTCTGCTTGAATAGGAAAAGGTTTATGAAAGTCTCTGGAACTCCTGGGGTATATCAACACATGCAGTTTTTTGAAAGCAATGCCAATTTGAGCAGCAGCTACTTAGTGTTGTCCTTCTTTACTGTGCCATGAGTTGAATCCAGGAACTGTTTTGTTGGAAAAATAATTTGGCAGACAGGTTTGTTTTTAACTAGGATCTGTCTGTTACAGTGGTTCAGTGAGAACCACTGAGACACTGTGAATTACTGCTGTAGGGAAAGGAGGGACTGGAGCTTGGGACTGCTGTTTAAACAAATGTGTAACTGTGCCCTTGGGCTCCACACCTAGGTTTTGTGAGACTGGACAGAAGCTGCAACAGGGAAGTGGTTCTGTTTGTTAAATAATTAAAACTTGTTGTGAGCAGCTCAAGTGCAAATAATCTTGCTGACTAATTATTTATTTTCCTTTTTGTTGATTCATTATTTTGGCTTAGAGTGATCATGAGTGGGTTTTTTGTTTCTTACAGGCTTTTGGTGGTGGTTGCTTTTTGGAGGGAGGTGTGGATGCCTACCAACACTTTCAGAACTGAAGCTGGAAGGAATTGTTAGTGCTTAGTTTATTTTCTGTGTAGGATTGGAAAAGTAGAGGAAAGGGGAAAAATGCAACCCAGCATTGCAGCCAAATCAGAGTATTCATCTTTACTTTTCCAGTTTCTTGTGTTTCTGAGAATGTGTGAAGTTAATTTTAGTTCTTATATTGAAGCATCAGTGTACTGTAATTAACTGGCATTTCAGTTGTGTGGGTAGTTTCTTTGTATTTCCTTGAGCAATTGCATCACATGGAATGAGTTATATTTGCGTGTTTGTGCTTTTATTTGAGAACAAATGTTGATGAAAATCTGAGAAGTGTTATCAAGGGGGTCTGGTACCTGAAAAAGAGACTCTTGCTGTTTCTCTGATAACACTTGTTCAGGAGCTTATTTGTTCCTATTGTGTTGATCTAAAGTGATGAGGATAAACAACTGCTAGCTGATGACTTACTCAAGAAGTAGTGTTATTTATGAAGCAAATAAAATATGTCTGTTTTTTCGCTCTGTTTTGTTTTGTTTCGTAATAAAATGTCTGTCAGCTTTTTGCCAGTTGACTTGCAATTTTTTGTAGCATTTGTGATGGCATGTGACTCTGCACTATATTAGAGTTAAGAGCATTTTGGCCTGCCAGTCTACACAACATCTTTTTTTCTGTATAGTTGGCATTTAATAATTTATTTTTTATTTGGTTTTTTTTAAGCTTTAAAACGGAAGTTTTTCTGGTCTGCTAAAAAAAAAGAAGTCAAGCATTGTGCTCTTTACAATAATCACTATGAAGTGATCATGATTTAAATAAGTCAAATCTATGGACCTTATGTGTATACCTGAAAGTGGTTTTATGTTTTCTTTCAGCTAACAGAAGATGAAATTGCAACTATTTTGAAATCTACTCTTAAAGGACTTGAATACTTGCACTTTATGAGAAAAATACATAGAGATATAAAAGCTGGAAACATCCTTCTTAACACTGAGGGACATGCAAAATTAGCTGATTTTGGTGTGGCTGGCCAGTTAACAGTAAGTAACTGTGGGAAGATAATTTTAAAATGCTGTAGTGCTCCCAACCTTGTTCTTTCGCCATTGTCTTCTGCCCTGAATTTTGTGTCTGAGCAGTGTCACTGCCACTAGTGGTAGTGGCAGAACTAACATTCTTTATTATGGTGGGTATTTGATGTGCTGCAGGGCTATTTAGTTTTTAGATGTCTGTTTTTATAGCCCAGTGTATCAAGTGCCTGATGATCTCTAAATTTTAGTATGAGGTTTATTGTCACCTCTTTGGCCTCTGTAGGCTGATGGGCTGAATCTGTTTGGTATTAATTGGAAGTCACTACCATTTGACCTTTAGGTGGATAATTTAACTTTTAAATGTAGAATTGATATAAAGATAATCTGAAAATAAGCATCTTTGGTTTAATTTAATGAATAATATAATTACAGGATACAATGGCAAAACGTAATACTGTTATAGGAACTCCATTTTGGATGGCTCCTGAAGTCATACAAGAGATTGGCTATAACTGTGTGGCAGACATCTGGTCCCTTGGTATAACTTCAATAGAAATGGCTGAAGGAAAGCCTCCATATGCTGATATTCACCCAATGAGGGTAAGTATGTTGGCATTTCTTGTTTGTCGTATTAAAAAAACCAACCCTCAAACCCACAAAACATCCAAAACTCCCTAATACTGGAGCCATAAAGCTGTATGTTTATGGATAGAGATTTTAATACTAACAATTTTTACTTTCTGTATTGCTTCCTCTTGGCTCCAGTTTGTCTGTGTTTTACCGTACTTCTGTAAGGCTTCAGAATACCTGTATCTCTACTTGAGAGAGAGCTGCAGCAGGAAGCTCTTAATTGGCTTTGGGGTAATACTTAGAATATTCTATTCCATACTGCACTTGGAGATTAGCATCACCAAGAGTCAGTCTGTTTTTGAAAGGCAGTTTTGAAATAAAGGTGACCTAAAGAAGAATTCAGAACTGTCCCATGGGAGCAGTGCTAATAGCATTATTATTAGTTACACCTGACAGCTTTTATTTATTAGTGACTCTTAAGGTCTCTTACTGAATTAGTTTACTTTTTGCAAAAAGAATGTAAATAGAACTTGTTGCTTTATGAGGAGTAGCAGTTACAAAGGAATTACTTGGAGAAGCTAATGGGGATCAATGTTTATCTAGGGATAACTTGATGCTGTTAGTCATGCTGCTATTATTTTGTAATGAGCTATAGAATAGCTATGCTGATTGCACTAAGCATCAATAAATGCTCCGTTCTTAAATTGTTTAAAATCCACTTTGGATTAAGAAGGCACTTTATGTTGCTTAAAGCATATCTTTTTCCAGAAAAATCTTAGCAATTTTCCACAGAATTGTCATACATACTAAATTATTTTATTCAGTTTTCTTTTGCTGGTGCCTCATGCATCAGAATATTAATATAAAGAAACCACCACTATAGAAGAGAAGGTACTGTTCACATACAATTACTATAAGGTGATGCACATCTGAATTTAAGTGTATTTAGTGCTATTTTTGTTTGTGGGGTTCTTGATTTTTGGTTGTGTGTACTCTTTGGAGGAGAGGCGTTTCCTGAAATTTCTGTTAAACCTGGTGAGTGATTTTCATTTAGAAACATTACATAATTTTGGAGGTAAAGTTTAATTGTTTTCCTGCACCATATTTTTTTCCATGTAATTAACTGTTTTAAAATTACAACTCAAACTAAAAATACTCAGGTGAAAGCTGAGAACAAAATAAGTATCTCTTAAGCTTGATTTTCATGAGATTTTAAGATGAAATAACCTCTAAAAATGTTTTGAAGAATGATTGAATGATTGATGACAAATTAGCTACACTTGATCATGCTGGGATTTTTGGTTATACTTCCAACAAAAATGCCTTAATTATATCTGAGTAACATGACTGTATGTAGTTGCACCAGCTGTTGAAAGGTGAGGACTACATTATCAGAGAGGATTTTTATGTGCATGACAATAGCTGCTTATAAATCAAAGGTCATTGTGTTTGAATGCTTGTTTAATTCTTGCAATCAAGTGAATGCTATCAAAGGCCAATGTAATCTAACACAATTCTGGGTTACATACAACATGTGTTCTTGTTAATAAATTACGTTATGGTTTTTAAGGGCTTGTATGTAGTTAGTGCTCTTTTGTATATTTGATACCTCCAGTTTTTCTTAATTTTTATTAGTGAGTTGTTACAGTGGTTAACAAGAAATACACAGATTTAAGTTGCAATAGTTTTTCTGGTGTCATATGATACAGCTTCACAGGACTTTTGGCCATATGTACATGCTTTGTTTTAGTTATGACACAGAATTGATACAGGCAAGCATGAAAGCTTGGGCAAATTTTCATTGCTTTTCCTAGATGTTGCTGGAGTTATGTGGTATTTATGTAAGGCACAATTTTGTTGCCTGGGAATGCATAGTAAAATTACCATGCACACTATTTTGCTGTAGGCTGGTTGGCACTGCCACAAAGGTAATGGACTGCCAGTAGGCCATTTCCTTGTCAACTGCATTTACAGCTTAATAGAAATATTACATGACTTCTTTAAACAAGTGTTTTGGCAGAGAGGAAATAGCAGATTCCATGCAAACAAGCATAGCTTCCTCTGCTTAACCACACTCTGACTATCCAAAGAGTTGTACTAGTTTCAGCTGGGAAAGAAGTAGTGGGGGGTGCAAAAAGGAATTTCAGGTGGGAGGGGGAAGAAGAAACAGGTTTTTTCTGGTTAAGTATTCCTTGGTAATGTATTTGGCTGTAAGTGTCATCCATGCTATTTCACACAGAATCACAAGGTGGGAAGAGACCTTCAAGATCGAGTCCATCCCAGCCCTAACACCTCAACTAAACCATGGCACTGAGTGCCACATCCAGTCTTTTTTTAAACACATCCAGGGATGGCGACTCTCCCACCTCCCCGGGCAGACCATTCCAGTACTTTGTCACCCTTTCTGTAAAAAGCTTTTTCCTAATATCCAAACTATATTTCCCTTGGCACGGCTTAAGACTTATTTCACTTGTTCCTACTGCAAATTTGAGTTCAACACGAGCTGTAGTTGTCACACTTGGTTTGAGGCTCAAAGGTCAAGAGCAGTTGCCAGCTCAGTAGTTTTAATGCTTTATTCATGTAAGAATTATGGACTGTCTCACATACTTGATGTCAGAGTCCTTTTCTGCTTTTGCTAATGATCAAAAGTGAAACTTCTGTGTATTTTCTCTGGTATTATTAGAGGAAGGAATATTTTTGGGTAGTTGTAAAGGAGGGAGAAATGGAGATGTCCTCAAGGTTGCCCTAAAACATGGTAATACAGCCACTAGAAATAGCAAGGAATTTGCTGATTAAAAAATAATTCAAACCTAAATAATTTAACCCCTCTAGCAGGGCTAAAAACACGTTGATTGCAGCAGCCAGGGTTAATGTGGCTAACAGTGCCTACATCTGCCTTTGATTGCTCTGCTGTGATGAGCAGTTAGCAATTTATAGTGGAGCTAATTAAAGGGGACTTCATTGTGGTTCTAGGTCAGGACTGAATCTTTTCCTCTGAAGCTGCAGTGATGTTTTAACAGCTGAATTCCCATGTCCCCATTGACTACAGCATATATGCTGTCCTGTAGTGATAAAATATTTGTCTTACCCCAGACAAAACCTAATTCAAACCATTAACTGTTTTGTTCAGTCACTCCTCTGCATGTGATATCTATCCTTAGTATTTCTAAATTCGCTATTTTTAATCGGTGGCAAGAGCACAGAGAATGGACTGTGTCACTGTAACAGTTGGGCTTTTGCTCTTTTTCTAAAAACTGGTAACATGCTTGTGAAATATCCTCTGTCTTTGCTAATCAAACCGTGATCTCAAATTGTCATGTAAGAATTGTTTTTGGTGGAACATCCTTTAAGCTGCATAGTTTTCATATGATCCTTCTGCTGCTGGTATTTGGCTTTAATAATAAGTAGATTAATAACACTTTACCATAAAGCTAGTTTTTAAACTTAAGCATGGCTCTTTTTGAGGTCCTTCTCTAAGCCACCCTTACTAAAATTTTTCCTTACGTTCGTGCAATGACATGATCAGTTATTCCTGTAAGGCTGAGATTTTTATGATCAATTTAAATGTGGGCTGCTGCTGTTAGAGACATCCTGTCCGTAGCCAGGAGTTCCTGACCTTTCTGTTAAGCAAACACTAACATTTTTGTGGCCTCATATGGAGTTGGATAAAGCAGCTGATGTTCTGAAAAGTTAACGTGATAGAAACCTTCTAGAACTGGGCCAGAGAAGTTGAAGGAGCATGTCGTGGACAGAGGAAATAGGCTGAGGGGAGTTACTGCTTTTGAGCCTTTTAGACCAACTGGCAATGTGTGTTTTATAAAAATTCCTCTTCTTTGCAAGGTGAGCAGTTACTGACAGGTTGGTGTGCTTCAAATAAATGCTGGTAGCTCTCTTACAAAAGACAAGGAAATAAAAAGACTAAAAAAGCCCAAATGCTTTTCTTTCATGCTTATCAGGCAGCTGCAGTAATTCACATTGTTATGGCATGGAAGAAGCTGGTGCTAGATGGCTAGATGTGTTTTTCAACACTTCACAGTATTGCTCTTTGTTTCTTTATGGTGAAGTTTGTTGGAAATGGACATGTGGGCATCACATGTTCTGCAATGAATTGGAGGAAGCCAATTTGAACTGCTTCCATTTGCCTTAAGTTCAATCATGATATTTATTTTTCCATGGCACTTACCCAGATTATCCATGCCTCCTGCTTAGCCTGTGTCATTTCCACCCTGGACTAATCTGTTTGTAATAACCTTTTATTCCTGATGTATCTTATAACAATCTACAATTTCCCGGTTTTTTATTCTCGACATATTGCATTAAAACTGGAGATTGAAGTGAGAATTATTGCTCTGTAGGGCTCTTAAGAAAAAAGAGGTGTCATGTGGAGCATGGTAGTCAGATTGGGACCAGTTTTTCAGCCATTAAGAAGACGCTTTTCTATATGCCTTTTGTGCCAGAAATTGAGGAGAGGAAAGAAGAAAAAACACTTCTGTCTTTCTGTGTAGTCACTCTTGCATTTCTTCTCTCCAACAGATGGTGTTATCTCATTGGTTTCTGTTATTTTCTTTAAGAGTTCACCTATCTTATCTCAGCATTACTGCTTTTAAATTAGACTAGGTTTGTAAAACTATATGGTTTTCTTTTTTTAGTGCTTTTGCTTATCTTTGCAAAAGACTTTGAATTAACTTGTAAAAGTCCTTTACCTTTAAGAACTCTCTATGAGACACTGTTAATTTGTAACTTCATGTCTTCTTGCCTGCTGTGTCAAGATAGAGTGAGCTAATATTTAAAGAGTTTAAAATATGGATATTTGATTGTACATTACTGTTCATTATTTTACTACTCTTCACAATCTTGTGGAAGAGTGACAGTGAGCTGTGATGTTTTAAGGTGCAAGTAACATGTGTTTGCTGTGGGGACCCTAAGGCACTGATGTGATATGGCTGTGACAGCAGAGGAATTGGAGGAGTAGCATGTGTTCTGTTGCAGGGTTTTCAAAGAGCTGTTGTAAGACCTTTGGCCCTCTCTAGGCTTTAAATGGAATTTTTGTATTTGTTTTATACAGATCTAGATGCAGGCAGTAGTTGCAGAGGGGTGGTATTCCTGCCTGTTTCCATGCATTTTCAACATCCATTTCTGCTGGAATGAGGCCACATGATAAGCTGGATCAGAAAACTAACCAAGTAATGAGAAGTAGCTTTCAGTGATATTGTTAACAGGGTACTCCAGCTAGGTGGGGACAAAAATGTGAGGGTGGGACTGGCAGAAGGAATAGCTCATCCATTTTTTGGGCATCAACCAAGTTGATTTAGGTAGCTGCAAAACCAGAGTCTCAGCTGGCCATCTGTAAATTTGTTATGATTAAAACTTAATTATTAAAGGAAACTGCAGAGCTTTTCTGAAGCTGACCCTTAAAAATGCTTGTCCTAAGGGACAAACTGGCATTTTTGTAGCTATTCTGATGTCCTAATTTTCCTTTGAGGCTTTTTCTGGTTGGGCATATTGATAAAATTAGACAAGATTCTAGACCGTTCATGGCTGAGTGTTCCCCCACAAAGCCTTCGTCCTTCTCCACCTCATTCTGTTCTTCCATCTTTAAATGCTATTGCTGTGATACAGCAGAACTTCATTGGGGGAAACTTCCAGTGTTCTTCCAATTTGCATGCAGCTGAAGGCAAGTTTTGATTCATAATATGTTTGCCTCTGGTGCTATTTATAGCCAAAGTTTCAGATAGGTGTTATAACTTTATTCAAGGGAAAAAAAAAATAAAGCACTATTGACACCAGACTGTATTTGTTTAACAGAAGATAAAGTATGTTCTCTCTACAGACTGAGAAAAAAATGGTTTTAAGGGAATTGCTTTCCACATAAATTACCAAAAGAAATACAAGTCCATATCCTAATGGGATATGGAACATTTTTTATTTAAGTGAATAGTAGTAGTATGTGGTTCAGATCACTTGTAGCTCTGCTGATACCAGTGTTGATCTGTATCTTTGGTAGTTTTCATTTTTTGTTCAACAACTTTTCAGGCATGAGCTCTAAGGAAGTATGACTTATTTACTTAAGAGTTCTTAACAAAGGAAAGCTTTAAATTTTAATTAAATATGCTGCTTATTCAAATTAGTCCTATCCACCTGCTCTGATCAAAATGTGAATAATTGCTGGGCAGGAATTGTTGTATGAATCAAAAACCAAAACAGATGAGGCAATACATTAAAAAAAAAAGAGGTGCTAAATGGTTTTTCATTCAAGATTTATTTTATTTGTCAAAATAAGTGTATTCACTTATTTTACTTGTCAAAAGAAATGTATTTACTTATTTATTTTAAATAAATGGTCAATTTTTATAGTGTGTGAACAGACCTCTTTGTCTGAACTGCTGATGATGTGATAAGTAATTGCTGAGGTGCAGACCAGGTCCTAATACCCAGTTCATGATTTGACTCCTTTCAACATAGCTTCTAGGATATGATGATAAATGTTGTGCAAATTAAAATGAGTGATTGTGTACATTTGGACTTTCATATCTGTGCATGGTTCCATTTTTTGTGAGCAAATACCTGAGGTCCTATCTAGATGAAATATTTGCATAGAGTTTACTAGAATCTTAATATCTAGATAATAGATCTACTCATCACCAGGAGAATTGTTGTAATTGTAACAACTGGACTTGATAGCTTATTTCATACGTTATTATTCTTTAATTGGGTGTATGAAAGCATGTTTTTTGATGAGTTGTTGTATGTACCTTAATGTGAGGAGATACATTTCTAAATTTTCTGGAATGCAATTAATGCAATTGTAACTGTTAACTATTAACTGTTAACTATTCCAGTAATGGCATTTTTACTAGGTAGAAAGAAGAGTTTGTAGGTACTTTTGTCAGCTTGACATGACTTTTCATTGTGGTTGAGTTATTTTTAGTAGTGAATTGAAAACTAAATAAAGGGCAAAGTGTGGTCCCACAGAAAAATAATTTTCTGTCAAAAGTTTCACTTGTGGCTCTTGGACAATCTGATCATTGACATGCAGAGATCCTGCTGTGTAGATTTTTAAAATTATTTTTCATTTCAAAGTGTGTATGGATCTCTAAACTCAAAGCTACAATTTATGATTTTAGTTAAAATATGTTTGGTGTTCACCTATGTATGTAAGGTAATTTCAAATGCTTTCTTCCTTAAGCTCTTATTTTTCAAGGAAATGCCAGTCATAGATACAGACATAGTACCCTTTGAACATAACTTCTTTTTTAATATGTAGTGCCTGTAGGATTAATGCAGGCAGTGAATTTCAAAAGGATTTAATTTGGTTATTTGTTTGTGGTCAGCCCTCCTATAGACTTGCTGTAGAGGTGAAGGGGAAGAATTCTCATGAGCGAGGAAGTCAACCCAGGGAAGTACTCTAGGGGTATAGTCTAGTTTCTTGTGGTACAGAAATACAATTTCTTTCAGTTTTTCAGTGTGCCTAGTGTAGAATTTTAATGAAAATTCCTATGGCATGGCTTAGTCAAAATATATAAATGGACTAAAAAGAAATGATGTATGATTTCTCCTCAGACACTGAAGACAAGTTTAGAGCTCTCTGGTTGCAAAACATATGAAATATAGCATGTGATATTTTATTTATTTTCTTAAATTGCAATCAATAGTTCATTGCTTTACTTTACCATACTCAGTGATGTGTATTGAGCCTCCTAGGGAATGATGTGCCAGCATGGCAGCATCCAGTTTCCAAGACTGGACAGCTTGCTATGCAGAGGGATAGTATGTTTAGCCCATTTTATGTGAAAGAGAGATTCCTAATACCACTGTGAAAGCAAGATAGGAAAAATACCATTTGTTCTCTGGCAGAGCTTAAAAAATAAAGCTTTTTAAAATAAAAATTTTCTCCCTAATAGCCCAAGGAACTTTTCAGAGAGGTTCTGCCACATGGCTTCCCAAACAAAGGATTGACAGATCTCTCTGGTTTATTGAACTCTTTAGTGATATGCCATTAACATTGATTTGCTGTGAAAACACTAGATTACTTGAGGTGTGCTCAGTGATTAAATTGGAGGATGATAGCATCCTATTCCTGTTCACATTAAAGCTTTTGACAAAGTCTACAATCTGATGTATGTAATTGTTGTCTTCCTGCTTTTTTTATTTACCCTCCTTTTTTCTTGCATCACTCTATCTTGCTTTTCTTTTCAGTGAGGAGATGGCTTGAAAGTTCATGTAACAAAACTGTTGCAATATAAATGAAGTGCAGTTAAAGAGTAGTTGCAGAATCTAGCATACATGTTTGACTGTGGCTTAGAGAATGTGTTGACACTCCTTCACATCACCTGAATTTTCTTTATGTGATTAGAAGTTTTGGAAATAGAATAAATGTTTATTACTGTTAAAAGTATAAATTCCTTACATTTTTAAATTATGTCGGGTTTGCTGGTGCATACGTGCAAAAAGGAAATGTTAATCTGTCATGTGTAATAAAGTAGCAGAAGCGGAGAATATTTGAAATTTGTACTGGAACTGGAGTTTAACTTGAATTAAATGGAAAACATTTATTGCATGCTTCTAAATGAGGATTTAATTAAAATTAAATTAGTGCATCTTTTTAGACTTATCCCTGAATAGGAAATTTGAGACATGCTTCAGTTGATGGTTGGTTTTCTCTGACTTTGATTAATCACTTTCAAAGTAAGTGGAGGATCAGTACAGTAATTTCATAATTATACACAAGTGAGCTAACTTGAAACTTTTAACTAAAATAACTGTAAAGGGAATTTGATCTTGGTTAGTTTCATGTAATGCTGTGCATCTTCTGTGTGTGATTCAGATTCTTAGCAGTGCTAGTCTGAAAAGAGGACCCGTACCATGATGCTGCCTATTTATTTACAAGGTGCTTCGGTGGTAAATGTTGGACCTGGAAAAATTATTTTTCTAAGGTGTTGGAACAGAAAACAAAGGTTGAATGAAGCCATGAAGTTAATGAAAATATGTTTGATGACTTGAGTGAGCATTAGCTCAAGCCCTATGCCTGTAAACATTGTTAAAGATTGTTTGAAAGAACTGTTAATGAGGGTGAAGCCCGGAATGTGTTCCACAGACGTAGCATGGCACAGGATAACAGTATCCACTCTGGCTGAGCTGGCTGCTTTCTTTTGGGCAAATGTTAAAAGCAAACAACCTTCTACCAAAAAGCTTATTCAGAAGTTTTTAAATTGCTGTAGATTTGCTCATTTGTGATGTTAGAAATACTGTAAACATAGATCAGAGTGCAAAGCAAAATTATTTTGCAACTTGAAGATCTCAAGAAAATTTTATTTGAAATAGGCAATCTGTAGTAAATCATTATGATTCATTAAATCTAAAATGACAATTTTAACATGACAAGACTTTTTTACTAATGAGCTTCACAGCCATTGTTATTTTAAAAAAACAACTTTCCATCATTTGTACATGTCATTGTATGCTGAATTTATTCAGTTTCTGTTTAACCTGCACTATGGATATGGAAAATAATTCAGCAAGATGTTTATGCACAGATTTAGGAGAAGTAATTTTATTAACAATTCTATAATATCTTCCAGGATATTGTCAAATATACGACTTTTAAGTCAAGAGCTATACATATTAGCTACAAATATACTTACATTTCTTTTTACTATTATCTTTCAAGTTCTAGAGTTAGCACTAAATATACAAGGTTAATTTTTATTCGGTCTGGCAATTAGCTTCATTAAAGAGGAGGGAATCTTATATTGCTTTTAATTGAAATGTCTGTTTGAATTTTTTAATACAACTAATGTCTTTAAGCCAAAAAAGAACTCCGTAAACAATTTGAAGACATTCTTGGAAACTTGAATTAATGTTTATTTATTGAAGTGAATTGAATTGTATGTTCACTTTTTCTTAAGTATGTTTTCTGTCAATATTGCTAGTTGACCTGGAGGAAGTGCTTTAGAGACTTGACTGCTGTATTGTCAAATTCTTAGCACATTATTACAAGCTTTAAAAACAGAAGTGTATTTGGATTTTAGTTAAAGTTTTTTTAACATGTGGGAGAAAACCGCAATCAAATTAGGAGGAAAATATTAAGCTTCTGTTGCTACTTACCAGAAGATTTTTATATGCTTTGAGCCTATACTGGTTGTTTACTTCATAAAGAATCTAAAAAATTGTTTAGATTGGGAGGTGGATAAAATTTGGAATGAAGAAAGCTTGTTAAGACTGCGTGTACCCTGTTGCTGTCATGGTATTATATTGCCTTAAAATGTACACTAGGTAATTTTTAAAGAGGATGATGCATATTTAATGAAGAAATTTATTTATTTAAAAAGAAGGGTTGCCAATCAGTCTAAATTTGCTTCAGTTAAAACTTGATGGTCTAAAGACAACTTATAATCCTTTTCTTGTTATAAAGTATTGTCAAATTTGTAGTAGTATCAGTTAAGTTTATGGAAACTTTGTTTTAAGGTGGTTTAAAATAGAAGTAAATCTTTAATTTGTATTTGATGGCACCTGTTTTCATTTTGTTTCCCTGGCAACACCAGTGGTATCAAAAATTGCCTGTAGACCACCCTGGTTTTAGAGAAGAATGAAATCAGCCTGGTTCAGCTTTGACTTTACTGACTGAATCCTTAGACAAAGCCTTAATACACAGTCAGTACTTTACAAACTAACTCAAACGATTTGGGTGTATAATTTGTGATTTTTTTTTAAATTAGAATTTTCTGTACTAATGTCAGTTTGTATTGTTCTGCTGTTTTAAAAGTGCATTGAGATACAGGAAGTATTTTTGATACACTGTCTCAAAAAGTGTGTTTGAAAGCTGTAATAACTACCTGCAAAAAAGTAGAGTAAAAATTCATAGTTTTTAGATAACACAATCTGTCTGCTTTTAAAGCTGTATGGATCCAAGTCTTTCTTTCAGATGTAAGTTGTCATTATTTGCATTCTTACAGGAAACAAAAGCAACATGAGTGTTACCTCTAGATTCTGCTTTCATCTGTGCTTCTTTGCTGTGTCTGAGAATTCACGTTATGAAAATCACATATATGGTGTTCCAAGTGCCACAATTCTTAATACATTATCAGTTTGTGTTTCAGAAACACAAACATAGACATAATTCTTCCAAACACTGCTTATCATTACCTACTTGCCTGAAAAACTCTACTGATAGAAGCCTCATCTGCTGTGAGGAGCTCCTCCTCTGAGCTCCATGCTATACTGTTGTTGATTAAATAAGGAAAAAGTTCGTGTTTTGGTGGAGCAATTCAGATTTTTAGGAATAGTTACAGGAACACTGGACAGTCTGAGAAGTTTAAGGTGTCTTACATTTTCCATTCTCCTCCAGAAACTTAGAATAATTTTGGAAGATAATGAAATAATCTGTTCCCAGAAAAAAAGAGTACCTCTGATGGAGTTCATGGGTACCTGTGGTGCAGTACTTCCCAGTGTCCTGGTGCTGGGACTGGAGGCATTTGAGGTGGCAGCCCAGTATTTTCTCTGCTGCTGCTCCTTTTCTCATGCTATGAAAACATAAAACAGGTAGCATGAGCCAGCACAAGATTTGTTGGCAAATTGACATGCATGTGTTTAATCAGTTGTCTGTTTCAAGCGGGATGTTCCTTAAGAAATGTAATAATCATGAACTCTAACCTGAGACAGAGGGCACGTCTACACTGGGCAGGTACATCCAGACACAAGTGAACTTTGCCTGTACTGTCCCCCTTTCAGTTTTCTCCAGGAGTGTCTGTGGAGCAACTGTGTGCACACTGTAGATGTCTTGCTTTTTGTTTGTTTCTCCGAATAATATGACTAATTTGTGCAAGCTGTGTTTTTTCATATTTAGAAGTAGCTAGCATTTGATTCTTGGTGGTGAAAATGAGCATATGCAAGTTCCTAATTTGTAAAACATGCTGTTGTTAAACAGTCAGAGTAATTAAATTATTTAGAGAAATTGGCACAAAGTTTCTTAGAACTTGATCCTTCTAGCAGTCGTGTGAATCATCATGTATAAATTGTGACTGTGGAGCAACTGCTTGCACTGCCACTTGCTTGGTGTGAAAATATGTGGAGTGCAGTAGCTGGAAGGTTCTTTTTAGACTGGAAATATTATGGTAAGCTGATGGTGCTTGAGAAAGTCTTACTGCTGTAGGCCTGGGTGAATAGTAGGACAGGCTAAAAGCCAGAGGACATGTCTGGCTGGATGTGTGTTGAAAAGTTGAGGGGTGCTCCGTCCGACAGCCGTGCTGGCTGAGGGCAGGATGTGACATGGCTCCAGCTCAGGAGCAGTGCACTGCCCTGACATGCCTCTGTACCCAAAGTAATGTACCTGGACTCTGAGCTTGTTTCCATGTTTACCTCTCCATGTGGAAGATACCTTCTGTTTCAGGCTGTAATTCATAACCTTTGGTACAGAATTCATTCATGGTGCCTGGACTGAGTGTGGACACAGAAGTGCATTTCACCAGGCAGCTAAAGCATATGCTACAGGATTTCTGCTGCTGGCTTGTTGACTCTGTGCATGTTCTGGTTAGATTAAGATTCAGTTCAGCATTAAGTTAGCTGATGCAAAATTTAACCTATTAAATTTTTTTTAAAGTAACTTACTGCAGGACAACAGTGTATTCGTCTGTGGTGTTTCTGATCTAGCATTATGATTCCTAAGGCTGCTTTAGTGTTGTCTGGAAAGAACTTTGATAAAAATCAACTAGACTAACATACACATAATGTAAGAGTTTGTTCTTGACCCCTTAGTACTTATAGATGAAGTCAGTGGGTATAATGTTCATTTTCTTAAGCCATTAAGTCATATGTCTTTCAGGTATTGTTTCATGAGCAAACACTGAGCATGTTCTTTTCCTACTGCCTTTTAACAGTCTAGTTAGGATGTTGCCTTCATTTCTTACCTGTATTCAGAAAATAAAAATATTGTTGGCTCAGCTTTCTTTCACATCTGAAGGGAACATTTTTCCTGTAAAATTAACCTTTAATGTTAACAGAAGAAGGTGTATCCTGAACATCATAATTACATTTGTTACACATTTAATTAATGACAGTTATGAGAAGACACGTAGTGAATAGAAGGAGACTACCAAACCTGGCATTGACACAGGAACTTTTTTTTTTTTCCTTTTGTAACACAACTTTGATCAAAAGATGCTCTTGATGCATGTTGCTAAAATAAATAATTTTTGCACTCCAGAATTTCAGCAATTGACAAAAGTCTCTACCTTTATTGGTTTCCTTTGACAGTTATATTTATAAAAATAGCCTCTCAGAGTGACTTTAAAGGCAGTAAACTGGATTACTAGGGTCCAAGACATCAAATCTGGAGCTAAAACCAGGCACTGAAAATATCTTGCTTTCTGTTTAAATTTGAGAATTGTTACCTAGGCTCTGCTACTGTAGTGTACACACAGGATGATTCGACTTCTGCATTATTCCCTTCTTGAGTTTTGTTTTGCTTTCACGATAGGAATAAAAAAACTCTATCATAATTTCATGATTGCTATGGCCAAGATGGACTTTAGTTTAAAAAAATGTATTTAATTATTTATTTGTATTTCACTACTTATTTATAAACATCTGGGGAATTTTAGTATTATGTTTGTAAGAATTCTCCTAGACTTTCGATGTTGAAATGGGAGCTTTTGGTTGCTATTGAGGCTTCAGAATTTATTAACAAATTCATCTGTAAGGGAAATTTGTTTAACAGAGTAAAACATTATGTTTCTAATGCCTTTGCATTTCAGATGGTGATGGTTTAAATTATGACACCAGCCCTGTGCCTTAGGGCTTGCAGTTCTGTAACTTTTTTCAGATGCATCAACTAAGCATTGCCTAATTTGTTATGAAATTGGAAGAAAAGTTGTTCAATAATTCTTACTAAGTTGTGCTGCTAACATCTGTTTCCTATAAAATACTGGTAATATGATAAGAATTGAAAGAATTGTGTGATTACTAGTTTCAAATAACCATTCCAATGATCATCCAAAGATGGCTTTTCTTTCACTGAGGGAGTCATTTGAATATATGGAGTGTTAAGTCCAAATGGCAGAGAAAACTAATGCTGGTGGGGTGATAAGCAAAGGTGAGGTGTGTTGGTTTTGGATGCTGTTCTTTACAGAACCTCTAGCAAATTTAGGAGTTAAGTTATATGTTTTCTCTTTTTAAATTCATCATTAAGTGTATTTATAATTTAACTAAAGAAATTGATTGAGTATTCACTAAAAAAATGAAGTTGACTTCTTGTTGCAGACAGTTTAAATACGTGTGGTTGGATTTTTTATTTTTAATCAGTGTTTTTAATGTATAAAAAAATTTATGTCATTTGGCAGGTATAGCGATCTGTTCTAGAAACTGATGGTTTTAAATGGCCCTGTTTAAAGCCAGAGTAATGGTTGGCTGGTTCCCTACCATAAGTTAAAGCCAAATTTTGAAATTTAGTCTGAGTTGTTTAGGTCAGGCAAGATGTGATCAGGAATGTTGTCTTTCTTATCCCAATTTCCACATGGATTTTCATCTCTTCCACCTCCTTTTGTGTCCCCGGTGTTTTGGCCAGGCAAAGGGGAGCTCTCCAGCATGCAAGCAGAGAAAAGGTAAGTCAAGTCCCAGGAGTGAAGCTTGGCAAAGCCTCCTTGAGAGATTGGAGTTCTGTTTCACAGAGAAGATCAGAACCCAGCCATGGCAATCCCTTCACTGGATGAGCCTCTGCTTTCAGATTTTTCAGCAGTAGTAGTTTCACTTGTATTTTGTTATTTCTGTACACCAGAAATGTTGTGTTCAGGATGTGCATGTGAGTAGCTAATGGATGTGACTGATATGTTTTGAGAATTCAGCATTCCTTAACTGCGGTACCTTGTGTTCATGTAACATAGAGTTATGCTTCCTCTCCAGTACAAACAGCCTTGCTAGGAAAATATAGGTAAATCTTGTTCAGAGGCAGGGCAGTAGGTTTTAAAAATTTGCATCTAGAAGATTATAAGAAACCTTAGTATTTAGAACTTAGTTTTTTATATGCAGGAATATGTATTTACATATTGATTTATCTCTCAAAGAACTCTGTATAGATACACAGGCACCCAGACATGGAGGAGTTCTTTCATTCTATGTATTTGCAAATAATGCCCTGTTAGAAGTGGCTCTTTTCAGTCATGCAAAAAATGAGTATTTGTTTAATTATTTTTTAGTGTCCGTGTTTAATAACACTTGGAAGGCATTGTTTGTTCAGCAGCTTGCAGATGTCTTCTTGGTGATCATATGAGTGCAAACTGTTGATTTTTATATAGGCCTTCACAAAATGTTTATACCGAAGAGCTCCAGTGGACTTAAAGCTGTATCTGATACTAAACCGAGACACTCTCAGTTTTACTGCCAAGAATGGATACCCAAGTAATGCTTAACTACTGTGTAGAAAATGAGTCTTCTTATGCATTTTCTGGATCAACTGGACATCAGATAGGTCATTTGGAGTGGAATTAGGCAGAGAACCTGGTAAATCATCCTGGATTTACTGCTGGACAGATTCACATGAAGACTTTCAATCTGGCTCTTTTTTTTATGAAAGATATAATTACAGGTATTGAATGTCTGAAGGAATTTATCCTGGATTTATCCTATCTACAACTTTTGCTGCTGTTTTAAAGATCAGCTTCTTAGTTTAATGTGCGTTTGAATTTCAGCTCAAGCAATTGACTTTTCTCTTTATATTGTTGACTTCTAAATCATTACCTGTGTGAGTCTAACAGGGATTACGTAGCCCAGCAGTCTACTAGGTATGTTCATAGTCCCTCTCTTTATTTTTCTGTGTAAAGAAAAGGTGGAAAAATCTCACATCTCCCTTTCCTTTTGTATGTTAGTCGACTTTGGCTTGAATGTGGAGTTTGCTACTGCTTTAAATAAAGGCTTGTTTAAAGTAAATGAATAATTTCTACAAAGTCAGTGTTCTTTGTCCTGGTTGGGTAGCTTGTTTAATCATCTTTATGCCATTCCTAGTTATGTTTTTAAGTTCCCTTTAATTTATGAAGGCAAATTTCCTTCTTCAGTGGGAAGAAGGAAGGAAAGATGTTTCCTTCACAAATATTTTGTCTGAACATTTATGGACAAAGATGATAATTCACTAGACATGGGACTTGGTGGTGGTCTTGGTTATGAAGTGCCTGCGGCTCTGCCACAGGAGTGCCACAGACTCTTTGGAGCATGCTGTGCTGCTTTTGAGTCATTGTTTCAGTCCATCACCCCACATAGTTCCTTGTAAGTAGCCAAGAGAAACTGCAGGAGGAATGTTTAAGATACCACCCTCTGTGCTTTCTGTGTTGCTGTCTGTTCTAGGGAGACCTTTGCTTTATGATTTGCATTCGGTGCTTTCAGGTCGAGTGCTGTGTATTCAGGCAGTGTGCCCACTCTTTCTCTACCTGAAGTTTGAACCGATGGTCTTCAGCAGCTTTTCACCTCTTGCTGTCCTCCAAATCAGTGGCTCTTATTTCTGATTTGAAATAGGTTTGGGTGCACAGTCTGGTGTTCAGCTAAATATATAGGGCTGCAGAGACAAGACATAAGCTCTAAATATAATAATAGAGGAAAGAGTGTTCCTGAAATACACGGCACTCTTAAAGCAAAGTTGTATGATGGCCCTGTTTTATATTAGCATATTGCTTTGGCCTGGATGTATGTCTGGAATTCACATTCACACTGTGCTAGCTTATAGGTGACTTTGAGAATCTGTCTGAGACTCCAGTTGCCTGGTACAGCTTTGGTCTTTGTCCTTTCTAACAGTGAGGACATCTACCTCTCATCATCCATCCACATCAGAAACTTTAGACATAGGAGCTCCTCTGTGGCCCGAGGACACTGTATGTACAGATGAGCAAGAGGAGTGATACTGTGAGAGGGATTGCTTTTTCCCAGGTGAGAATTAGTCTCCTGAGAAAGAAAGAAATCAAGTGAAGTTCAAGTCCCTGTGATTGTGTTCCTGTGTTCAAGTCCCTTTGAAGGTCTTTGTCCCTTAAGCTCAATAGTGTAATATTTGTCAGGAATAGTTTCTGACACTTTTCAGGAAAACATGAGTCTGGAACAATGCTTCAAAACTTACCCTTTGAGATAGGGGACTTGCAAAGGAGGTCTTTTTGCCTTGGAAATCCATAGGAAATAATGATTCTTCCTGTTTCATGTCAAGCTTTTTCTTTAGGATTTTTATCACTTGCGTTACTTCTCCGTGTTTTATCTTCCAAGAGGACCTTCTAACTCAGTCCCACTCTATTTAAGTGCTAGGAACCCTGTTCAGCTAGGAGTGTTCTGGAGCATACTTGAGATATTCAAAAGCCATCTGGACATAGTCCTTGGCATCAGCCTCTGAGTGGTCCTGCTGGGTCAGGAGGATTGAACAAGATGACCTCCAGAGGTCACTTCCAGTATCAACCATTCTGTGACTGTGGTGTCCCTCAGAAATTCTTGTATCCGTAGTAATTTCCTTTAACCTGCACCTTTTAATAGAGTCTTCCTTATTGTTGACTTTGGATCTGAGGAGGAATGGAGGAGTTTGATTAACTTTGTGGCTCTGTGTGGACTTTCATAGGGATTAGGTTATTATTTTCTTATGCTGGGAATCTACCAGCTGATACTCTTTCCAAATTGCATGTGTCCCTCAGGTAACATAGATGTCATTCATGCTTTAGTTTTCTACTTGCTTAGGAATATTTCTTGCTTTTATTGTCTTTGCTCTATGGGAGCTCTCTAGATATTCTTAGGCTGGATAGAGGAATTTCTGTGAATCTGCTTGAGTGGAATGTATACATACCATTATAGCAAGAGAGATGCAAGTTCTTCACCATTTTCAAAGTGTACCTTTCTTAGATCTGCAAAGCCTTCACTTGGTAGTTGCATATATATGTTGTAAAGTATCCTGCTATTCAAAGGTTGTTCAAGCAAGATGAGTCTTGAAGATGCTTTTTGGGATGCTTCATGTGAACTATGCAGTTTACTCAGTGGATAGTTGTCATATTGCTGTTGGAGCCAGGAGTATGATTGCTAACGTATCGTTTGAGGAGAGAGGAAAGGCCATTTACGTGTAACTGTATATGGCTGCTGTGTCTTGAAGAACCTTTGCATTCAGAAATCCTTTCCCCTCTCTGCCCTGAGGTGTTTTGTATAAACTGGGGACAAGCTGCTAGGAATTAAGGGTATGATATGGCCCATTTGTACAATATTGGCATTTCTGGTCAGTGCTTCAACTATTGCTATATTGTTTGCATACTTGAGTGATTGCAACAGCCATATTGCTAAACCAAAATTTTTTAAGCAATATAGACTATAGATTTTTGTTCCTAAACAGTTTGTGAAGGAATGTTACTTCTGTGTATACCTGTAGTAACAGGACTTTCCTTTCACTTGTTTTTTTTTTTTTCTCTGCAGTGTCAGTCATTGTAGAAAAACTGTGATACATGCCTTCAAATGGAACAAAGTGCAGTAGGTTAAACCAGACCCTAACAAAAATGTAGAAAATATGACCACTAAGTGTTTGGACAGGGCAGTAAAACACAGACCATAGACCCAACCCAATATTTTTAAAAATATTTCAGGCTAAATAATCTGAGTGTCTTGACTCTAGATGCTTGCTATTTTTTTTATCTTTCTTCAGGTTTGTTTAAAATTTGGTTTAAGCAAAGGAAAATAGATGCAAGGCCAGTTCACATCATTGCAGATCTTTTCTCTCAGTGTCTGTATATCTTTCTGGCCTCCAAAATATCTTATGCTATGAATTTTTTTTCTTGATTATGAAGAATTTTTCTCTTCTATGTCCTTGACATCCTGTAGAGTGATACCATGTAAATACAACTGAGCAGTTTATCTGCATGACTTCCTGCAGGATGTGCAATTCCTGTAGGATGTGCAGTGTTTTGGAGATGACCAAGTCTAGTGGACATCTAATTACCATTGGATCCCATTAGCGTAATGCATTTTAATTAATCTGTTGTGTTGTGCTTTGTTTCCTCTGTTGGGTGAAATTTGTTAAAAGTGTCATATCATATTGGTAGGAATAAGAGGTCGATACAAAACCTTGAGATGATACAAATAATAACTAACTTGTATAATTCAGGGTGTTACAGAAGAAACAAATTATGAGGCTACTACTTTATGATATGTATTACGTTTTATTTTAACAATTGATAGTAGGGCTTGAGAGGTGGATAACTTCTGGGGGAAAAAAAGATGACAAGGTCAAGCAGACATGATTAGAAAGACTATCACTGACTGATTTGCAGTCAGGTGCACTGTCTAAACGTTTGGTGTTGTTTTTTTTTTTTTTTTTTTTAATAGCATAGATCATAACTACTGTTTTATAGCTAGTGTTTTTGTCAAAAGAGAATCAGCCCTTGATCACGACTAAGGCATTAAGAAAGACATTGTTTATTTCTTTCTTGGAGATAAACTTGAGGGTTTTCCTACTCCTCTGGAACTAGTTTCTCTTTATTATCAGTAAAGGTTATTGTATGGCTAATTACATGGCAGTTCAGGTTGATTTGAGAATACAGATGTTGCAAAAATAGATGAGGCTTATTTTTAGTACTCACTAAATCTAGGGTGCTATGTTTTTCTTTTTTACTGTGGTATGTTCAAATGAGCAGGCTTGAAAAGGTTAGTTAGCCACTGGGGATATTAAAAATAAAGTGGAAACTAAATTGTTTGTACTACTTAGACTATTAAAAATGTATATTTTTAAACTATGTAGAGAAAGCGGAAACAACAAAAAATTTGAATTTGTTCGTATATATCACCTGAGGGTGGAAAGAGGTGACTTTTAAATTAGTACATTTCAATATGGGAAATCTAGAAGGCAGGCAGAAAAAAAAAAAGGTAGTTTTTAGCTTCAGTTTTGTGTTTGATGTGAGTCAAAATGTAATTCAAGCAATTGTGTTCTGTAGCCACTGTATGACCTACCCAGCGGCAATCAGCCCCCGCCTTTAGGAAAAAAAAAAAAAGCCAATTGGCCTGTGTTTAGCTTACTAAATGTCATCTGGATTCAGTAAAATGCAAGTGACCTGCATTGAATTAGTATAATTGTAATACAAACAGAACATCTCATAGTTTTGGTCTCATACAGGAAAAGAGAAAGTTGGAGAGATTTTTCAGTTTGATAAATAAAACTGAAGATACAGAGTTAACTTTGGCTCACAGTTCATTTTACTTTTTACTGTCTCTTAAAAAAAATATATGGCATCTGAATCTCGTGTGTACATTTTCTCTTTAGAACATTTTCTGGTTTTGGGATAATCTTCCTGAGAATGTATGTCATGTCACTTATTAAATCATGAGCAATTGTTACCAATTCCAGTCTCCTCAGACACAATGCCACTTCAGAGATTTTTTTTAAAAATTGATTTACCTAGCATGTACAGAATTTGGTATATTGCTTTATCTCTGTCATTTGGTAGGAATTCCTTGGCTTTTGAATAGGCTTTTGAATTCCATGGTGTAGTTTATCATTTTTCACACCCTGTTCCAGAGAGCAGTGCTTACACATACCAAGCTAATGCAGTGCCTTGAAGAACTGAAGTATCAGCTCTGGCAGTGTATTTTAATTTTAACTCTGACTATGACCTTGTACAGTTCAGTTTGGTTTAAAAGGAGTGTTAGTTTTGTAGAATGTAAAATTAGTGTAATTATGAAAGTAATACTATGCCTTGGTTGTACTTCTCTTTTCATTTGGACATTCACACGTCAGATTTTACTTTGTAATGCCTCCCACAATGCATCATGGCCTATGGAATAGAAAAAATAGTTTTACTGTAGCAACTACATTTCCTTACAGGAAAGAATGTGGCTATTACACTAATCTAGCAATGGAATTTAAGGTTCTACAATATAAATGACATTTCGTTGAAACTAGTAGGCAGAATACTGGAAGCACTAGCAATGCAAGGACAGTAGCACTGTTTTTTGTATGTACCTGGTAGCTGGGAAAGCAACTCCATGAGTCTTGTATTCTCTCAGTACCTTGAGAGTCAGTGTAGCAGAAACAGGGGAGGTTTTCGTTCTTCTCATGAAAGTAGACTGTAAGGTGTAAGAACTCAATTACTCTTTCACAGACTACACAATCTGTAATTAATTAGTTGTTTTCATTATGTCAGTAGGATGTTGGCATTTAATGTCTGGAATTTTGTAATCTGTCAGTTTAATTGTAGCTCTTAGTTTGCACACTGCAGGTGAATAAATTGTTTTGCTTTGTGCTGGTGGTCAGCTTTTGCTGTCACCTGTTCGTCTGTTATTGTAAAAGGTAAAGTAGGAAGCAGCAAACACTGTTGAAAGGCATTGTTCCTTTGTGTTTCATGTTTCTTTTGTTAAACATGGTCATTCTGTTTCTGTACCTAGGCTGCCCAAACATGACAATCCCCCTCCTCCTTTTTTTTTTTTATACTTTGTTTTTAAACTTAATTTTATATGAGCACAGGTCAAATGGGAAGGTGGTGGTGTTGGAAATTATCTTCAAAACACATGCCCAGATTTTGATAGTGAAGTTCTGAAACTGTGTTTGTTTATATTTTTTTGTAGAATAAAACAACAAGTTCTGGAACTTCTTGGGTAGTTTATTGGCAACTTTCCTACCATGTAACCTGAATATTCCTTGTTAAAATTTAAACTCATTAGCTCCTCTTCGGTTCTTTATAGACTTTGTCCCTCTTTGAAGTGGCATTTAACATGTTGGGGGGACTGTTACCATATCTCTCACTGTATCCTCCTCTTTACACTGAGCAATCCTAATTCATTCAATCTTTTCTTGCAGAGTATGTTTTTTAAATATCTAAGCATTGTAGTTACTCTGTTTCAAACCATCTTAGGTCAGTTCACGTCTCTGAAAGTTTGATGCCTGAAACTGAGCACAAAACTGCTGATGGAGGTCTAACATAGCCCCAATAAAGGAGAACTGCCACATATTTCTTGAATGCCTTCTTTCATTACTACTGTTTGTGGTTATGTCAGAGATTTCACATTTAAATCCAGTGAGTTTACTGCAGCTTTTTCTCACAAATATAAGTTACTCACTCCTTGATTCTTCTACTAGTAAATATAATTGCAAATGCAGTTTTTCCACTTCCTGTCTCATTAAATGTTAGTATGTCTCTGGATGTAATCATTGCCTCATTTTCTCAGAAACTGCCGAAAATACTGTGGGAAGAAGAGAAAATATTTTTTTTATTACGGTAAGCTCTATTATTGGAGTTTTCTTGGAGGGAAAGTAAGTTTCATATTCTGGTAAAAACCTGGAACCTTCTAGGCATAATGCATGTGAATTTTCAAGATAGTACTGAATCAGGAGTAAAACAAGCTATGGTGAAAGAAGACTAAATTAATCACAAGAGTGTTCCCTGGATTCTGTCATACTGTGTGCACTTTCTGAACCATTTCCTTGTTCTGTAACTGATAAGAAAGTAGTTCAGTGCTGAAAAAAGTTGTTCAGCTTCAAGCTCATGTTCTTGATCTCATGTATCCTGTGATGGGAGTGATAGCAGTGATTATGTGATCACAGCTTGCTTCTGGCTGAGAGGTACCGACATTCACAAAGGCATCTTCTTTTTTGATTCCTGGCCACCTGTGTGGCTGGAAGATATCCTTTAGGCAGTGAGTTGCCTAGTTCTTGAGCAAGGGCTTGCTTCTGGCTGAGAGGTACCGACATTCACAAAGGCATCTTCTTTTTTGAAGATTGCCTAGTTCTTGAGCAAGAATCTGTCATAATGTATAATTTATTCTGAGAGACTCTTTAGGTGTTGAATTCTGAGGGTTTGAATTGAATTGGGCACTGGCCTAAAGTGGCCCCATCTCTCTGTTACGGAGATTTTGATTTCCTCACAAAGAGCAGGTGTTGCTCATCACTGTCAAAAGGAAATTTTCTCCTCTACGACAGTGTTTAAAAATACTTGTTTTTCCAAGTCTGTGTTTTGTAAAAAATCACTTAGGAGTTTAAAGCACTACAACAGATACTTCTTTCTAAACTAAAGGGGTTTTTTTTTACCCTGTGTCAACCCCCTTATTTGCTAACACTTTCTCCCCTCAAATAAAACCTTAAAAACCCCATAGATACATACATGCAGTGCACCCTTCTTTCTCTCTCTAATAAAATGAATCTTGATCACCCAGTGCTGAAATTGAGGGTACTTTTCAGAATAAGAATTATTAAATAAATTTCAGCTCATTTAGATTTTCCTTTTGGTAAATGAAATTATTAGAAATACTGTCCTAGATGGTGTCTGAATGCTGCAATTCCTTTCAGCTAATTGAAACTTCTGTTTTTTTGTAAGACTTGCTGACTTTCACTGTCTTGTTTTCCACTAGTGCTTGGACTTCTTAAAGTCATCAGAGTTTAAATTTTTTTTTTTATGTCCAAGAACACTAAAAATCTGTGGGCTTGTAATTATTGTGGATGTGAACTTTCAGTATAATCTTTCAATAAAATGTTTAATACTTACACTTTTTAGTACCTATAAGGGGTTATTTGGAATTAGTTATTTTTCTCTGAAAATTCCTGTAGGTGTCAATTGAAATTCAAAACAGATAGCTGACTGGGTGGTTTAAACTCAAAATCTCAAGTACCCTGAAATTATTTTTGTTTTCACTCGAAAAATTTTGCTTATCTAACTCCCTCACTCCAAAAAAACCCCAAGGAAAAAAGCCAAAAAAACCCAGTAAAGCCAAAGAAGGGTTCAAAAACCTTCACAAGATTGCAGATTTTTCCATGCTTTGTTTTTTATTTCTGCAGACTTTGAAAAGGCATTTGTTGCCCTGCTTCCAAGGATCTAAGTTGGAGGGAAGAATTTTGAGGAGCAGGTTACTGACTGTGTCTTCTTTCTGTCGAAATGTCACTGACATCAATGACTTGCACCTTGCAGATGAAATGGGAACTTGAAGGTTACATTCCTAAACTAGAAGGACAGTGTTCAGCTGAATGGCAGAATTCGGGAACATTTTGTGTTGAAGAGCTGAGCGCAGGAAATCAAAATAACACTACTGAATTGGACAGAAGCTGAAACAGTTCCATTTCAAAATAGAAGATGGAAAGTTGGGACAAGATAATAGTAAAAAACTACAGGCAAAAGTAATGGAGAGTTCCCCAAATATTATTTAAATATGTTAGAATAAAATCTGGAGAAATATTGATAGGTCTGCTGGGCTTGAAGGGAGAGGGAGAAGGAAGAAGCAAACATAAGGAGGTCAGTGCAGATCAACAAAGTTCTGTCTTTGCATACAATTCCCTGAAGTAGTTTGTTAACTTTCAGAGTAACTTTCAGATATCTTTGGATAACACAAGTGATGGGTTGTAAGAGTTCAAGAAGCTTTGAAAAATGAAAAAAAAAGAAATTGATAAACTCGTAAATTAATCAACTGGCACTAAGTCAGCATGCTGAGGTGATAGTTCTGGGAGCAGATTGGTGGTAATAAATGTTTTTGTTACTTATCTGATAAAACAGTTTGATAATGAGCCGGCATATATGCAGATACCATGATCCTTTTAGCTGAGTTAGCAGGGGGAACTTACTCTTTGTCTTGATAATTGCATAGCAGCCAGTACAATAAATTCTGTCCTTTAAATACACTAGTGGAGGATATGGTAGAAGTTAGGAAATGTGATGGGACTTAAAAATCTGTGTTCTAAGTAAGCATGTTTAAAACCAGTTATGGAAGACCCCAAACTGAATGAACCTGTGGCCTTAGAATGCTAACTTGTTCAAGCTGTTGTCATGTAACAAATGATCTGTAATATTCTTTCGAAATTGAAAGCAATTTTTTAGCATCGAAGATTATGTCAATTTGGAAGGGACCCATAGAGTTCATTAGTCCAATTCCCACCTTAGTAGGAAGAGTAAACTCAGAGGTGAATCTGAAGGCACTGTTCTGTTGTGTGATGGTGCTAACAAGGCAAGGGTTGATTCTTTTCAATAGATTTGCAATTGCACTTACTATTGCAAAATGTTTGAGATCGGTATCTTTACATTCTTGACCTGTTGTAATGCTGTCAGTATGTTGTGAGCTTACTAGCAATAATAAATATGCAGGCCAATATAAATAGCTTATCTTTCAGTAACCCATCTTTGCTGTTAATCATGAGAATAGTTTTCTCATTATGTATATTTTCTCTGTGTTTATTACTTTATTGTTTTACATCTGAAGTGAATCATACTTTGATTTGATCATCAAAGGTCATTATTCCAGAGGGAAGCTTATGACAGTGAATGGCTATTATGCCACTGGTAAGAGTTGTGGTTTGTTTTATTCAGTTTGGGTTTTTTTCCCTATGGTGTTTTATTTTATTTTTCAAGTGCTCCTAGTGTTAATATATGTAATTTTATAATAAAATAATTTAAATGTAATTTTAACTTATGCATTATTGTGTACATGGTTTAATCAATGGCCATTACTAAAAACTATAAAAGTAAGTGCAGTAGATTGCATGGTAAATGTCACACACATTTCCCCTCATTAGGATGAAAAATTTGGTCATTTATTGTTTGGCCAGAAGTTCCCTAAACTAAAGCTTCACTTATCCCTTTCTGCATTTAATCCTGTATTGATAATTCTAGTAAGAATCAACTTGGATCGGGTATGTGATAGATGTCTGATAGAACCAGACCTGTTTATACTTCTCCACAAAAGGTGTGTAAATACTAGATGATCTTCATCAAGATCTGTGTTTGCAGATGGGAGGAGGAAGCTGTGGTTTTTGGGATGCTTCTAACAAATAAAACTATTATCTACTATGAAGCAGATTATGAACTGACTTTCTTGACTTTAAACACGTGAGATGTTGTTCAGTAACTTTATTTTTCACTGTGTTGCAATATTGTAGTTCTGAATTAATAAAAACCAACCAACCAAACAAAAAACCTCCTCAAAAAGCCACACCAAGAAAACATGTTCAGCAAAGAAAATCCACTGTAGAATCTGCTAGTATTTTACCCTTCTCCATGCTGATGTTTCATTCTTAGACAGTTGCTGAGTTGTGTAACTCAGTCACTGGTGTTTTAGTAGTCTTTTTGAAAGCTATTCAGCAAAGGAGGGAGGTTCTATGATGTGTATCACAAAGAAGAGAAAAATGTGTCTTTTAGTAACTTTCCAAAGTTACTAAAATTTTGCAGTAATCAATATTTAACTCCGCCAGACTTAAATAGCTTTTTGTACTCTGAAATGTGTTACTGAGTTTAAATGTGTTTTGGTGTTTGTTTCTTATGGTAGATTGCTGAACTAAGTAGTATAATTGTGCTTTCAAAAACTATGAAGTCACAAACTGATATCATGTATCCTTACCCTGTTTATAAACAAGTTTTTCTCTCTAGATTCTAGCAATGAAGCTTCACAGTATGAAAATTATAAAATCACCACAATGCAGAAGTCTTTGTTGTCCTCTTCAGTAGAATTTATGATACTGGGTAGATTTTCTGCTTTTTATTACAAGTAAATTATTTCAGCTAAGTAGTAGAGATAAGTTATTCAAGGAACTAAAAGCCAGAAGACATGGTACCTCTACGAAATTGCTGTTGATCACTTAATGTGTTTGTGGGCTGTGTGAAATACAGATATATTACCCTGACTGACTAGAAGAATGGGCTGCAAGGATTTTCTGATTAGGAATTTCCATGTGTGGTGTATGAGCATCTCATTTTTCTTTTGGCGTTTCCTAATTCATCATCATCACCATAATTACATTTTCACGCCAATAAAATTGTCCGTAAAAGAACCTTCATACTAAAAAGAGCCCTGTTTTCAGCCTGGACTTAATTTAAAATACTAGGCCCTTTAAGAATAATAAAAAGAAAATCCTGGGCTGACTTGTCCATTTCTGCTCTCATTTAAGACCTGGTTCTCAGTCTGGTGTTCAACTTAGTTGTAACTGCTGGTGATTGAGCACAGACGTGCTGCCCGGGAACAGGTATGGTAGAAACTGTTGGATTGTCTGGTGCCCAATTCAGAAGTGGCCCCAAAAGCTGCCCTGAATGATTTTATCTTCCCCCCTTCTTTTGTCATACATATATTATAATCTGCCTTGAATTCTGGTTTCACTGTAAGGAGAAGAATTTGCCTCAGACTGATGTGTGAAAGATGATTCAAAGTAGAATTGGGCTTAAGGTTCAGAGGGGGAAGGGCCAGTTCAGGACAAGTATGAAATGAACTCTATATTATAGGCAGGTGAAGACAAACACAGATTAAGCTGATCCTTCTTGCATCTTCAGAGATTTCTTTCTCTTTTTAAAGATGATTGTATGGTTAAGACTGAAGACTGAGTCATACAATCTAATCCTTTGGTTGTATATTTGCCGTGTGTAAGATTTGTCTGTCTCAGAAATGTAAGGCAATATGGAAGGTAATGGTGAGGGTGGGAGAGAGAAAAGAATCAACCCCAGCTCTTTTACAAGTATGTCAGAACCTGCCCCATCTGTTGAACAATTTCCTCCTAATATTTCCTGCATTTGGAACTGCCAGTTCAGCCCATGTAGTTGGGTGGATAGTAGCTTATATTTGATGTTTCTTGTTAGCAACATTTGCCTAACACTGGCTGTATGAGTACTGTCCTTAGCCCCACTGTGAGAGCTACAATAAAATGAATAGCTGTGGGAAACTTCTGAGAACATTACAAGTGGATTTGAGGTAAAAGAAATACTACAAGTAATAGTTTGGGAAAACACAGGGACTGGAGAAATCTAAGGTAAGATGAAAGACACATAAAAAAACCCAAGTATTTCCTGCTTCCATTGGCACCCAGAGTGATGGAAATAGCTTAGTTTTGTTTTAAAATAACATATGGTTATTTTAGGATAGAAATTACCTTTTTGGACAAGAAGTGGAAGCAAAAATGAGGAATAAGTTCCTGTCAGATAAGTGTTTTGTTTTTATTCATGGAGATTTGGGACTAGCTTTGTAATTCTCCAGTAATTGCTTTGCAAGCCTCTTGAAAGAAAACAAGGTAGTTGAAAGCTAAATCATAGACTGTTTTGAAAGAGGAAAGGAGCTTAACTTTTCTGCAGAGAAATGTGTAAGCCAAAATTAGGTAGTAGAGAGGAAAGATAGAATTGAAACCCAGAATTTTAGGTTGGTTAATAGAGTGGAGTGATGAGAGCTGGAGGGAGAGATACATGCTAGCAAGTACATGACACAATTACCAAGCTGGACTAAACAATAAGTACTTTCTGTATTTTTTCTTGTCTCACAAAAATGTGTCTTAATTTTTCTCTTCAGCTAATACAGCTCATGTGACATAGTAGGATTTAAAAAAGCCTACAGTTTAGGCATTACATAGATATACATATTTCTGAAGTAGGTGTTTTCAATGAGTGTACAAAGCGTAAGTGTGGATTTAGAGCTCTAACACTTGAATATCTCCTTTTGTGGCTTTTGTTGCCTGGCATAAACGAATGATTCACTAATTTCCTCTTTCTTCTCATTGTCTTTTGGGAATGACAAAGGAGTCAGGTCTTTGCTGTGGTTCTTAACTGCTGTGTATTTGATGAAAATAATTGGCCAAGGGAAACATTTTTCATAGAACTGTGGAGCTGAGTAGGACTCTAACTTATCTTTGCTTACCTGTGGGGAGGGAGGTCAATGTTTATGATCAAAGAGGAGGTACCCATTTTGACACCGCATAAACAGAAGTTGGTAGTCTTCTGTTATAGCTGTGTGTTTTCCATAGCTACTGCAGAGTTGGCTGTTAAGAGTAGCTGAAGATAAGATCAAAAGTCATCAGTTCAAAGTTCAGAAGAGATCATTAATTTCAAGGACAGAAACAGCTGAATTTGTTAGCCACTGCTCTTTGCCAGGAGCACTTCACTTGTACTGACAATTAATCTTGCATCGCAAGTGAATTAGATAAAGCCAGTTACTGGGTCACGTTTCCTATCTCAGTCTATATACTTGTTTGGCATGGCTGCCCACTGAAAATATAAAGCTGCTGTTGTAGCATGCAGTTTTATTAAACAAAATGGCAAGTTTTGTAAACTTTTAGCAACTATTCAGTACTGAATTAATTTTTCATTAAAATGTTAGTAAACAGTTTTTACATAATTTTGCATGGATTCCACTTCCCTTCAGAATATGAGAAGAATTTTCTAATGAGGGTTTGAATGAGTTCAACCAACTTTCAAGGCCAGTTAGACTTCTTCAGAAGCTATGGATAAAATCTCATTAAGTTCTCTCTGCCTTTTGCCTATGTTTCAGACACAGGCTGAAGCTTCTAGTGCTCCTAGTGTGTTAAAAGTGTGCAGAATCAGTTTTGTTCCCCTTTTTTTGGGTTTGTATTTCTGCCTATGCTCACAGAAAAACAAATGAAGAGCTTTTATTCCCTGTGAGTTTGGAAAATGTGGTTGAATTGACCCTGGGCTTAGAAGACAATAATAGTTCCTGTTCTTCTTGTTCTTGTCAATAGATCTAGTTCTGAATAGTGTGTTGCTACCAAGTGTAAGTCTTAAGTGATGATATTGGTTGCATTTATTACGTACAAAAGTTCAAAAATTTTCATTATTTTACAGTAGTCTGTCAGAGTTGGATGGCTGTTTTTCCCCCCGCTACAAGTGTGTATGTTTAGTTAGAGGAAAACCTGGAAATAATAATATAAAAAATGGCACAATATATATAATCTTAGAGTAGGACAAACTTTTTTTTTTAATAGGATGAATATTTTTTCCCCAGTTGAAAAATCTGTCTGCATGTGGTTCTCAACAGAAGAGATTTTTGTTATATAGGTAGAACGGTGCTTTTTCAATTTCATGTAAGTTTTCAGTACTGTAAGACTGGTTACTTGATTATTTTGTCATCTTTTAGTGTTACCTTACGTCTTTTAGCATGTGTATCTAAATCTTACTTGGCCAAGCAAGTTTTAAGCTCTATATGATGAATGATGAGTGCAAAAGGAAATAGCAATCCTCCCAAATTTCCTAAGCAATTCTCAAATAAAACTAAGTTCACTTAAGAGAGGAGAAAGTGAGCTTGACTGTTCACAGCGACTTTTTATGTGTGTTTAAACAAGCAGTGCTGTAATTTCTGCTAAGAATTTCTGAAATAATATAGTCATCTTTTCAGATTGATGAACAGCAGTAGATTAAATAAGGAGTCTTGTGCTCAATGGGGTACAGTTTAAATAGAGAAAATCTAATGGGAAGTAGTTATATTAGTAGCAGATGGATTTACTTTCTGAATCTTGATCTGAGTAGAAATCCTTGCATACTTAAAATTTGTCTTCCAGATTCTTAGCCTGATAAGAAAGGTGGATAAAGCAATTTCTTTTTTTTTTTAAACTTGGCTTCAGCTGCTGTGGTGATGTGTTTTGTTTAGACTTGCTATTGTTTGATTTTTATCTAGGCTATTTTTATGATTCCTACAAATCCCCCTCCAACCTTCCGGAAGCCAGAGCTCTGGTCTGATGAATTCACAGATTTTGTGAAGAAATGCTTAGTGAAAAATCCTGAACAAAGAGCTACAGCAACCCAGCTGCTACAGGTCAGTATTTAAGTTACTGAGGAAAAGCACATTTTACGTTTGGGGTTTTTTTTTCCCCTCAAACCCAAAATGTTCTGAAAATTTGTAAGGGAAAATCTTACTTTAACTGTTATTATGCCTTATTTGTTTTTTGTTCTGTAGTCTTTTCTCTGTCAGCTCCTGTATCTCTACCCCCATTTTATTTCTCTTCTTGATGCTTCTATAAATTCATTGCTCATTAAATAATTTAGGGCTGGTTCTTGCTATTAATATTGGATCCTTGCTTTGTAATGAGAGGCCCTCAGTAGATCTCAGGATTTAGACAACTGTTTAGTAACAGAACTGAGCCCATGTTACCCCTTTGTGTGGATCATGCATGGGGTATATTCATTCTTTCCTTCTGATCATGTCAGGTTGAGCAGGCAGGTGGCTCTGTGTCCTGGAAAGGTCTGGTGCAGATGGGCAGTATCATGAGTTCGTTCCTGGGCTAAGTTCATCCAAGTGGGCACTTCCCCGTGTGAGCCACAGTTGGCAGTGTGGACCTTTGGAACAGGGCAGGGTATGCCAGGCTCTTGCTTCCTGTATTACTCTCCTGCTAGATTTATTCTGTGTTGAGCTAGCAATAGCAGCTGTTAAATTTTAAGCTCCAGTGAACTCCACTACAAAGAGAACAAAAATTTTGCAAAGTAGTTTTTGGTAATAAATCTGTCAATTTGGTAGATCATGATATGAATATTCAATTTTATACATTGCAAAATACGAAAATGTAGACCACAAGGTAAGTAAAAATTGAAAGTTATAAGTGTCTGTGTGATATGTGAACCTTGAGACCTCCAGGATTTGAAGTTTGTATGCTTAGCTGAATACAGATAGCTGGATAGAAGAGACTTGCATTAACGTGGACAAGTAAAGAGAAACCAACAAGAAAAAAAACTTAAGTGCAAAGTTTCTTTCCCATGCTTACTGACCAGAAAATCAGATACTGTGTTTGTTCATCAGGAGTCTGTGTTGTCTTTTTCCCCAGCTGAAGCATATGTGATAGAGCTGGAGGAGCTGTCAAAATGTTTGACTAGAAATGAAAGTACTGCTGATGAGGAGAGGTTATGGAATGAAAGAGAGAGTAATTGAATTAATATATAATGGGAGGAGATAGATAATGTAGTGCATGTGGCTTCATTAGTTATGTTCTTCGTGGAACAGTTTTTAAATATTTAATAATATTTTTCTGAGGTGCTTAGTTATGTTTTGCCTAAATTGTACTTGCATGTAATGATGCAAAAAATCAGATTTTTTTCTAACGGCAGGTGTTTATTAGGCAGTAAAATGTGCAAATGGTATAATGCACGTTGTCTTAAATGAAGTAGTAATGTTTTAATTTACCTTGAATTAAAAATTAAACTTCCTGCTAAAAGGGTTTTTTTACTGGTTCCACTGTTCAGCATCATAGATCAAGAAATACTTTATGACATTTAAAGTATAGGTTTGTTGATGTAAGCAGCCACAGATACTCTGGTTAGAGCGATTAATTTATGCTCTCAATTTGTTAAGATTAATTAAATTATGAAACTGAATATCTGAAAAAGTTTGATTTTCTATGTCAGATCATCACCACTCTATTTACAACTTTCTGCATAATTTCTTTGGAAAATTGTATCCTTAATCATGAAACAGTTATTAAGTGATGACATTTCCCAAGCTTGCAGTTATTAAAAATAGTTAAAGTAAAATTTTGGTTACGAAGCAACTGAAAGATACTGTATGTTGTGTTGGTTATTGTGTAATGCACGGTACTCTTTATCACTGAAATCTGTGATGTTGAATAGGACTTGTAATTAAATCTGAAGCACAACTGCTTTAATGATATTACATATTTCAATGATTTTTTTTCCCCTAGCATACATTTATTAAGAATGCTAAGCCAGTTTCAATTTTAAGGGACCTGATCACCGAAGCAATGGAGATAAAGGCAAAGCGACACGAGGAACAGCAGAGAGAACTAGAAGAGGAGGAAGAAAATTCGGTGTGTACCCATTTTTCCTATACTTTACGGATAAGTTGCTGGTTTTACCCACCTTCCTGTGCTTGTGTTCAAATACTTTTTTTTACCAGTTTTCTTTGTAGTTTTAAGCCTATGAATTTTGATTATTCCACTCTTTAATTATGAGTAATGCTGTATAAGCCAGCTTCCAGTACTATTCCATGAAATGTCTTAGTAAAAAGCTTTTCTAGGAAGTGGGAAGAGAAACCATGTCAACTTCAGCTATTCAGACTAACACTAAAACCCCCAAAATTGTTTAAGATTCTGATTTCACAGGTGGACTTCTAGATGAGTGGTTTAGTTTTTGGTTCAGGGCGCTTTGCTTGGTGTTTGGGTTTTTTCATTTAAGTCTAATGCACAGAATAGTTAATGATGACACTCAGTAAGCAGTAATTATTGCAGTGTGGTTTAAATAAGTAACATGAAAATGGCGATGGCACTTCATTCTTCAGATGACATTGTCAGCATATGTTTGAGGACAGAAGCAGGTTGTGTGATAAGTAGGTTGAATTTAGAATTGTTTGGCAGTGTTAAGAATAAGCCTGTGTTCCTGGCATTTTTACTCTTCCCTACATAATTTATTTCAGGTTAGTCTTGTGCAGTGCAGCAGAATATGCTTCAAAGAAGTGTCTTGCCATACATACAATGTGTGGTCATTCAGAAAGAGCACAAAGAGAAGATGAAGACTGGAATGTTACAACTTTGAGCAAACAGAAAAGAGCAGTGCAGTAAATGCAGTTTGTCCTATAGCAAATTGTAGAATCCTTGTTACAGAGTGCTATGTGATGATCTATATATAGGAATACTTTTCAAGCAGATTCTGTGCAATCTTTTGTATCTCCAATAATCAGTGTGGATGGCTGCAGTTTTTTTATGTTCTAAGAGTGTGTTATAAGAATATTGATAGCTTTTTTTTTTTTTATAAAGGTGGTTTACTCTGAATTGCATTTGCTTACTCAGTAATAAACAGGCAGGGAAAACTAAGATGATTTTTTTTTTAGCGTTAGGAAATTTTCCTCTGTGTGACTTGATGTGCAGAGTTGATGTTTGTGACTTGACTTATTGAATAGTTGATTTTTGAAGATACTGATTTATTACTGACGTAAAAATCTGATACCTTTACTAGCTTGCTTTCATCTGTACTATTGCCTTCTGAACTGGAGATGTTAAATGCTTGGGCAATGTTGATGTCTTTTGCATTAACCCAAAATTAGGCATGACATCTGATTACTTAGTCTGAGGTTCAGGTCACAGTGCCAGGCACAGTCTATGCCAGCTAAGGATGTGGTGTAAACCTCCCTCTCCCACTACTGCATGGAAGGGTGTAACACAAGTTTGGTTCACCTCAACTGAGGCAGCATTTAGCAACTCCTGATGGTTCTTGCATGGGTACAGAAGTCAGAACCTGACACTGCACTCCCCACTCTGCCACTCCCTAGGCTCCTTCCCTCCATCCTTCCCCTAGTTTAGTGTTCAGTATCAGAGAGCCTCAAATCTAGGATTGAGGCAGCAATCGGTTACTTGTGTTACCATTGTGGTAGTTGGGAATTCTGCCATGAGCTTTTGTGGTGCTGTAAGGGAACAAGTTATGAGTAAAAAAGACAGCAAGAGTCTGCTTGTCACTAAGTACAGAAGATAAGTGCCTCAAATCTGAAAGTAACAGGATATCTTTGATTAACAGGGTTGAGAAAACAGAATCACAGAGTGGTTGAGATTGGCAGGTACCTGCAGAGGTCATCTTGTCCAATCCCCCTACTTAAGCAGGGCCACTGAGGTTTGGCTGCCTGGGACCATGTCCAGACAGCTTTTGAATATCTCCAAGGAAGGAAACTCCACAACCTCCCTGTGTAGCTTCTGCCAATGCTCCATCATCCTCATGGTACAAAAAGTGTTTCCTGATGTTCACAGGAAACCTGCTTTTCATTACATGCTCATTGCCTCTGCTCCTGTCACTGGGCACCACTGAAAAGAGCCTGACTTCATCCTCTTTGCACCTTCCCTTCAGGGGATATTTACACATACTGATGAAGTCCCCTAGAGCTTTGTGTTCTCAAGGTTGAGTAGTTCCAGCTCTCAGCCTTTCCTCCTGGGAGAGATGTTCCAGTCCCTTGATCGTCTTTGTGGCCCTTTGTTAACTCTCTGTGGTGTGTCCATGTCTCTCATACTGAGGAGCCCAGAAGTGGACCCAGCACTCCAGGTGGGATCGCTCGCCACCCTACACCTCCTGGCAACTTTGTCTAATGCAGTGCCTAATTTGTGTAATTAGCCACTTTTGTTAAAAGCTTGGTTTGCTCTTAAAAATGAGTGCTCTTGTAGTATATGGAAATGCTAATCTGTCATTTTTTTACTTACACTAGTAGAATTTTAGGGGCTATAAACCATATAGCAGTGCATGAGCAGCAACAAACCCAGAACCAGAAGTCAACCTCTGCTTGAAGAAATTGCTCTTCATATAAGGCAGAAGGTCAGAGCAGTTGGCAGCTCAGCATTTGTTCAATTTTTTTCTGTGATCATGATGTAGAGGAGTTCTAAAGGCCAGCCTTGCAGAGGGCTGGAGGCAGCCCTGCCTGTAGTTGCACAGGATGTGAGAAAAGAGTAAAGGTTTGAAAACTTCACAGGTAAGGAAAGAGGCAAATTTGAGGCAGAGCTGACTTCTCAGTACTAAATAGTGACAGAATAGGAGAAAGCCATGAAAATGTGGGCTTGTGAATGAGACTAGTTAATTCAGAAAAGAAAGGTAGTAGAAAAATAGAAAGAAGAGCATGACTTCAGCACAGTGAAAGACAGGGAGAAATTGGAAATTGAAGCTTTGTAGTATTCCCTTCAGTGTAGGGGTCACTGGATGAGACTTTAAGATGACAAAGTCTGGGTAAAAACTTTAGCAATATGTTCTTTCAGAATGCTTTTGTCATCTTTTGTTATATGATGTTGTGTACTCCTTTTTATTTTTCACTGCGGATGTTGACTTCCAGGCTGTAATTGTTTAACTAATATTAATAATTAGCACCAAATGATTTTTACAAGGCCTGTTAAGAGACATGCAAGAATATCTTGTAATGGACAAGAGGATGTCCAGATGTTTTTGCTGTAAAGTTTATATTGAAGAATTAAACATTTTCAAAAGCTTCCCATTATAAAAAGATCAAGAAAAAGAAGATTTTTTTTATCTTCTATAAAAATAATTTTGTGTTTTTTATGCTGTTGAGATTTTTTTTAGTTCCCTAAGTTTTCACACAGTTTTATGGTTCAAGAAAATGATATGTGGTAAGATTTGTAGTTAGGATGAAATATTTAACAGTTATTAAATCTGGTGGTATTTGGTAGTAAGTATGACTTTTGCTGTCAGTAAATATATGTCCAATAATTTTGTGTTGCTTGGTAAGCCTTGAGTGAAAAAACTTTTGAAATACTTAGCTTTAATAGAAAAAGGAAGGGTACAAGTGTTTGAAATGAGGAATATTGATGGTGAGATGAGGAGAAATTTCCTTGATGACAAAAACAGTTTCTGGAGTGATCTCTGAATATCTTTTGTGTATCACAATGCTGAACAAATTTTGTTCTGAGCTGGTTTTAATAATTGTTCAGTTATAATACAGACTTTCTATATCTTGCAGCAGTTTCAGTGCAGTACATCACTGTAAGAAATTCCAGATTCATTTGAGAGATAACACCAGAATCTTGTCCAGTTGCTGTCACCAAAGGTTCTGATCAGCCAGAAGTGCAAACTCCTCCAAACTAGGAAACAGCAGCGTGAACTTGTACCAGTGCCTAGGGGGGCCTACAAGAAAGCTGGAGGACTTTTTCCAAGGGCATGTACTATAGGGGTGATGGCTTTTATCTGAAGGCAGGTAGATTGAGATTAGATATTAGGAGGAATTCTTTGTGGAGAGGGTGTGGTAACACTAGAACAGGTTGTTCAGAGAAGCTGTGGATGCCCTATTCCTCCAGTGTTGTAGGTCAGGTTGGATGGGACTTAAAGCAATCTGATCTAGGTGAAGATGTCCCTGCCCGTGGTAGGGGAGTTGGTACCAGATGGTCTTTAATGTCCCTTCCAATCCAAAACATTCTGTGATTCCTTGACACTGTTACCATTTTCTTTTCAATTAATTTCATTATCTGTAAGGTGTTTCTTGAATGCACATTGTTCACGTACTGCATAGTGGAAGACTCCTGAACAACATGATAGGTGTGAGGCCTGCACTAAGTGGTATTCGGATTTTAGTTTTGTAAGCATACTAGGCAGAGGTTAATCAATGGACCCACAAGTTATTAGAGGAAACCAGGATAAAAATCTGGCAGAATAAAATGAAAGCATTACAGTATTTGTGTTTGTCATTTTAGAAAAAGAAGCAATCAATCCCCCAACCCCACACTTCACTTCAAAATAATTTGAAGTGAATAATAATTTGACAATAATGTGTCTTTAATTTAAGTTGGAACTTGTTTGTGGAACTGCCAGAAAAAGAGTAAACCAATTCTTTCTGCACTTCTGAGTGTTTATTATTTTCCTTTTGGAAAGGGAAAGCAGGTAATACAAGTGCCAGTTTGGTATAATTGGTATACAGTTTGGTAGTGGATGAAGTCAGCAGTCCAGCATTCAGAGATAAACATAAATAACCCTTGCACATTCCTCTTCCTTATATATCAGTTTCACAGAACCCCATAAGAAATACAGTATGTAGTTTATATGACTACATGGTCCTGTAGTTCAAATGATAATACAGGTCTTGATAAGTCTTCAGTGATGGCAACAATCCTAGAAAGAGCTAACGACAGTCCCTGTGTTGTAGTAGTAGTGATAGTAAATAATGCATGTATTTCTTAATATTTTAATGTATATATATATAAATGGTTGTAGATTCTGTCTAGAATTGGAGTCACTGTTCAGTTGCAAAGTAATAGCCACCTGGCACTTCAATTTTGTAAAAGAACACATGAAAAATGGATTTTTTCCCAATCATACATCTGTAAAGGCCTCACTGTAGAAATGCATAAACAGACTTGAACTTTGAGAAATGGATATTTAATAACATCTAAAAGCAAAAGCAAATATTGGTGTTAGTGTTAAGCAGAATCTATTGAGGTTAAAGTTCTCTCATGGGCAGTGAATTGAGTCCATATACTATTGAAAAAGAATGGTTTCAGTTAACCTGTCAGGGGCTTGAATTTATTGATCTAACCCCCCAAGAATTTCCTATGTACATTGTGAGGAGTTCTGCTCGTTACTCACTAGTACATGATTTGAGACCCATCAAGAAGGAAGGTGTAGAATGCTCTGTGAAGTTTCTTATGTTAGGAAACCTGTTTAATCCTACCAGTTACATTTGAATAAGTTTTTGTGCTTTAATACCTTCTTAAAGTCACCTATTGTATAGTAATGGGCACTTAAGTTAAAAGTGCCTTACATAACTGGAAGTAGAATGGATTGTGTGGACTTGGAGAAATAATCATATGCAAAGTTTTCACCATTATGTACTTAATTTTCAGGGTCAATTCAGGTAGTTGTCCTTCAAGTGAGAAAGAGTCACATCCCCCCTAAAATTGATTCATATTTTTATTTTTCACCACTGTCTGTGAACATTTTATAGCATGAGAATTTGTAAATTGTAATGTAAATGTTTTTTACTGTTCAAAATGTTGTATTATAGACCTGTAAATGAATGTCCAGGTTGAATACAGTCTTCATATCTGTATCCTTCCTGAGGGATATATCATTATAAATAATGTGCTCAGAATTGATTTTATGCTTGTTTTGAGAGCCGCTCATGTGATGAGAATGCCTTGTGACAAACTGACATGTTTTGATAGGTGCTGAGGTAGTTGTACAGCTTTTTTTAATTAAGCAAGAATTGCAAGTGTTGTGTTCTACATAAGGTTAATCCCAATATCAAAGTTTAAATGTTAGTTTAGGCATTATGAGACATGACCAATCTCTTCTCGTGTATTTTTGGAAGTGTGATGTGAAGTGGATGCTGAAGCTGGGCAGCTATATTATGGGAATGTAAAGTAACTTGTTGCCTGGCAGCTTACAGAAAACATGTCTAAATATTTGTTTCTGGGGACCTTTAAAGGAGTGAGCTAACAAGCAGCTCTCTGTATGTTTTCTTTTACATTTTAATGTCACTATGATGTGAGAAATGTTGAAGTCTTTTCAAGTATTAAATCAAGGAATTACTACTTCAGCGATCCCTTTTTTTTTATTCTTGGGCACTTGATGGTTGACAACTATCAGCACCAAAGCCAACTGTCGATAATCAGTTGTTCCTATATGTAGGATTATTTATTCATTCATTCAAAAGGTTATTTGGTTAATCCTGTATTAATTATGAAAAGTTGTCATCTGTATTTTGAGAGTCTAAGAAATAATTGCTGTAATTATTCCTTTGTATTTTTACAATATTTATAGTGTTGTAAAGGAACTAGTGAATCAGATCAGTTATTCTGTATTTTAAATCTGATACACTGTGCTGTACTTTTCTGAAGGTTTTTATATTTACTTTCATGCTGCTTTCATGTGTTTGCATGTATATGTTGTAGCTATGTCTGTCTATATATATGCATGTAATTTTGCATGAAAGTGTTAAAACTTTATTTTCCCCTGCCTTTTTTTCTTCATGCCAAAGAACATTTGACATATGTGTTAATTAAATTCGACTGCAGTCCTTTAAGTGTCCTGAAGTTAGAAATATAGCATATTGTTAAAAACCACAGCAGTGTGGAGTCAGAAACTGGTTATATGAAGAATAGACATGGGGAGGTATGAGCATGCAGCAAGGCATCATTACCTGGAGGTAGAAAACAGGCTTAAGTGCTGTTTTGTGACCGATGTCTGTTCAGTGTGGTGGGATTTGACTGTGTGCTGAAAGTCAAGTTTTTACCTGTTGTACTGATGGGTCTAAGCTCAGTATTAATCATATACTCAGGTTGAAGTTGGCTTTGTATGTTAGGAGCTTTCACAAAATCCTTGTGCTTGACCAAGCTATATTGTGTGTTTATGTAGATACTGCAGTCCTTTAAAAAAAGATAGCTGTGACTACAGCTACATTTTTCAAAGGTGATGATGAGGTGTTAATAGTAGATGAAATTATTTTATAGGAGACTAAATTTTGCCAGCATGTAAATAAATCTTCCTTTAATACCTTGCAGCCGAGTTGGCCGTCTTTGCTGCCCTCTAGTGTTCTTTTAACATGCCAAACCACAGGCAGGGAGATTTTAAAGGTAGCTGCTGCCGTATTTGCTTCTTTCGTTTAGTTTTTTATCAGTCTTCATCCCTACTGATGTTTAAAAGGCAACAGAAAAATCCTTTAATCTTTATCACCTCGGCTCATTCACTTCTGTACTGTTGTAGACTCAGATATGGTCTGCAAGGCCAACTTCTCTGAATAAACTCCTTGTGTGATGCGATCTTTTATTTTACAAGTATATCATGAAGCCTTGTGCTTCAAGGCTTTTTGAATTTTCTATCCTGATAATCAAACCTCTATGACTGCTCTAGTTTTTATGCTCTAAGGGTTGATTTTGTTAATAACATCATTTTGGTAAATAAGGAGATCCGGAGAGTTAGTCTTACAGGATCGCAGGTTATTGCTGGTACTTTACTTGTACTTTACATTATGTTATTCAGAGTTTCTGTAGTCTATTGTTATTTCTGTAGCATTTCAAGAGATTTTAGAGTTCTCAATTGTGCCTCACCTTCTGTCGCTGTACAGTGGTGTAACTGAAACCCCTTCCAAATATAAGTTTGGTTGCTTATTACTTGTACCCAGGAGAGCAGCAGACAGTTTAACTCCAGAGTTAGTTGTTTTTGTTGTTTGATTCTTGTATCTGTTTTCATAAACAGTATGAGAACATGACACTTCAGCTTTAATACTTCTCTTTTTTTTTTTCCTGGTTAAAATTGAGATTGTGTTTGTTTTTATTTCATCAGTGTGTTTACCTTTTTTAACAACAGATCACAAGTTCTACACCAATATTTATGTACTGTAAAGCATGAATCAGAATTTGTATGAAGGAATCACTTTCATCTCTCAAGTAAACGTGCATGTCCATAACTTGGATCCACTGCATATTTTTATTAAGTTACCTTTTCAGAACCAGTGTAGTTTACTGCCACATTAGCTAAATCTCATATTTGTGAGAAGTTCTGGAATGACAGTTCTGGAAGCAATCTGTGTTAGCTCCAAAATTAAATATTCTGGGGCATGCACAGGCCGCGAGATGTTTGATGTTGTTCTGTCTCACTACATCATTCCTGATATAAGGAAAACACCATTCATCAAAATTGTTGTGCACTTCCCTTTTTGCAACAACTGTTCTTCTAGTACTAAGGTGGGCTTTTGTGATTCTTAATCTCCTAGGGGCTAAAAGATAGCTGTTCTCTTTGCTGAGAGACATTCTAAGACAAAGGCTTTTGGCACTCTTAGACTGGAAAATGAAATGCTATTCTTTGGGCCAAGTCCAGGTAGTTGATTTGACTGAACAAATAAAAGATATTTTTTCAATTAAGCAGAAGTTATGAAAATGGTAATTTAGGACTCCATTTCATACTTGTTCATATTTTTAGCCATCACTTTTTCCCATTAATTCTACAATAAAAGTTTAGAGCTCCAGGAAAGTGTTTAATTTCTTGTTTCAGTTTAGGTAAGTTTAGGGCCATATGCACTGCAAGTGCATATTAATATGGATATTAATATTAGTCAGCCTAGTCTGTAAATCAAATGTAACTGTGCCTTAAACTCAGAGATTTGCCTGCTTGTATGCTTGAGATGCCACATTTGTAGTGATTAATAGGCGAAACACCAGCATGTTGTGAGTCAGTTTTATGTTCTATTGCAGTATGGAAAGAAACACTTGTAGGTTAACTGTTCTGGCACTTTTAAAATGCGATGCAAAACTATTTTTCTTTCTGAGTACCCTATTTAGAAGGGGAAGAATGCAATTCATAGGAAATACTGGGGTTAACAGTAACATTGGGTAGTAGAAAGTAAAGAAAATTGAAGTTGCCACCAGGAGGAGCAGTACCAAAATATTCTCAATTTTCACTGTCACAGTTGCCTAGTGCTGTAGCTGTAAGCTGTCTGTGTCTTTGGGAATATCACAGTTTTTTTAAGGGTAGGGTACTAAATAGAATGCAACTGAAAAAAAACAACCTCGAAAGAATGCAAATGAAGAACTCAAGTATTTTTGCAAATTATAATCTGGAAAATAATTATTCTTCTGACATTTGGAATTTTAATTTAAATCTGTTTAGATCTGTATCCTGGCTTCATTATGGTATGCTGTTAGCTGGACTATCAAAATTAAATCTGGTTTTGTATCTCTTAGTTGAGATGCAAAAGAATAATTTTCAGGAGCTGGTATTACTGCACTCAGTTTTCTGTATCTACCTAGACCAGCCCTTAGTGAAACAGGCACTCAGGACATGCAGCTCGTGCATGTGTCTGTGTGAGAGGCAAATTGTCTGCCATGCCAGGGAATGAGTTCAGTGAGAAACACAAAGTGCCAGACCTTGCAGGCATTTGAGTCTGGGCTTTACTTTTTCTGACATTCTGCCTCTGTTCTCCCCAGCCCCTGCACTTAAAAGTTGCTTTGTACTTTAACATTTCAAATCTATAAAGCAATGGAAAGATTTAGCAAAAAGGGGAAATTTGTTAGTGGGTAAAGACTTGTTTTAATGTTACATATTACCCCAAATGTATTTAAAAGTCTTGTAGATGTGGCATTTAGGGGCATGATTTGGTGGTGGACTTGGCAGTGCCAGATTAACAGATTGATGATTTTAGGGGTCTTTTCCAAACTAAAGAATTCTGTGATTCTATGTAGCGACAACATGTTATTTGTAAGGGGTAAATTAAAAAAAAAATAAAGGGTTATGTGATAGTCTTCCAAACTGTGTAGCTAAAATATTCTCCTAGTCAAGGATAAAATTAATTTATCAAGGAACTCTAACGAAATTTTGAAACAATAGAGGAGATGGATGCATATATGGTTATAAAACTTGTGAAAGTAGCATTTTTATTTAAAATACAACAATTTGACATAGAATAACTTCACAGTGATGGGTATTATTGCTTACATTTAATCAACAAATGAGAATAATTTTTTTTACCTTGATTAATAGATTTTATTAAAATAGAAAATATGTACAGTCATAGTCCATCACATTACTCCTGAAACACAGTGATATTTTGTGTCTAATCTAAATCAGATTTTGGAAACCAGGGGGATTTCCCATTAGTGTTTTCAAATATTGATATTTGATAAGAATTTCGTGTTTCATTAACTGGATGGCCATTGGTGTGCTGCTTCAAATTCCTGGCCCATTACTGTTACCAATTCAAAATGTTACAGTCTATCTCCTTGATACTGTCTCCCCCACACTTAGTAAGTATGTGCTCAAGGGCTATTTTTATGTGTAGTATTAGCAAGTTATTTACTCACATTTGTAACAAAGGTTTTAAAATGGAAGTAAACACTTAAAGTAAGTCAAGTTGGTTTTTGTTTCTGAAGGGGACTTTAAAAATTCTGTTGGAGATTGTTTGATAGCTAAATTGAACATGAACCTAGCATCTGGGTCCTGTATGTAATGTCAGATGCTGGGCACGATCCTAAGTGAAGGGTGGTCAGCACCCTTTGTGACAGTCCCTTGCAAAACAGCAAAATCTCTTTCTGTAAATTGTGTTAAGTGATTTTTGGAACCCAGAGAGATAAAGTGGGTCATGAAAATCACAAAGTAACTCAAACCTGAATGCTAATACAAAGTGAGTGTGTGGGCCATGTTATACTTGCCCTGCTATGCATCTGTGAGAGAGAGAAGAGTTTTTATTCTTCCTTATATGGAAGATCTTTTATTTTGTGATTTCTTTTAAAGTTTTAAACCTGGGAGTCCACCAGTACAACTAGGTCACATAAAGATAAAATACTAATCAATAAGTGATTGCATCTTACCTTTGTTTTGTTTTAATGATCTGCTGTGTTCTGGCAAATGTTTCCCCACAGGATGAAGATGAGTTGGACTCTCACACCATGGTGAAGACCAACTCAGAGAGCGCTGGTACCATGAGAGCCACCAGTACGATGAGCGAAGGCGCTCAGACAATGATTGAGCACAACAGCACCATGTTAGAATCAGACTTGGGGACCATGGTAATCAACAGTGATGATGATGAAGAGGAAGATGGGACCATGAAACGTATGTTGTTAATTTGCTTTCTTCTAATAGTGTGTTTTCTCATGCTGCATGACAGTGTTGTATCATGAAAGGCTTTTAAGTGTCAAGTTCTGTGAGTTAAACAGGGAGAGAGGGTTTTTGTGCCTCTAAGCACTCTATAATTCGCAGAGAAAGAGTTGACTATAGTGGTAGATTCAAAGCAGAAGCCTGGTTTTGGTGCTTTGCTAAGTTTCTCTAGAGGACTCTCAAATTGTCCTTCTGTGAATTGTACTGCTTGTCTCTTTCTCTGCTGTCCCACATACATTTGGACCAGTTTCTTGGAGCTAAACTGGTGTGATTATGTGAGAGGCTGCTGTTTCAATGTCAGTGGTCCTGGGAATGTATCATGAATCTCTTTGGGGTCAGCAATCAATAATATATTTTGCTGCAAAATCATTTTGTAACTCATGATCACTTAGCAGATCTGTATTTTTTCAAGCAAATAATTATTTGGACATTTTTTGGAATGTAATTCAACAATGGTTGATTTAAGGCAATGATGAAAAGATTGTTGAAACGTAACTAAAAAGTTCTAATTGATTTTGGCAGCATGTGAAGGAGTAGGTAACAAGGAGAAAAAAGAATTGTGAATTTTTTTTGTATAAAAATATAAGTTATACTGAAATCTCTATAAATACACATTTTAAAAATAGTTAATTTACTTACTTTCTAGCTGATAGCCATTGTTTGGCTGAAGACTACTGCAGATTGAGGTCCATTAATTTTAATAGAATTATTTGCATGATTAGGCAGCATCAATAGATGACTCTAACTCAGGCTGTAGCTGCCTGATTTAATGTAATGTTTAACTCCAGGCAGTTGCAGGGAGAGGGGGCTATGGGGAGTTGTCTGTGTGTGTAATATAGAGAGTTAATATCTCAAGAGTGGAATTCAGTGCCAGAGAAATAACTTTGTAGTGTTTCATAGCAAATACAAAGCTGCATTTGTGTTTGCATGCAGATACCTGATGTAATTTGCTCAAGATTATTTGGAAGTGCAAAGCAGAAACTTTTTGTGTGTGTACAGGAAGTTGGAAGGAAAAAGGGGTTTTGTAGATGTTGCTTGTTTGGCTTTTTTGTGGTTTGTTTTGAGTTTTATTTTGTTTTTCCTTTAGAGTTCTCAGCTGTGTGATAAAAAAAAAGGGGGGGGAAAGATAGCATGAAAAAAATTGGAATTAATTTTTAGGGTGGAAGTATTATGAATTAGGGTTTAGTGCAGTTTCTATGCAGCTTGACAAATCAGTCTTCATTAGTAAGTTCTGTGTAAATAGTTTACCAAATTGCACCGTACTATCCATGCAGTTTTGATAGGTGCTGAGAGGAAATGACTGTTGTTAGGGCAAACAGATCAGAAGAGTGGCATTGGGTTTGCATTGCAATCTCTTAATCTGTGTTTTATTTGTCTGCTGGGGACATTGCTTTTTAAATGTTCTGTTATTTTCAGTTTTTAATTGATTCCAGTAACAATCTGTAGTTAGGGAGTTGCCTTTCTACATCTTCACATTTGGTCAGTATATGTCTTAATCCCATTCTGCTTTCTTCTCAAACAAGAATAATCTTGGGATTATTCCCCTTCCCCTCCCTCCTGTCCCGTAGATGACTGTCTTGAGCCCTGTAACTGCAGCAAAGCAAAGCCAGCAAACTGGAGGTAGTTTGCCTCATGAAAAGTGATTGCTTAATCATTCAGCTGTCAGGCCACAGGTTTGGTTTCAGCACTTACTTGCTAAAATTCCTTGTATTTTGCATTAGGCACCCATTATTTGTATTTTTTACATTAAAAACTAGAAATAATTCAAGAATGGGACCTCTGCATCTCTCAGCTAAAAATGAATATAAATCATGTCCACTGTAGCTGTCCTGTGTTTCTGTGATTGTTGTGCTATTGGCTGAAATAGGAGCAATAGCAAGTTTCCTAAATAAATGTCACCAGGAAGGGACATAAAAATTCTTGTTGTCTCTGAAAGGCAGCCACAGATTTTGTGCTTCTTTGTGCTCAACAAGGACATGAGATTTTGGAGATTGGTTGCCTTTTCCAATATACCTTTAGAGGCAAAGTAGGCACTTTCTGGGTGTTTGTGTGATTTGGTTATAATAAATCAAAATTAGTATCTTAAAAGTGCTCTTTCACTGATACTGCTGAATAACAGAACATTGCAAGCAAGAAGGTTGGAGAAATAAACTTCGTAAACTAGGGAAGAGAGATTTCATTTCCTTCCTAGAGACACAAAATATTTATGACAAACTTCTTATTTAATTGCTGTTGTGTTTAGTTTCATGTTTTGTTTCCTTCTGCCTTTTGTTTCCCTGCTCAAGGACAAAATAAGAAACAATAATATGTTTTTATTTATAAGTACCCATGCTTAGAGGCCTCTGGGAGCCATGACAGAAAATAACTAAAACCATATTTTTTTCACAAATAGGGAATTGTGCCCAGATAAAATTGGGATTTGGAACAAAAAGAGGCCAGTCCTCCTGCCCCAACATACATTATACAGTCTAGTAATAAACAACATTTATCCTTTCTTGCTTGGTATGTCTCTGCATGCTCTGAACAGAGACTCCGTGGTATGTACCTGAAAGGAGGAAAGAAAATGAAGAACATAGGAGAGTTGGGAGGAACTTAACTTTAGGAGGTTTAATGTGGAGCAGAGGAGAGAGTGAGAATGATAGAAATATTACTTCTTTTGTTTGGTTGTCTGGGTTTTACTTATTTTTGTGTAGAAGCTTTTTCATATATCAGTGGAGAGACTAGTGTTCAGCTTCCTCACGTTCCCTTTGTGGTTTTTCAGCACGGCTTAGTGTTAGGGCTTTCCGGTGCACCAATAGTACTTGTGGTCATTCTCTTTTCTCCTTTTCACTAACATGCCCCCTGCTTCTCCTTCTTTTGCATTGTTGAGTTCATATTGGCTATCTGCATTGGGCTGGAAAAGAAGTTGTCTTTAGTGCAGTTTGGATTTGTTCTGGATTTCTGGTTGCTGTTTCAGTCTTTGGGGAAGCTTCTAGATAGTTTGTGGTTGGTAATGGATGTATTAAAGGACAAAGACAGAGAAGGCATGAGGTGGCATTTGACAGCTAGAATGTAGAAAAGTAATGAGGTTTTATTTTGCCCTATAAGACATGAACATTTTAGGTTTAGTCAGTATAATTCTTATACACATTCTTCCTTCTAATCAAACATAAGAATATAAGAATATAATCTTTGGGACAGCAGGTTTCCTTCCCTGTTCTCCCCCTTCCCCCCCACAACAGATGACTGTTTTGAGCAGCATAACTCCAGCAAAGTTGGCAAACTGGAGATAGCCTGAGGCAAGTGATGGTTTAATCATTCAGCTGTCAGGCAACAGGTTTGGTTCCAGCACTTACTTTCCTTATTATGCAAAATGGTATTTTTTATTACAGCGGGACATGCACCATGCTGTAGAACCTACATGTTGATAGAGGAATTCATGAGTTGGTTTGTTCATTATTTTTCAGTGATTTCAGCATCCAGGGTAAGGGATTGTTTGATACTGTAAGTCAGTCTCCTCTGTGATACGAGGTGTATGCTTGGCTAGCTCTGCAATGGTGCTTCAAAACTCTTAGAAAGGCCTAAATCCTTCAGCTGGTGTTTCAGCCGACAAGCAAAAGCTGGTGAAACATGTTTGACAACTTATGTCCTAATTTTGGTAGGAGTTTTGTAAGGAACCTCAGTTGTGGGCTGGTTTCAGTGTTGCTGTAGCCTAGATATTTGCACTTCATGGATGTATTTTCATTCAGGCATGTTTACTGTGTCCCCATTAAGATGGTTTGCTTGGTGCCATATATAGGTGTATATGTATAGAGGTGATAGATGTTTACAGGTCTGTATTGGTTCTCATGTCATTTTCTGTGACTGGTAATAAAGTTGTTCATTTATGTCACTAACAGTAGTATGTTTTAAAAATGGGGATTTTTCTTTTTAAATAATGTTGTTGTCAATTCTGCTTTTCAGAGCTGTTGCAGAATGCTAGTTTAATGTGGATTTTCTTTGTTTTGCTAAAACCAGAAATAAAGTGTAATTCTGCTGGAATGGACTAATGGGAAGTGTTTGAACAATGCTCTCAGGCACATGGTGTGATTCTTGGGGTGTCTTTTACAGGGCCAGGAGTTGTACTTGATGATCCTGATGAATCCTGTCCAGCTCAGAATATTCCATGATTATAATAGTAGTATAATTGAACATTTTTTTATTTTTTTCCAGGGAGTGGGGGGAAAAAACCCAAAAAATTATTGAACCAGTTTTACAAGTCTTATTCTCAAGAAACAAAGGAATGTTTTGTGCTAGAAATTTTCCTCATTAAAAATTGTAACTTGGGTTCATAGTCCTTCAAAAAGTCTCTGAAAGCTTCAACTAGTTGAAAATTATGTGGATTTTCCATTTAGATGCCAGTTGCAATTCTTTCTGGTAAACAGGTGTGTCATACAACAAACAGAAGACTGAATGAGGCCTGATGCTGAATGAAGGCTTGGGTATATAAGTCATTGTCATACAAAACCTGTGAACTCAGTAACCACTTGGCTACACAGCTTTCAGTAGTCAAATATTTCTTAGATCTGTCCTGTGGTAGAATCCCAGGTGCTCTGGCCTAAGTAACTTATACAGTTTCTACTGCTGCTTCCTTGTGGTTCCCAGTAGCCTGACCTCTAATTCTCTGGGGTGGAGAATAGGTGTGTGTTAGCAGCAGAACTTTCCCACTCATAATATATAGTCACAATTCCTGCTTAAAATATGGCTGAAGGAGGTGGCTGTGGCAGCTTTTTATGTGGTTGTTCACTGTTAGGTGCATTTGCCTGGAGACTGAGGTCAAATTGACATTCTAGGCTTCTGCCTCCCATTTCTCAGAATTAGTGCCACTGTGTTGCAGGGCACCTTGTGAGGGGAGAGAGTAGTTGTAGGAATGTGTGGAATACGAAACTTAAGTAGAGTATGATTTTGTATGAGCTCTAGTATCCTTTGCAGCAGGGGTGAGAGCACATAGGTAGATACAGGTCTAAGGGAGGCTGAAAGCTGATTGCTTTGCAGCTTCTGATTCTTAATAGTGACAAAGCAGTGTATTCTGAGGGAATAAAAAGATACTGACAGGATGTTCAGAGAAGCACTTCAGACAGGAGCTGAACTAACTTCAACAAGCAGCTGAAAATCTTCCTCAGTTGTGAGGTGGATGGAGATCCACAGAATCTGGAAAGCTATGCAAGCTCATAGCTCATAGCTTTTGGCAAAAGGAAGAAAGCTTTCCTCCATAGATGTGCAGCTGCAGAAGAGGTCCAGTGTCCTGGTAGTCACAGAGTGAGAGAAAAACTTGTAGGCTTTCCACTGGACATTGCAAACCCTCCACTCCAAAATGCCAAACAAACAAAATACCAGCACCCATGCCCTCCTGGAAAATTGTAGTGGGAGTCTCCCTTCTGTAGGAGATGGTCACCCTCATCTGCTGACCTTACTTGTTAACTAGCAGCAGAACTTCCAAACTGGTTTAAAATCAATTTGATATTAATACAATACTTTTCTGTTGGAAATGCTTCACTGCAAAATAATTTTTCATGGTAGATGGCACATCAATGGAATTTTACCAAAACATGTATTAGAATGGAGTGTGCATTCCTCTTTATTTTGAAATGTGTGTTGAGAATTATTTATTTTATTTGTGATATGTTTTTGAAATAGTGTCATAGAGTTGGTGTTATGTTGTTGCCTCATTCATTTTGTTCAGGATACTTTTGGAAGAAACTTGCTTACAGAACTATTTAGGGACATCCTTGTTGGCTGTGTTCCTATCAGGGCTATGCTATTGCTCAGGTAGAGTGTGTTTTCAGCATCAGTGGTGCTCTCTCTGTTTTCTGGCTTGTCAGCAATTTCTGACTGTTGTTTTGTTATAGCCTTTTTCTCCAAGCTGTCTTTGCAGTCGGCAGGTTGTAGGGATGATAGAAGATGAATATTCTTGAATATTGAATCTGTGGAAAACATTTTTAAATGTGATCATTACTTATTGAAAAGCAATTAATTAGAAGAACTGAAAAATCCAGTTCCTTCTAGAATGAAACAGGCTATTGCACAATAGGCTTTCAGTGCAATTTTGGGGTGATACTGACTGTGCTGTAGATTTGTTGTGGCAAATGTAACTTACTGAATAGATGAGTGAATTAATTGTCCTTAAGGGAATCTTTATATATTATACTTTCAATTTTCTTGGTTCTTGAAAGATGGTTGAGAAGATAGCATCACTCTGTTGTTCATGAAAGTTAAGAAAAGTACTTTCAGACCAAAATGATCTTATTTTGGGGTAAAAAAAAAAAAAGGTGCAGCTTTATTGGTTTGCTCTGGTATAAAGATCCTGTGTGTTTTCTAAAGTAAATACAAAAGAGATAGCAGCTTTCACATGGCCTTTAAACTGGTAGATGTCAATGCATTCCTATAAAACACTAACTGAACCTGTTAGGTTAGCTAGAGATGGAAATAGTGTCTCTTTTTTCATTTATTTATTTATAAAAATAAAATAAAACCTTAAATTTCTAAATAAATTCTTTGGGATTGTTTACATTGGAGGAAGAAACAAAAAAAAATAGGTTGAAATACCTCTGGTCCCATTGTTTTGCAGTCGTGTTTCTGGTTTTGTGTGTGAGTTTTTGTATTTGCAGTGAAGGTAAGCAGCTCTTGCTGTTTTAATTGGGCTAACTGACTGTATGCTCAGTTAAAATCAGAAGTGAGTTCTAAATTCTTACTTAGTAAAACAAATAAAAGCCATTCTCAAAGTAAAAAATAAATATTCTTTGCTTACCTTGGAGTAATTTCAGTCCTGTTGACCCAATTTCCATAGTATGCATTTGGTAGCAAGGAATTCAAAAGGGTTGGTTTGTTTTTTGTGTGTAGATAGTCTTCTATTGCATGTATAAGGAAGATATTTATAAATAGCTTTTAAAATTACCAGCAGTGCTTGGAAAATCTTTAGTATTGCCTTATATGTGAGAGAATGGAGACTTCCTTACCTGTAATAGGCCAACATTTTGGTACTTGGAGTCTTGCACAGAGACACTGGCAGTCTTTTTGTTTATAACTATGTCTCAGCAATGAAACTTAAGTGCAGCCATCTCAACAGAAGAAAAAATTGGTTGTGAAAGGCCAGCAATGTGGTGTCCTATCTTTGTGGTACAAACAGTTTCAGGGGTTTTGGGCAGTGATCACCAAGTAATGAACAGTTTGTACTAAAAAATGTGCATTGTATTTCTGTTTTTAATTCTACCTCCTTCATACTACTATCTTCTCTTGGATCTGTTTTCTAAATATGTGTTTTTTAAAAATTTAGATGCTTCCATTTTTCTTCTGCTCTATTCAGCTCTCATGAGGCTCCACCTGTAATACTGTGTTCAGCCCTAGCACCCCCAAAACAAGAAGGACATGGAGCTGTTGGAGTAAATCCAGGGGAGAGCAATGAAAATGGTTGGAGCACCTCTGATATGAAAACTGGCTGAGATGGTTGAGGTTGTTCAGCCTGGAGACGTGAAGACTCATTCTCTACATAAGTCCCTGGGGAGACTTTGTAGGACCTTGCAGTACTTAACGGGGAGCCTACAGGAGAACTGGAGGGGGACTTCTGACAGTGGCCTGTAGTGATAGGACAAGGCATAATGGCTTTAAACTGTAAGAGAGGGCAGGTTTGGGGTAGGTATTGGGAAGAAATTATCTACTGTGAGGGTGTTAAAATATTGGAACAAGTTGCCCAGAGAAGCTGTGGATGCCCCATCCCTGGAAGTGTTCAAGGCCGGGTTGGATGGCGCTTTGAGAACCTTGATCTAGTGGAAGGCATCCCTGCCCATGGAAAGGGAGTTGGAATTAGATGGTTTTTAAAGGTCCTTTCCAACTCAACCCATTCTATGACTATGGTTTTTGCTCTTTAGTGCTCTTTCTTGTATTTATTTGGCATCCTTGCTGTTTACTTTTCATCCCTTCCTGAGTCCCAGATTCAAGAGATCAAGGAACGTCCTTGAGGTGATCTTGAGTTTAGTGGGGGCAAACTTGGGAGATTCTGGAGAACATGTCTGCTGTTTGGTCAGTTAAATTTAACCTGGAATTTAGTTCACTGTATTGTTAGTTGCTACTAATTAAAATACAGTGAGTAGAGATCTGCGATTAGAAAAAAAAAATATGTGAAAAAATGTGGCAAAAACTGAGAGAAAAATCAGCTAAAAAATGTGAGGAAAAGAAGGTTTGTATGGAAATAACAGATTGATTGAAGGAATCATTGTGGAGTTGAAGGAAAGCAGCTGAAGTCAAATTCACTAAAGCTTAGAGCACGACAGTAGAAGCACACGTTAAAAAATGCCAGAAGAAATCTTACTGGAACAGAAAAATTTAGGAACAGCAGAAAGAAAAGAAGCAATAAATCAACATGCAGTCTTTGCTTTTATCAAGAATGGTGTGGCCAGCAGGTCCAGGGCAGGGATTGTCCCCCTCTACTGAGCCCTGGGGAGGCCACACTTTGAATCCTGTCGTCAGTTTTGTGCCCCTCATTTGAAGAAGGACATTGTGGTGCTGGAGTGTGTCCAGAGAAGGGCAGTGGAGCTGGTGAAGGGTCTGGAGCACAAGTCCTGTGAGGAGCTGGGGGTGTTTAGCCTGGAGAAAAGGAGGCTCAGGGGTGACCTTATTGCTCTCCACAATGACCTGAAAGGAGTTTGTAGCCAGCTGGGAGTTGGTCTCTTGTGCCATGTCTTGAGACATGGCACAAGAGGCCTTAGGTTTTGCTAGGGGAGATTCAGATTAGATATTTGAATTTCTTTTTTTTTTTTTCACAGAAAAAGTGAGTAAGCATTGGAAAGTCCTGTCCAGGGAGGTGGTGGGGGCAACATCTCTGGAATGCCTGGAAGTGTCAGCAAGTGTCTGGATGTGGCACTTGGGGTGTGGTTGTGGTGACTATGGTGTTTCTAGGTCAGTGGTTGGACTAGATGATCTTGAATGTCTCTTCTGGCCTTGATGATTCTGTGAAAAGATGGCAGTACAAAAATAAACATTAATTAAAAAAAAGGCTGCTATTAGCCATGCAGCAAAATTAGAATGAATTAGGAAATCTTAAAACAAAGAAGATGGAAAGAGATGATGAAATAAGAAGTGGAAGAGAGGGGAAAAACCCACTTAGTGAATGAATAAAAACAAGTGTAAAGCTAGATAAGGAGATTAGCAAGTCCTAGTGATCATGTAAAACACAAGCTTAAAATCTATTTTCAGTTTACCTTTTCACTTGTTAAAACAAATAGATAAAAATTCCTATTACTTTGTTATGCTTGTAATTTAAGTGTATAGTTTTGTCTGATTTTTGGTGTTAGGTTCCCCCCCATCTTGGTTATTTATCTCTCATATTTTATTTGTGGAAATATATTTTATATATCTTCTTGTCAAATATGTTACACTTCCAGGAAGTGACATTTCATGTGTCAGTGCTATGCAGAATATGGTCTCTGAGGTGACAGTCATGTTTGTTTATTATGTAATTTAGTAATGAATTTGCTTTGAAATCCCACAAATGAAAACAAATTTCAATCATTTAGGACTGAACATTTTATTTTTTTACCTTTAGTTTTGTGAAAAGGATAAAAGAGCAGGAGTTCATGATGATCTCTCTCTGCTTCATAAAGCTTTTGCAGCTCTTTGATGATGACAAAAAATCCCCCAGGATATGGAGACAGGGTGCTTTGCAACCATCTGTAGAGGGTGATCCTGTAATTTTCTGGGCATATTAATTGGTAATGAATTAAATTAAGCAGCATCTAGACACAATTTGTGTAGCTGTATTTTGCAAGGTTTTTTTTTTGTTTGTTTGTTTGTTTGTTTTTTAATAATTATTAAATCCCACCCATCTGTAGAGGGTGATCCTGTAATTTTCTGGGCATATTAATTGGTAATGAATTAAATTAAGCAGCATCTAGACACAATTTGTGTAGCTGTATTTTGCAAGTTTTTTTTTTTGTTTTTTTTTTTTTAATAATTATTAAATCCCATCTTTACTGAAACTCTCTTCCTTTCCTACAAGTGCCTGTGGACCAGGCCTTGAAGTTAGGGGCATTCAGCACCCAAAGGGATGCTTAGCACCTCATGTTATTCAGTCTCTATAACAACAAATGAATACTGCATGAAGTAACTTCTCAGATTATTTGTGTGTGCAACACTGAAATGTCTTGAACATTTCTCCACATTGTATCTTGCTAGAAAAATATCATACTTTGACTATGAGCTTTTATGCCAGAGATCCTCAGGGGACAAACAGAGGCTTGCATCACATACAGATGACTGTATTAGTTTCTGCAAACCCCAGGAAAATTAATTAGTGAAGTTTAGTTTATAGTACATTAATTCTTTAATCTTTGAAGAGTTTTTTACCTTTTTTGTCTATTTTCTTTCAACTAAGGAAATGCTACTTCACCACAAGTTCAAAGACCTTCTTTCATGGACTATTTTGATAAACAAGATTCCAAGAATAAAAGCCCTGAAAACTGTAATCAGAACATGCATGAACCTTACCACATATCCAAAAACATTTTCCCTGATAACTGGAAAGTCCCTCAAGATGGAGACTTTGATTTCGTAAGTACTTCTTTATTGTTTCATCTCTTGCATGCAGTTTATTTTATATGTGCCAAAAATAGTTAATCCCTTTCTATAACTATATTAATGCAAATAAAATAAGTAAACTTTCAAGAATACTGTCCAGATATCTAATTTTTGTGCCTCATCCTGGTTGTTGAAGTAAGTACACCTGATTAACACAGGACTTTTTTAATGAGGAGTGGTGTGTGACATTAGAATACCTTGTAATTACTTTTTAAAAAAATGTTTTTGGTTCCTTAAAATTTCATGTGCTATAACAACTTTAAAATTTGACCCAATACTGTTAAGAAAAAATAGAATTGCTATAGACACGGAATATTGTTGTCATGTTTTCTGGCTATCTCAGTAAAATGATAAGCATTTTAAAGTGGATTGGAGCCATTTAATCAATCCGCTTGGAGATGTTTAAGACCACCTACTGTTTTGCACAAGTCATCTTCTTGGTACTATTCCAATAGCATACATCTCTTTACATAGCATTATTCTACCTAATAGAAGTTCATCTATTTTAGGTTGGAGTTTTTACCCTTCAAAATATTTGTAGTTTATTTTATTTTGCCTGTGTTGCAAATTATAACAGGATCAAAAAGAAAATGTTCCTAAGTTATAGCTTGCACTTAAAATGAAATATATAATTAGTGATTAGAGACTTGTAAGTAATTATACCTGGTTTTCACCTTGGCTTATTTTTTAACATGTTTCAGTGTAGTATTTGTTTATCTGTTGTGGATGAAATGTTCTTAACTACAGTGCAGTAGCTAAATATGATCATATGGTGCCTTTTTGAAGCACACTTGAGATTTCAAGAGAAATGTTGTGTTTAATTTTAGGTAACAGCTGTAGGTGGGGAATTTTCTTTCCAGTTTTCACTTACTGCATTTCTACTTAAAGCTGACTCTTAAATTTAAACTACTGATGTAAAGCCAGTTAAATAGCATAGTACAAGCTGTTGCTGCTAGAGAGTTTTGATTTAGTTAGATTTTAGTTTGGATTGAGTTTTTTTAGGTTTGTTTTCATTTTTTTTCCTATCAAATACAGCTATCATCATCCTGATGATTGACTAACAAAATCGTTGCACTGTTCATTGGAAGATAACTGGCCATTGTTTCAGTGGGGTTATTATAGTGGCAATAAAACTGCCTTTAGAACAATTTTAAATTCATCCTATCTTTTCCATTACTTGTGGAGAAACGCAGGCAAAAATTGTTGTTTTTGTAAATGCTAAGATGATAAATCTGTAAGTACTTACTCATTAATAATTCACACGTGGATAATCATGTGGAATTTGTTGACATTGCTTGTACAATGAAGTTGCCTTCTTGAAACAGGAATTTGTCCTAGAACAAAACCCAAGCAGATCTGATCTTCAGAAACTGAACTGTTCAGTTTTCTACGCATACCTTCCAAGTAGTGTTAGACTGGCAAGTACAGACTTCAGAATCCTAGAATGGTTCCTTCTAAAGGAAGGGACCTTTAGAGGTCATCTAGTCCAGCTTTCCTGCCGTGGACACAGTCATCTTTCACTAGCTATTTAAAGCTGTAACCTTGAAAACGTCCAATAATGCAGCATCCACAACTTGCCTGGGCAATGTGTTCCTGAGTCTGTTGGAATTTATGTGATGTGCAGTTTGTCCTTGGCCTCCTGAAAAGGCACTGTTGTGAGGCTCGTTGCTACAAAATTATTCTGATTGAAAACCAAATAGGATTTTTTTCAAAAGTGAGTAACTATTTGTATGAACTCTATGTGTGTGATGGTATTTTGTTTTAAACATGAAGAAGAGATAGACCATCCCAAGAAAAATTTTAAGATGCTTCAGTAGTGGATATACTGCTTCAGAGTAGTCCACTCAAAAATACATTTCTCTGAAGCATCTGATACCAGCTGATGTTGCACAGGATATGGGTTTTAACTGCCTGCTGATTTGAACCAGTGGCAATTATTATTTACTTATATGTTCTAGAACCACTTCTATTTATGTTTTAGACAGTGAGTGGCAGTATTGGCAAGTGGCCTGCAAGAGACTTTCTCAAAGGATAAATCAGTGGGCAGCATGCATAATATATTGTCTGTTCTTTGTGAGATCAACATGAATGTTTCCAGTTGATGACATGAAGTCTTTAAATGATTCATGAAAGGGATAAATGGTGGAACTTTTTGAACTAAATAATTTCATGCTGTTTTGTTTGGAATTAGCCTTAATGGGATCTAAAAAGGTATCCAAATTGTAAATGATGACAATCATAATTTTGTTTAAAGAAGGGATTGCTACACTAGAACTGAAATACAAATGATCAAAATACAACTTAATGCTAGCATATTCTAATAGTACTCCAGCTTCCTGTGTAGAAGAGGAAAGATGCTCTGTAAGCCAGAAGTCACCAAACTCATTTGCTGAATGATACCATTATTTCTTACCCTTAAGCCAAACACACCATGGCAGCTCTGGGAGCCAGTGAGCACTTCACTTGTGAGCCAGGGTGAATGACAGGGTCATGCTAAGAAGAAATATTTAAATGTATTGGATGGAAAACACTACAAATTTATTAATGTATATGTCTGTTAAAGCATGAAGGAGGAAAAAGAAATGCCATTGAGATGGGAAAGAGAGGGAAAAGAAAGTGAAAACAAACTTGATAAATCCCTGCAACTAATTAGTTTGCTTGTCTCTGTATATTTTAAGGTGAAACATGCAGAACTGGGAACTAATTCCTGTGGCCAAATAGTATATTTGCCTTAGGTCATAGTGATATTTTATCCTATTCTTAGTCTATCGTACTGTCTGATAAAACATAGTTATTTTATTTGTTGAAGTGTACAAATACATGTAATGTGCATAGAGCAGTTAGTCTTACATACTTGCTGATGTTTTTAGATAAAGTAAATAAATGATATAGGAAACTGGTCTCATAATGTGGATAAACAAATATATAAAATAAGGCAAATGAACATGGTGCTAGGGCTGGTTTGAAAGTCTTGGTGTGAGCGTAGTTTTCTGCCCTGATGTAAATGTTTTAAAAACTACTTGCCAACACAAATATAACTAGAAGACTTTTCCAAGAAAATAACATGCTTTGGTAATGCAATCTGAGATTTAAAAAAAGTAAATTTTAGCAGCATTAGTTGTTCTGTAAGTATGTATTTATGGTTTGGTTTTTTTCTCTGCTGAAGTACATCTGTTTTGAAATTTAAAAGCTCATCTTAATTCTTTTTCACTGATGCCATGTGGGAATTTAAGATCTATCTCTGACTTTTGGTCCTGCGGGCTTTCATTTCTGTGATCTGTCTGTGCTGGTTATTGATGTCCTATTCCAGGAATTTATAAGAAAAAATTGTCACTGAAGACCTTCAAGTTTTACATGGCATTGAATCAGGTATATTGCAAATAACTTTAACTAAACGGAATTCTGTTACTGTATACTCACCTTGAATATTATGTTATTCCAAATTTACACTGTTATATTTGCTTCTGGGTTTAAAGTGATGTTTTTCGTGCAGAAAGGCTGTTTGGAATTTTTGTGCTACGTTTCTTCTTGCTTTTTAAAAAGAAACAATAACCTAAGACATTCAAGCTCAAACACTTTTGAATATTTTCTGTTCTGTGAGTAAGAATTTGTATAGAGTTGCTGGTTTTAGTCTTTGTTTTCCATTATTCTACTGTCTGGTTTTGATGTCTCATGATAAATTCTCAAACCTAAAAGTATGGGCCTTTGATATCAGTGAATATTAGGGAAATGTATTTCTGGGCAAGTACTTGTAATGTTTTGTTTTGCTTTTTCCACTTCAGCCTTTGAAGTGCAGCTGTTGAAGCTCTGATTTGATATACAGCTCTTTCAAAAAGTTCAAACTAATGTTTATTCAAACTTCAGCTTTTATATTAAATTGTTAATGTGTATCTCACACTCAGGGATCATTGTGGAATTTTGCTTTCAATGAGTTCTACCAGTCTATAGGCAATTCTCCTACACATTTTAATTATTTTTTAGAGGCATGTGGCAGATGGCATAATTAAAGCAGTACTTTTAATCTTAATTCTGTCAGTTTTATTTGGGGTTAAGTGATGCTTTATGCGTGGCAAACCTTGATGCCAGTAAGTGTAATCAACAAGATAGTACTCATTGTGAGGAATAGTGGCATAATGTCATTGAATAAGTAAAAATGCAGTAAAGCTCTGTAATGTATGGGTGTGTGAGATTCCTAGGCATATTAATGGTGCACGGCATAAGCAGCTTTATCCATAAGGAGGCTTAACTGTTGACTCTTAGTTCTAGCTCAGAAGTCAGCAGTTTGGATCAGAATGAGAGCAAACGATGTATTTGTTTCACTCATCTGACTGGCCAGTCTTTTTAAGAGCAGGGTTTTTTTTTTGTAGATATTTTGTATTCCTATGACCATGTTGCTGTTACGATAGCTTTGTTCTTTCCATGGGGAATGTTTCCTGTGAAATAGGCACATGCTAGAGAGAGCTATGTATTAAATGAGTAGTATAACTGCAGCATGTTGTTAAAGCAGTTTCCTTAAATTTTTTTACTGTCCTTCACAGTTGAAGATTTTATGTGGTATAACATTTATAATAGAAATTAGTTTTCACCAAGAAAAGGTGAACCTTTAATTCTGAGCAAGAAGAGCTCAACATTTTTGTTATGTGGGGGTACCCAGATAAATCTTAGCTTGTGAGATTGATGTGCAGTGTGTACATGTTGTGAAATAACCTGCTGCTTACATTTTTACTTTATCATGACATTTTAGATCTCATTAAGATGTAAAATTACCCTGTGAATCCTTCTGCCCCTTAGTAATGTGTGTTAGAGTGGGACATGATATTAACAAAGGATTTACATGAACCTAATTGATAATAACCTCTGGATTTACATTAGTCAGAATGAGTTGCTAAACTTCATTTGCACAAATTGAATATGTTATTTCATTTTAAATGAGTCATTTACTTTTTGTTATGAGACAATAAAATGTAAAAAGGCAAATCTGTTTATTATAGCAATGCTAGGGTAATGATTTCTGTCTCTAGTAGAATTATTTCCAAACAGGAATGGTGTCCAGATTGTTAAATATTAAACAGTGAACATGTAGATCATGCTTTGCATAATAACTGCAGTATCATGTTTAAGTAGATGCATTTTGGATGACTTAAAGATTCTGGAATAGCAACAAAAAAATAAAAAGCCATCTGTTACTGTAGGCAGAATATTTCCCTGGGTTTCAAAATGAATAAATACATTAGAATATAATAATTTTGGAATAGTAGTACTGCAGATACTGCAACTTCAGTTAACATTTACAAATGTATAATGTAGCAATTGATTCTGTAAAAATTAAATAGCATAAAATGACTGAAGACTATCTAGAATTAAATTAAAACTTCACTAATAAAGCTAAGCTGAGATAACTTCATTGGAAATATGTCTTTGTCCAAAATCTCGGCTGGGTTTATGCTGACTTTATTTAAGCAGTGGATGAGTTTGTTTGGAACAGTTCTCTTTCTAATTAATGGGAATTAACATATTTAATCTATTTTCAGTCATTTCTGATTCTCTTCAAAGATCTGAAAATTGTAAATGAAGTATTAATGTAGATTCTTTTTGCTTTGTTTTTAATTAGTTGTTGATTATAATGAAGCATTTCCAGATGCTGACAGGAAGAATGTTTCTTAACTAAGCAAGTATGAAACTTAGATTTCTCTGTTTACATGGGCCATACACTCATGAGGTAAAGGTATTATTGGTGCTGATAGTTTCCACACAGAATTTCATTCCGCTCAGTTCAGGCATGGCTGAAAGGGGAGAGACTGTAAAATGAATTTAATGAAAATGACATACTTTTTCTAGGTCATTTTGTGCGGACGCCAGTAGTGTGAACCTCAGCAGTGGAGATTTTCTGTACCTTTTCAAGTAGGTGGGTGCTAGAGAAACTTCTTGTGTCTTGGGTGATTATTTACAAAAAATGAGAGGTATGTGTTTGGGTAAGTCAATGGGAGAGGTATTTGTATTAGGAATCCACAGAGGATGGTTTGCACGTTGTGGTTTGTTAGGTTTATCATGCAGCTGTTTAGGAGGGGAGTTTTGCCAGTCTGGCATGTAAACCAGAAATGTAGTATTGGTTGCTGAGATTTTATAGGCAAAGATAGCAGAACAACCTATTACACTTTAAAAAAAACTATAAGTCAAATACTTACTGATTTAACTTAATTCTGTTTGTATATTCTTATCATGAAAAGAGAATTATTATTCATGCAGAGAGGGGAAAATACAATGCCTGAGCAGAGTGTTTCTCCAACTGGTATTGAATACAGCATCCTTTCTCTTTGAATATGTCCCTTCTTCTGTTTGTATGTAAGTAAATAATTGAAAATCAATCCCAGTAAATTTTTAGGCTGTAAATAGGATCAATACTTTCTCTTAAATTGTAGGACTATTATAAGGCTGTTACTCTGACTACTGAGTCAAGTGTAACAAAGTGACAGTGCTACCCTTCAGCAGCTTTGGAAAGTGAATCTTGCTGTCTGACAAAGATTATATAAATTTTTGTATCTTAAAACAGCACAGGAAACACCCTTCCAGAACTAAAGGCTTTTTGCGTTCTTACATGTTAAACAGAACAAAAGGCTTTCATTTATCATTGACATACAGCCCCTGAAGAAAAGGCAAGAGGTCAGGCTTGAATTGCAGTAATTTATTTGAAGTTAGATAGTAGGAAGAATGGATAACTACGTACAACAGCAGATTGCATGGGAGGGTTGCAGAAGTTGCCATTGTTGTAAGTGTTGAAGACCTGGTTATATAAACACATCAGGAACTGTTTTGGTGGAGTTAATCCCACTTGGAGCAGAGGATTGTTCTAGGTGACCTGCTCCTGTAAATGTTTCCGATGGCCTTATTTCCTCTGGCTTTTTAAATTACTGCTAATGCGTGATGTTTGTAATCATAAAAGATGTTGAGAACACTTACATTTTACAAGCTTGAGCTCTCAAAAATAGTGACATACTTAATTTGTTTGTTAGGAGCATCAGTGTTTTGGAGGAGCTAAAGCTTGAGTAATCTTAATCTATTTGGCTAATAGCAGACAAGTGTTATTTCCAAACATGAGTCTTCCTCTGGAAGATTTCAGCCAAGATTCAGTCAGTAAGATTTAACCAGGTTTTCCCTCCCAAAACATTATAGGATCCCTGCCATCTTATTTTATCACATCAAAAAATTTCAATGTGCAGTTGGTTTTTACTTACAAAATAGTTTCTAGTGAGAAAACGTTTCAAAACTTACTTTTCAGCCAACTTTCAAATTCTTTGTATAGAGTTAAGAATGAATCTACTACACACCAAAGAGTTCAAATGCTTCCATTATCTTAATGCCTTCTTTTTTACCTCATCAGCTTGGATGAGGAAAATGAGAAACTGAAGCACAGCTCTAGTATGTATATTTGGTTATACAGCATGTCTGTAATTTGTGCATAGTTTAAGAAGAACAAAGGAAAGACATGAGTGAAGCTGATGAGCTGGGACAGTGCTGCTGGTTTTAAGTAACATCTTGTTACCTTAGTAACCAGTTGTCTGTACTAATATACCTCTTTAGGATCATTGTGTAATAGCTCAGTAATGTGCATAGTTGAGAAGGAGTTTTGAGAAACTTGTAAAAAGGAAGTTGTGGCTGGACAAATTTTAAATGTTCCTTTTTTGTCCATCAAACCAATTCAAGTTCAGGTCTGTTCTGTTTTCCCTTACAGCTAAAAAAACCCCAAACAAACAGAGAGGGTATTTAATCCAAGGAGTTTTTCATGTTCCATGAATCAGTGTTAGTGTCAAGAGAGTGTGCCACACCTTTGTGTGTAATGTCTGATCTCCACACTGAATGCTCACACCAAGGAGTGGTTGTTCCAGCTCAGGGTTTCTGCAGAATTCTTTGAAATCATCTCTGTGTCAGTGTCATGCAAATTTACCACCAGGAAACAAAATCTGCTCTTCTGCTCTTTGCTATGATAATTAATGCTAATGAAAAGGACTAAAAATAAAACCTGCCTCAGGAGAGTGGGTGGCTGGAAGATTGTTTTAAGTTAATTTTTATAGCTTCTTAGTTTCAAGGAGGATTTCCGAATTGTGAGGTTTGGTAAAGAATGGGATGTTTTTATCGGTTTAGGGTTTTTCACTCCGGCCTCCTTTCCCTTTTTTTAGACTCAAATGGGATCTTGTCAGATAAGATTCTAGCAATTTAACAGAAAAAAAATTGGATGAGCTTAGTGACTCTGTGGCTGCCTCTGAATAATCACAACACTTGTATTAGATTTCTGTGCCTTGTGTTTTGATCAGCAGCCAATAAGTACCATGTGTAGACTCTATATTAAGCATAGATGTTAACAATATTTCGTAAACAAAATGCTGGAAATTAAATGGTTGACATTTAGTACTATTGTGCTTTATGAGGAACGAAAAATAATCTGTGTGGTTTTAGTTTGCAAATATCTTGTAGAATTTGAAGAAAGACTTCTGCACTAACACATGGACTTGAAGCAGTGGGCTTAAATACTTGGAGTTGTTATTTTGAATTAACTTGTTCAGATATATTATTGGATTTGACTTAGTGCACATATATCAAGTCCAGGGATTGTCCAAAATACTTTGCCTTACATGTAAATTTTATTTCTTTTCTTATAACTTGCATTACTCAGAGATAAAAGGGAACTTCTGTGAAATCTGGGAGCAAAATTTGTATTTCTGTAGTTTCTGAATAACTCATTATTCTCATTTACTTGTATTTTTTAATGTCTGAAAAGTACGTCTTAAAATTACTCAGATGTCATTCTTTTACATTAGATCTGTGACTAAATATGCATTATAATCCACATTTACTTTTGTTTATTGGGAGTTGTAGCATTGCTGTGAACTAGTAATTTTATTTTTGGTGGAAAAGGTAAGATGTGTGCATTGTAAATTTGTAATCGGACTGTTTGGAGACTTGACTTTTTTTTCATTCACTGATGTTATTTGTGCCTGGACAGACATGTGCCTCATGGGCAGCACCTAAAAGTACATGACAGTACTTTAAAAGGTTAAAAAACCCCTATGTGATATCCTCTGGTGTGTGGAGGGTACACCCACACACGCTACAAATCCAACAAAGCAAAAAAAAAAAATTTGACAAGTTTTTATACGTACTTTATATTTTTATTTTAGTAAAAATTTAAAAATAAAGCTATGCAAGCCCAGTATACAAAGCTATGGATATTGGCAAACTCTTCATAAAGTCTTAATCTCATACTTGCTAAAGTCAGTGGCAAAACTCCTACTGATGTCAATCTTAAGTTTCACTGCTCAGGCTGTTAAAGAAGCTACTTTCAGTTGTGTGCCTAAATGTGAAACTGCAGTTAGATTTTTGGGTTAGAAATTTCACAACTTACTCTTTCTCTCAGCATTCCTTAGTTTTAGGCAAGTTCACCCCATTCCTAAGAAAGAAATACTTGAAGAATTAACACTTTTCTGGCATCTGTTTAATGATCATGGTATTACTTATATTTATGTTTGACATTAGGTGTTGTACAGATATAAGAATAGTAATCAGATAATCTAGTTTGTTGACATAAATGTTCCAGGACAAAATTGTTCAGCAGGACAGCTCTAAAGGTACAGTAGCATGGTTACAGCTATTTCAAGAAGCTGCTTGAAGAAGCTTGGCTGAGCACTCTGACTTAATTTCAATGACAATTTTTAGTGTGCCGTAGTGAGAACTAAAATAAGTTACCTTAAACTATTTTGAAAAATTTAACTTACTTTGCATTGCGGCAGACTAGGGTGATGGGCAAAGTTAGGTCTGCAGCTGAGAAGGAGGAACTTTGTAACCTGTGCAGCCTTGACCACATGATGCTATATGACCATGCTGTAGCGCTTGTAGATGTGAATTAGGTGGAACCTTCTAAAAACATGTTTGAATTTTTTCTTCCCTTGTGGTGTCAGTACAGTCCAGTATATGTGGTTGGTTTTTGTATTTCAATATTATACTTTCAAGTAAGAATGGAGGAAAAAGTGTTCTTCAAAGACACAGACAAAACTTTCAAATTACTCTAAAAATTTATCTAGGTGCAAAAAGTTCTGTTAGTAAAAATTACTTGTCCTGAAATGACAGCCTCTTTTATTTTGTGGCATCCTCTTTGGAGATTGTGCTTTTTGGCATGGGGAATTACTTGAAGTGTGAATGGAAGTGGAGGCTTTCTTTCTAAAGTGCAAACATTTGGATTACTTTGATTGGCATTAATTATAGTCCGATGTTCTAAATGCCACAGACAAGAAGAACGTGTATTCCACAGAGATAGCGAACCACTTAAAGATGCAAACTGTTATGCTGATAATGTTCACAGACATAGAAATATGGTATTTCTGTGGTGCTTGTGATATGTGTGTGTAGAATGAAATGGACTTCTTGTTTTGCTTTTGCAAAGTTGTACATTTCATCATTATTTTTGTCTAAAGAGTTTCCATTAACTATTAGAATACGACTGTGAGTCAAGATGAAGAGACCTGTGTAAGTACACCTACATTCAGGCAGGTTCGCATAACAAAGACATTAAATTAAAAAATGAAACTAAGGCTTCACCTTTTATTTTTTTTCTGTGGCTTAAAATTTGGCAAGATATGACCAACTGTGTGCAGTCCACCTTCAATGCTACTTTAGAAAAACAGAGAAGGAATTGGCAGGAGTGTGCTGGTTGTACTGCAGCGTGGTGTGTACATGCTCAACTGTTTCATTTGTTGTCTCTTGTCATAGTATTTAAAGGCCTAGTTTGCAATGGTTGTTCTTCCTTACATAAAGTTTTGAATGGTCCTTTGGAAGGAATGATGTTATGGCCAAATAATGCACCTTTTGCTGACTCTCAGTGGTTGCTAGGATTTAAATCTAAAATTTTGCAGTGCATTTTTATTTAAAAAAGAAAACTAAAAATCTTGAGTCCCAAACAGTTTTCAGGGTAAAGAATATTTGCAGAGAAAAGAGATGGAAAAGAGCTGATACCTCTGAACGGGATTTCTAAGGGATTTAGGGAGAGCAGTAGGTGGAGGGAGGCCAAACTCCATGTTACTTATGCATCCCTGTGAAACTCAAGAGCCTTGTTTTCTTCTCTCTGTGGGTTGATGGCTCTATAGCAACAGCCCAGTGATTATCTCAGAGGTGGGCTAGTTCAAAACTACAGGGGAAAATAGTGACATTGGAAACAGTGGTTAGTTTGAAACTACCTGACCTGTTTTCCATGTTTTAAAGAGCTGTTGCTATGGCAACAGCAGCTCACCGAGGATGAGCGCTGTGAAGTTTCAGAGGTTCGGCAGTCATGTGTGCGTGGAGCAGCTGGATTGCTTCCAGAATCCAAGTGTGCTCCCTGCACCCACCTTTTTTACAGATTCTTATGCTACCCTAGAATTAGCAGATTTGTTAGAAAATATATTTTCCAAACCCTGCTGAGCAGTTTATTAATTTAGCTTGATTTCAGTTGATTTCTTCCTTTGTACATCTCATCTCATTACTGCTTCTCAAAATAGAACACTTCCAAAGAGCGATAGTACCCTGTGGTCCTCATACTGTCCTGTCATCAAATACAATGGTAATTTTCTTCTGCAGTTACATATCCCATGTTATGGAAGTCAGCAAACATAAGCTGTTAGACCATAGGTTAAGGAGAAATAAATTCCAGAGCTGAGACACATTAATTGAAAAATTACCTGACAGTTCTCATCAGTGAATTGCTATCTGAAATTCCTCTACTGCTGGCTGTTGCTGTTATAACTTGTGGTGGTGAGATGATTTTGCACATGGCCAGTTCAAGACACTATTTTACAGTTTGAAATTGAAAATCAGTGCAGTGAACTTTGCCTGGCATCCAGAGTGTACTGTGCTGCTTGTGAGAACTGTCATTTACAAGATGGACAGCAATATAGTATGATAACAGAAAGATTTGGTTAGTAGAGGTGTAATATAATTTTCAATTTAGGGAATTTTTCATGTTATGAAGTTAGAAAAGTGGTTGTAATGTGACCAATGTCTAAAAAAGAAGTACGTTCTTGCCAGACACAAATTTCAAGAGGAAGCCCTTGTTTTTACTGTCCTCAAATTCACAGGAGTAGTTGGGACCCAGCAAAGCACCTTAGTTAAGAGTAATACTGGAGTCTTTGCCTTACTGAGTGGGAGCTATGACAGAATAGAATACTCTAGCTGCTTTATTTTTTTATTTCCCAAATCTGTTGGCATTATTTTGGACTTGTTCTTGTTGAGCCATGGATTGAAAGTCTTCCTTCACCTCTAACAAGCAGATTATAAGACCAAATATGAAGAAGAATGTTCATCTGTGATCTTTAGTTTATTGGTTATGTAGGAAAAAGTAGTGTTTGTAAAGGGTTCTCAACTAATCTCATTAAATGCAAAAGTGAGTTTAAAAACTGTGTTCAGATGCCGAAATCAAATGGTCAAAAGTTAAGGAGTGATGCATTTATGATCACTTGACCCCTTATGGGGCCATTATTTAACTGAGTTTTAATCCACAGTCATGTAATTAAAGAATGTGTTACAGTGCTATAATTAGGAAAAAAAGCAAAATTAAGGTTGCCTAAGGAATCATAGGATCTTCTTCCCCAATGTCTTTCAAGTATTTGACTTAACATTCTTTCACAATTTTATATATAGAATCACAGAATGTGATTTCATATCAATTTATAAAGGAAAAGGAGGGAGAAAAGCAGTGCTTTTTCCATGTACACACAAAAGCCTTTCATTACACACCATCAGTTAGATCTAAGCACTGAATTGTTAACTACTGATGCCCATATCACCTCTGCTGACTGGCAGAGAGAGGAAATCAAAAGGAGGAATAGACTACTGGGAGCCTGGATGGAGGGAACAGGGAATACAACAAAACAAGGAAGGTCACCTTAGTCTTTCTGCTGATCGTGAGGTAAGATTAATATGAGCAGATGCTTTACTCTGGACAAGACACAAATGGCTTTGACCGCCAGTCGTAGTGGCAGAGAGTCAGTCCAGCCTGGCCTTCGTGTAATAGTGCACGCGTGACGGAGTTGCCCAGTAGATGTGTTACAATGCATGCTGAGATGGGACTAGGGACTGATAAGGTGTGAGAAATGATGTATCAGTTATTTCTGCTTCCATGAAAGTGTAAGTAGCCTTAAAGTGCTTTTTTAAAAGGGAGCTGGGCTGTGTGGTCTTTAAACGTCCCTTCGAACCCAAACCATTGAACGATTCTATGAATATACATTTGTGGCTCAGAGAGCCATTTGCAGCTGAATAAAAAAGCACAGGCAGCAGGTCCAGGAGGTGATTCTTCCCCTCTACTCAGCTCTCATGAGTGCTTACCTGAAGTGCTGCTGCATCCAGCCTTGGAATCCTCAGTGCAAGAAAGATGTGCTTTTGCTGGACTGGGTCCAGAGGATGGACACAGAAATTATCAGAGAGAGGAAAGGCTGAAAGACTTGGGGTTGTTCAATCTGAAGAAGAGAAAGCTATGAGGCGTTCATACTGTGGCCTTTCAATATTTATGGTGGAGTTCTAAAAAAAGATGGAGACTTTTTACCAGGGCCTGTAGTAGAAGACAGGGTGCAATGACTTTAAACTGATTCAGTGAGCTGTAAGTGCATTTTTGAATGGAAAGATTTTTTTCTGTGGTTGCTGACACACTGGAACAGATTGCACAGAGAACTTGTAGATGCTCCATCCATGGAAGTATTCAAATATTGGATGGGGCTTTGAGCAGCCTGATCTAGTGGAAGATGCCCTTTCCTATGGGCAAGAGGGTTGTATTACAGATGGTCTTTAAAGGTCTCTTCTAACACAAATCATTCTATGATTCTATGAGGACTATGAGGAGGAATTGTTACTGACTGACCATAACTGCTCACCCTCTATCCCTTTGTGTTGTTGGGGGAGTAGTGGCTATGAGTAGCAGTCTGTAATGAAGGAGTGAAGTCAAGCCTGGGAAGAAAAAGAGACCAGTGTTGCTTCAGAGGTTTTCTGTTGTTGGTTGGTTCTCACCACACAAATATATTTATATTGGCAATAAATTAAATTTGCCCCATGTCAAGTATGTTTTGCCTGCGATTATAAATGGTAAGCAATCTCCCTGTCTTTATCTTGAGACACGAGCTTTCTCATCCTATTTTCTCCCCCATGCCTCATAAGAAAAGGGAGTGAGCAGTTGGGTGGGCATTTGGCTGTTAGCAAGACGTATCCCACCTCACCAGCTAAGACTCATTAGAGCAATCTTCTGTAGCTAGAACTTCATCTTCTTCTCTAAGAATAAGTTTTCGTGATTTGTATCAGGTCTTCTCTCTCTTTTCCTGATACAGCACTTCTGTCATGCAGTCACAGCTCAGTAACTAAGAAGTGCCATTGCAGATGCTTGCTTTATTGGAAAGAGTGCCAGGTCTGGTTCCCTCTCAGTGATCTAAAGCACAAATACCATCTGTCCTACAGTTAAGATCACTTCAGTTGAGTTTCTACATAACTGCTCACACATGCCAGATACAGAGAATCAGTCTAGCTGCTTTTTTCGTTCTTTTTTTGGAACTGTCCTCAAATTGCCCCATGACACATGTACAGAAGTACTTCTTCCAAATTCCTACTCATTAAAGTTGTCAGCTTTTTCTGGAACTTCTTAGAAGAAGGCTTGTCTGCAGTACAAGGGCTGCAGGGTGGCCTGAATGCGTTTCTTGGCTGTTCACTGGAGTGACTTGCTGTCCTCAGAATTGTGACTGTCAGAGCTGGCTTGGAGTCTTGGTATTTTGCAACAGCTAGATGCTTGGCAGGTAGGTACACTCATGAATGTGTTAGTCTTAGAGCTGGTGATGTTCATGAGGCAGGCACATGCTTTGTTCAGGTATACCCAAAGGGCAGTTGTGGTTGAAGCAATTGGTCCCACCTGGTCCATCTCACCATGTTCTCCAATGAGGTAATTGAGTCTTAGGAAGATGTATGTCAAGAATGCCAAGAACATACCGGGGCAATAATTTCTGTGAACAAAAAAGGAGGCATGAGATCTTTATGCTCTGCAGAAAAGGTGACTATATGTGGAATTGATATATCTGTATAAGACTTGTATTGACTAACCTTCATAGCATTGGGTAGTGGGGACTGGAGAATTTTGAGTAAACAGGCTTCAGAAAGATACTCAAGCCATTTTGTGGGACTTGAGATGCTTAAATGGGCCCATTTTTTCCCTGATAATGAAGAGGAAATATTTTTTATTAGGTGAATAAGTATTTTTCATCATGGTCTGGTTTATCCACAGGGTCCTATCTGGATACCTCTTCAATCCACTAGTCACAGTCATTTTACTCATCTCTTTCCTGCAACTTTATTTACAGATTTACAAAATATTCCAAGCTGGAAAGAACCCATAAGGATCATCGAGTCCAACTCTTAAGTGAATACGGGGATCAAACTTGCAACCTTGTCATTATTAGCACCATGCTCTAACCAACTGAGCTAATTTTGGTGTTGATTATTGGTAATCCTTAGAAAGTTAGAATATTCAAAAGACCTAAGTTATCCCAAGCTTTGTGAAGGCAGTTTTTATTCTACAATCTCTTCTCCACGATAACAGCTAGTTTTGGGTTTTCAGGCTTACTATCATGGGACTTTCATTGCCTGATGCCTTAAGTGTTACTCCATATTGTGGAAAGTCTCCTGATCCTACACTCATCCTCTAAGAACGGCCATATCAAAAATTGCTCAGAAGTTCACTATATGTACACCCACAGCCAAGTGAACCAGTTTCTGTGGGTGGTGGCCGGTTTTGTAGTCATCCTCTATGTTTTAAGGGGGAGGTCTCCTTGTGCTTGGTCAGAATAAGTTTTTGAAAACAAAAAAAAGCAGTTTTTCTTTGGGCACTCTTTAGAAGTACACCTTGTTTCTGGAATGAGTTCATTGTATTCTTCAGCAAAATTTCCCAATAGGAAAATTTAGAATAAGAGTTTTCTGGCTGATCTAATGAACCAGCATTTTATTGAGACTTTAATGTTACCTTTACATCCCCTTATGGATCATCCCTCTAAGCTCATGGCTGTGTGATCACTCCTTCAATTTTTTAATTCTTTGAATTCAAACAGTATTTTCTAGTGATTGCCACATACTTAGGAAAATATATCTTGAGTCATACTGGCTTTCTTTACATTGGAAAAAACTGTGTAAGTTTGAATTTTATGTGATTCCTGCAATGTGTGACTGAAACCAGGAAATCACCCTGCCTGTGTTCTTCCTAAAGTCACACGCATCTGAGATACCAGTTTGTTTTGTTTTTTTTTTAATGTGGACAAGAAAGTTTAGAAAGATTGTTCAGCTTTTCAAAGAGATGGCAAAAATGCCTGTGTGCATGGTGATTTCCCTGCAGGGAGATAGTGTGGTAGCATGCTGGGTCAGGATCTACTGCAAGAGAGCCAAAGGTGTGATTCATGTGTATCCACATGAGCACAATTGTGCTTTGAGATGAGAAATATGTCTATCCCTGACACTTGCAGATTTGTCCCTATAAATTCCATATGTGATTTGGCTTTTTTGTATGCATGGTACCATCACTGAGGGCTTCCATGCATGATGCAGCTCAGCTGGTTCTTAAGTACTGCTTTCCTTAAGGTTTTACATATCTTCACCAGTCAAAACCAGTGGTTTCAGCTTGGATTGGAATGGAACTTCTCAAGAAATTGCATTCATATGTATATTTCTAACTCCACATGAGGTCTCATTAAAAGTTACTGGGGATTCTAGATGTGAGGAACCAGGGACGCACATTTACCAGTTGGTACCTCACATATGCAACCTCTACAACATGACAGCATGCATACACCTGTGAGTATTTCAAAGACCAAAAAACCCCAATCTTTCGAGGGTTGTGCATAGAGTATCACATTTCAGGACATTCTGGTTATTGCCCACTAGCTTATTTTAGGTGGTGCTGTATATTATTATTTATAAAAAAGAAAAAAGGCCCTTTGGGAATTAAACAGGAAGGATACTTTTGTATTCATGCACTAGTGGAATGAAATAAGAGAAATTAAGGGAGAAGAAGATGTAAATTCAGAAGAAACTTCCATTTGAGGAATCCTACATCTAAATGTGTGGTTCTTTGCATAACAACCACTCAGTTAAGTTTTGGGGTTGTTAATTTCACACACTATTGCAAGAAAACGAAAATAATAAAACCACCATGAGGCTGCAAGTCTTCTGGTAACATTGGAAACTGTAATGCTTGTTCTCTTACTGCCAGGTTTATGGTTTTGATTTTCTGTTTGGGCGTTTAGAAGAACTAGGATTTCTGTTCAGTAGTAAGGCATTCTGGGACAAAGATGAAAGGAGAAACTTCAGCAGCAATCAAAATTAGAGGAAAGCTCGGACTGCAGTTATTCTCTGTGGCAATACAATCTAATTGTAACCATATTAGAGAGGCAGAGTTGTGGAGGTAAGTACTTGGTGTAATATATTGAGTTATACATTTACATGTTAGTATGACTATAGAAGACACTTATGTTCTCTTATTTCAGCAGCTATTGGTATTTTTGTTAAAACTAAAATTCTTTGGATTGCCATGCAGTATGAAAAAAAGAAAGACTAGAAAGAAGATGGCTCTTGAAATTGAGTAGAAGGTGGATGGAGTTTTTTTTTTGAGAGGCTGCTTTGTTTCTGTTGGAACTGGTGTCAAATCCCAGTCACCTGATAACTCTGTAAATAGAATACAGAGTTAATACCCGTTCTGCACTTTCCTGTGTAAGACTAATGACAGCATTTGCAACCCTTGTTTTAACTGTTTTTTCTTGCCTTTTGTTTCCTCTTGCTGTTATGCAAACAGATGCACTTTGTCTCTTCATTCCACCTTTTCATTCACTAGAAATGGTAAGCACAACACTCTGTGGTACCACATAATGAATGAATGGTTAGATCAAATAATTTGTATGAAATTAATCCCTGTCAGCTGTGATTTATCATGTTTTTTGGTATGGACTCTGAAGATTTTCTAGCCAATAATTTGTATCTGTCAACTATTTAAGTTTTCTTATATCTGTAAGGTTTATCTCTGGCTTTGCCTCTCTAAGAATACCTAATTACACTCCTTGACTCTCTTATCCCTTTCTTTGTGAGTACCAGGTTTCTACCTCTAATTCAGCAAAGCATTAAGTTGGCTTGCCTATGTTATTTATGTTGTAATGTACAAATTGTGTCTATAATAACACTTCTGTAGTCAAGAGTCTATCTTCAGTTATGTGGAAAAATCTGCAGAGTCTCGAGAGTAGTTTGCACCTGCCACGAAACTGTGAGTAGACAGGGTTACTGGGAAAACACATTGCATTTGAGGAAAACTTGCTCCCGGTGCTAATTTGTGGGCAGGCAAAGTTTTTCCAAAGACATGGATCTAAATATGCTACTGCTTGAGAATCATTGACTTCTGACCTTATCTCTTTGGAGTTTTCCAGAATAATCTAGAAAAGTTGACTCTTTAGGTTGTTGGGGTAGAATTGACCCTGTTATTTTCCTCCTTCAGATTAAAAGCAGAAAGATCCAAAAATATAATAAATAGACAATTTTCTTGCAAAGGATATAAAAGGTGACCTATGTAGACTATCATAATTTTTTGTGGCCTTTCAAAATTTTTATTTCAGATAAACTTGAGTTTCACTTTACCTTTATGTTTTAAATAAGACATAACATAAAGAAAACATTAATCACAAAATCAAACAAGTCTACTGGAAATATCCAATGCAATATCCAAAATGAGAAAATCGCTTTATTCTTTCAGTGGTTTTTGAGCTCCTTGTACTTGGGATGTGTTCACATGGCAATTTGAATTTGAATACATGTGGGAGGTTGTCCTAAAGTAAATTAGCAACTAAATATTTATTCCAGTAGTTTCTTTTCTTACATTTTACTCTATTATTTTTGTTTGGTAAGATAGTTTTTGTCCAAACTATTATTAATCTAAAAAATGAGAGATTAAATTCCTTACTAAATGATCTTTTCTGTATCCCTACTAAAGTAGATGTGCTACCAAGTACTTTTTTCAGATTAGCATAACATATCTGAATTGAAGGTACTTCCATTACTTTCTTTGGGGGGGGCTGTGTCACAGTTTTATAGATCTGACAGCTAAACAATATTTTTTTTATCTTGAGTTTAAAATTTTATGATCTTATGCATGGTTAAAGCTCCTTGAACAATCTTCAACAAGTCCTACTCCTCCAAGGAGGAATAACTTATTCAGGTTATATAGGTTACTAAATCTTCCCTTACATGTCTGCCTTAGGGAGAATATTGCACAACTAGAACAATATATATATATATGAGTGCTTAAATACCCACCCCAGGAATTATTAAAAAGATTTGACATTCATGTCTACTTTGAAGATTCCTGAAACACAACCAAGTGATCAGTAGCAGTAAAGAATATGGTTGGTTCCCCTGTGTATCGGTTCTGTACGTGCATCAGGAACGTTCTCAGGTGGGAATAGCTGGTTCCCTGGGAACAGGACATCTCTCAGCGGAACTAATTTTAAACTGTGACAAGTCATCCCTGGCTCTGGAACCATAGCACAAGAAACCCTTGTAAAAACCCTTATAAATGCCTTGACAGCAGCCAGGGGAGATTAGCTGGGCTGTGTGTCATCTTCTTGAAGGAGCTAGTTTTTCTCCCTACAGTTGAACAGACTCTAGACAGAATCAGAAAAAAGGTTTTTGAGCTGAGTCTTTTTTTTTTTGGACACAAAGACAAAATACTGCCAAATGAAAAACCAACCAAACGAAAGCCCTCTGTTTCATGTGTAAGTTGTTTTTAGATACCATGTAAATAAATTATTGGTCTCACAGAAGGAAGAGGTTAGCCACTGGCAGACAGCAAGGAATTTATCCTCAGGGATGCTGCCAGGATTATTAAAATACTTATGTATTGTAGAAAGCAGAGATGGACCCATTATCTTCAGTCTCAGTGTGTCATTCATGTAATTTGGTGGTTTATAGGAATGCTTTTTTATAGTGGGTAATTTTTTGCCTTAGACTATATTGTGAGATACTATTCCTGTTATTAAGGGCTTTAGAGAAGAGAGTATCTACTACTATACATATCTTGAGATAGGTTAATTAAATTCACTACTATAAGTATGAATGCCAACTTATAGAAACAGTTTGAAACTTTTAAGTTCATCTCTTGGTTCCAGTACAAAGGAAGAAAAGATAATAGGGATGAATTTACACTCATTTTTAGGTTTGTGTTCTTATTCTCACTATAGGTTTGCCTTTCTTGCAATATTTTTGACAACTATATTGTGCTGTCATTTGAACTATAATATAATTAACTATGTGCTTTGAACAATTCAGAGACTAATTAATTTCAAGTTTTTGGATCAGATTTAATTGAACAAAATACTATTTTAATTTGCTCATATTATGCTTGTGAAATGGTGATTTTTGTTTTTATTTTGCTATTTAAGGAAATAACCTTCAGGAGAAACCGTCATGATTTTCATTTTGTAGTGAAACTGTATTTTAACTATTTGTGCCCATTCATTTCAGCGTTTGTGAGAGCATTTTGCCCTGCACGGTCTCAAGGCTTTTTTCCAGATTGCCTTTTTAACTGCTGGTGTTGATTTTATTCCTCTGTGCTAATGTAATATGCCTGTTTGCTCCTGGTTGTTTATGTCACTAACATCGTTTGATGGACAGGATTATTTCCATTTCAAAGTAGCTTCTTAGCCATGCTAGATCTGAAGGGAATGAAATACTGTTTGAATTTATGACACGTTATTTTTGTAGTATGTTAGTGGGTGCCATGTTTGTGTGTTTGGCATATAGCCTATGTTGTGAAAACAGGATTTTCTGGTAGAGCTAAAACAACATAATTGCACTGACAGAGACCTTTTGGTTGAGAGAACACAGTGAGAAGGATTCCGATCTGAGTATTTATTCAAGGACTTCCTTAATTATAGTCTAGTAATGGAAAAAAATTAGTAAGTGCTGTTGTCAGGAGAATGATGACAGAGAAACAGAAAGTGAGTGATTTCACAATGAGTTCATAGCAGAGCGGGGATAAGACACAGGAGTCCTGCCATCAGGTCTCATGTGAAGTATAAATTCTGCTCACTCCCATGTATCTCATCTTCATTTTCTAAGATGTATTACTTTGTGACAAATCTCATTTAGATCATATCCCCTCCTGGGCAGTTTGCAATGTGTCTGTGTCAGGCAGTAGAGTCTTGGTTTGGATGCTATTGCAGTTCAGTGAAATAATTAGTGATACATATAGTTATTTAATCACAGTCTATTACATATATGGTTTATGTTGTAAAATCTTTTCTTACTATTTCATTTCTCTTAATATATTTATTGAATTCTGTCAGTGAGGTATTAAAAGTTTGGGATGCTTTTCTCCTTTAGACAATCATTGTTATTACTAGTTTGCCAGCCAAGTAAATTAAGTGTCAACATTCACGGTTGAATATATTTGCTTATCTATATAGGATGCTTTTATATGAATTAGTTGAAACTATTAATTGGTGAAGAATTATTGTTTTCAAAAAAATATTACCTACTCAGACCTAACGTACATGCAAAACACTAACTTTGTCATCTATGTTCAAAACATTGGCAGTGTCAGCAGTGACAGTAATCTGTTCTCATGCTGAAACATTGCCAAAATCTCTAATAACCAACTTCTTTGCCTTTATGTGCTGGAGTATTCTGTTTTGGAAGTATGGTGTGGTCAGCAGTATAGAACATAGACCAATATTCTGTGAGTACATCTTTGAATGCCAGCTCTTTGTGAAATAGCCAGTAGTTTGAGAGATCTTTGTTGAGCATGCTCAAATTCTAATTCCTGTCCTTCCTTAATATTGTTATTCACATAATTTACCCCAAATGCACTTCACATTTGCTGTTATGACATGCTTAGGGGGGAAGCTCTAGGGCTGTAACAATAATCAATACAAAATTATACATAATGTGGTTATATTACAGAAATTTTAGGCCTTACTGAATTTTGAGTAGGCATTACATTCTGTTGACTTGAAATCCCAGATGCTTTAATAAATATGCTTCTTAGCATTACTTGACCACAAGTAGGATTAAAAAACATTTTCAGATATGTCAAGTCATTATTATATTGAAACATTCTTCTAAAACCAATCTGTCACTGAAACTCTTCAACACAACTGAAAAGGGAATTAAAGTAAATATTCAGTTTCAGGCAGATTAGTAACCACATTGCAGCAGTAGAATCCCCATTGTATTTAACGAAGTTTCTGGTATTAGAACCCTTTGCCTCTTTTGCAGCATGTTGTCATGGCTATCGCATTGTCAAAACCTCTTTGTTCATAGTTGCAATACAGATACAAAATCACTAAAAATAGTTCAGCTTCAGCTTCAACAAGATGCTGCTTGAGAAATCTAGACCTGGTGTAGTCTAACACATTAAACATATCAGTAGTGCAGACTTGGTGTTTACCTGTAGAACTGTTTATAGCACTATTGAAATCTAAGAGGGATTTGCATTAATAATGAGGAAAGCCATAAAGGGTGTGTACAGATGTTTCCTAATGCAATAAGTCTGTTGCTCTAAAGGTATATGATCACATTTGGAAAATTGCTATTGCATGTCTTGGCAGTTCGTTAAAAACTGAAAACTTAAAGTTAACCATTATTTTGATAGACTAAGTTCAAGGTCACCCTTTGTTTAAATGATGTTTTGTTTTCTGTAATTAGACCATGCCAGGTGTATTAAGTATGTAATTAAAACCAGAAGGTTTGGCTAATTCAGAGTAAATGAGAACGAAATACAAGGTCATTATTCGTCTCTAGTGAGACTCCAGAAGAACAGCGCACATGGAACTGTTTAGAAAACATTTTGCATGGTCAAAAATTCCTTTAGGTTGCTATCCATGGCTTTTAAATTAAACTGCTCACATATTTTTACTAAAGTACCTGTAGCATAGAAATGTATTCCCTTGCCTAGTGTTGAATTTGAATGGAAGTAAAATATATATGATGTATAATTTTGTGGCATAGATTTAAAAAAAGAAAGAAGGGATAGTAGGAGAGCTTATGATGCAGTCTCTTATTAGGGTGAACTTCTACTGACAGGCGTGGTACTGAGCAGCTTGTTCAAAGCAGCACAAATAATACCTCAAAGGGGATGACTACTTTTGTATTAGTGAGTTGAATTTCTTCTGTAAATACTTAGTGTAGTGCAACAGTGGCAAATTTCCTCCACTGTACACAGTAAATGGAAGCAAAGTTCATGATGATATTCGTTGCTTCTGGAGTTGTGACCTCCCCTGAGGACCCTGTGTGTGGGCTCCTCATTATGGGGCTGGAGTGGATTTGACCTATGGATCTGACCAGTCCAGGGCAGAGTCCCTGGAATTTGGTTTAACCAGGGAGACTTCTGTTGTCTTCCATCTCCCAAGGTTAGTGTTCTTTTTTTTTTGTTTCGTACCATGTATATTTTTGGGAAGAGTTGAAAAGAAATAGAGTCAAGTGTGTTGCTTCAGTTTCCTATATGCAAATTAAATCCCTTAGATTTGTCATACAAAAATTAAAATAGTCCAAAGCTATTTGGGCTAGTTCTTACAGAAGTGATAGGTGTTTGGCTCTTGGGGATTTTGTGGGTGTTTATGGGGAGTTCAGTTTTTTTAATTTGTTTTCTTTTGGGGATTGTTATTTTTGTTGTTGTTTTGGTTTAGTCATTTGGGGAGTGGGTTGAGTTTTTTTCCTGTTGTTGTTTGATTGTGTTTTGTTTTGGTGGTTCTTTTTTTAAAAAGAAAATTAGGTTCATGATATAAATACCATAATTTGGAATATTGTAAATCTACTTCACTGAATTCAGGTGAAACAAGGAATATCTGTACTTTGCAATTTGGAATATTACTATGTAGTTAAAATTAAAAGAACTAGATTGTTTGTTCCATGTTTTCTTTAGACTATTTTAGTTCTTTAGTCTGAAGAAAAGACTCTGAAAATGCTTCAGAAAAGTACTGAAAATGCTTTTCAGTGGGAGTATCAATATCTTCACTGTGTTTAAAAGTGACTAGGAACTGAAGAGAAGTGTCTTAGAGAAGCCAGCCATGTAAAAACACAAGAAGCACTCACTAGAAGCAAGTTGCTGAGCTCCATGTTTTTTGCCATGTTTCCTGAGGGAGGAAATTCAAAATGCTTACACAGAATAGCTGGACAATTCCTTTTGCCATTTCTTTTTCTTTAGAGGTAGGACCAGAATTTCAGCAAGCCTGGAAACTGTGACAAATGACTTAGCATGAGGGGATAATTCTTAATCTTCTGTTTATATTCCATTATCTCTTCTAGAATTTAGGCTTGTTAAATTCTCAGATGAAGGAGTACCACGGTGTTGCTGGGCTGGTTTAGTTGTAGCTATGGGAATGTGATAATGTTTGGCATGACTTTCATGTCAGATGGCTGCTTATTTTTCTAAAGATACCCTTATTTCTTTTCATGGATTTGCATTCTCCATGCTTGCAGCTACATAATCAGTCCTGATTCCTGTTGTCTGTGTTTTTGTTCCTTAATCTCATTTTCTACTGTGAATGAGTTCATTATTTTTGCAGTTTGTCCTGACAACCTTGGATCCACAAAAGTATTAATTTCTTGGAACCTGCTGCCAAACAATTGCACTGTGTTTTTATTGCATGATAATCCTTCAGTTAATTCAGAAAATCAAGCAAGTGATCTAAGCTGTAAATGGTGAAGTCTCTCCCAAAAAGCAAGCAAAGGTGGTGGAATGCCGTGTGGCTCGGGTGTGACCCGCAGCAGGGTGGGTGGTACCTGCAGCTGCTGCCCAGGCTCCTGCAGCTGGCAGCAAGGGGAGGTGACACTCAGAGTGCCCCTGCACGTGTCCATCCCCTGCAGACACTGCTGTACTGGCACCCAGTGGCGCTCTGGCAGGGTCTGGAACCGGGAATATGCAAGTCCCTTTTGCAAATGTGGCTGTTAGTGTCAGAGCCATGGGAATCCTCTATTCCCAAACCAGGATTTGTGAAATGAAGACTGGGGCTTTTCAGCTAAAAATCAAAATGAGTGCCTGATGAATAAACCTACTGCATCAGGAGTCTGGTGATCCTGCCAACTGCTTTTGCAGGATTGACTGCTTTGAAACATTAAAATACACCCCAAAGCAAGCAAATAAACAAAAAAAAAAAAACCAAAAAGAAAAAAAAAGAAAAACAATCACCATCACCCCCGAGAAAACACCAAGTAGCTATCAATCTGGAATGCAGTCTTCCTGAGAAGATACATATAGCATAAATCATAATTTAAGTAAGATCTGGTTTGTCTCCTGTTATCAACAATACAAGTTTCTTCAAATGAGCAAAGGTGAAAGATTAAAATAAGACGCATTCCATTTTTGAAGTTAAGTGAAAACATGTTTGTGCTTGATACAATGGGAAATAGCTTGAAGAATATTTTATTGGTAAGAAAAAAAGAAAGAAAGTAAAAAGGTATTTTAAAGCTTCCAAGAACTTTGCAGGTGGTTGACAATTGAGTAGGTGTCAGAAATTGAAGTGAAAGCTGCCTGTCTTATCCATATGGGTTTTTTTTAGGAGCAGTTATATTTTGTTGTCTGATTATGCCATCAAACTATGCTTTGTTTCGCCCTATACTCACCTAAGCACATGGTACCTGTTGCCAGGTCCACAATCACAACTAACCTTTTGGGAAATTTAAGTAGAATTGTCATGTTCGATGAATTCATTAACATGGAATATATTTTTTTTATGTTTGAGTAATGTCTTGTATGCTTGTATTCATTGAGTTTTTCTCCTTGCTGTGGTGGTTTGCTACATTTGTACATAAAAGAAGCATATCCTGATTTTTGAGGACAAAAGTACAGACTAAAAATTACTATTTTTACTACCTTTCTTAATAGCAACCATGTCTACCTGTAAAGCAGGCAAGAGATAGAATTTTGCTGTAAAGACAGCAAAACTTTGTATCAGTTTAGGGAAATGTACAGGAGACATGCCAAGAGTTTGTTAAATGTCTTAAGACTGGTTTTGGTAAATGTTAGGCTCATGCTGACACTGGTGCTTTACAAGTTCTTATTTATAGGAATCATTAATAGAGTATTTCCTGACTGTTCTGTACCAAAATTTCCTTTCTATTTCTTCCTTCTAGAGTAGTTGTACCAGGCAACTTCACATTAAAGTATAGGAGGGCTTCTACTTTTAGTCTCTGGGAAGCTTATGTTAAGTTTAGAGTATACTTTTAGAGTATATGTATTTAAAGGTTAAACTGAGCCATGTTCAGTCAGAGCTTTGTCACTAACAGTAGCCATGTGAGACTTGTTCTAATTTCTAAATTTTCAAAGCAGCCACCTGAAATTAGTTGAATCCTTTAAATTAGCACAAATGTCATGAGGATGTGGTAGAGGGAATCTGAATACTATTCGGCTGCATTTCAAACTTTGCTTTTGGAAAAGCCATCTGCCTTACAGGATAAGCACTGTGATAATTCATTATGTGGTCCTGGACCATGTACTGTGCTGGGTGCCAGTGGGTGAAAACCTCCCTTTCCCCACTGCCTTTGGTTTCCAGTTCAGGTTGGGAATAATCAATTGTAGCCAGTCATTTTAGTAACACCTTTTGACCTCCGTGTCACATGTTGGATAACGTGAAGTAAAATGATGTAGTCCTCATCACTCAAAAGTGTCAGTTGCTTCAGGGGTAAGGTAGGTTTTCCTTGTGGTGCTGCAGAATTTCTGTATTTGGAGAGTTTTAGCAGGCTATGTGGTAAATTACTTTGCAATACCTGCAGATTTCTTTTCCCGTGTTTTTTATATTCCATAGGTCCACAGATGCCTTTCGGTTCACTGGACAGTAAATTTAGTAATAAGCATTCACTTCAATTCCTCATAGAACTGGGAATGTTACTTAAGCTTTTATTTTAATTAGTTGTGTTGCTTTTAATTATACTAAAAATCTATTGTAAAGAGTAAAAATAGCAATTGCTTCACTGGAACATTTTAATTAAAACATTTTTTGAAGCATTAGGGTTGTTGTCACATTTTCATCAGTGCTATCACAACAGTTGTGGACTCTGCTATTTGTATGCAGCTTGTAAATTTATTATGGTTTTGATAAAGCCATGCTTTTGCACTGTGGTGAGAAGATGTGATGCCAAGTTTACTGGAGGCTTTTCTGAGAGAGGAGATTTTGAATGCTTCCGAATTAAACCAGGGCTGACTGAGCAGTTAGTTGAACAAGTCAGAACTTCAGTAGTAACACTGAAGCAACATGAGGATACAGACACGAAACCTTTTTTCAAATACACTATTTCTTCCTCTTCAAGGGTGTGAGAGCTTGTTAGATATACAATTGATAAGTTACATTGTGCTTTAAAATTCCTTCTTGTGTAACTTCAGCACTTGAGTAGGTCACCATGTACATCCACAATTGGGCCCAGTTCATATTCTTCTTATAAATGTGAGAAGATCAAGTTTATATAGAGAATAAATTAATATGATACGTTGGTTGACCCCAGCACGGCAGAATCCCCCACTCTTGCATTTAAATTACTTGTTTACAGTTTTGCACACAGACTGAATTCGAGGAAACTACTTATCCTGTTCCAGAGCTTTGGGGGAAATACTTTAAATGATTTAGAAGTTGTACTGTATAAAATCAATTTTATTCGCTTTGTCATAAAAGCACAGTCATCTTTCATAGATTTTTGTGATCCTTCCCCCCACCTATACTTATCCAAAATGGGATACTTAGTCTTACTATGTGCTTTCTGCTAACATTTAATCCATACTGTTGTTTCAAATTTTTAGTCACCCTGTACAAAGATTATTTTTGTGCTATCTAGCTGTATATTTTTCAGCCATTTCTTGAAGAGATTAGACTTATATTATTGTGCTGTTTATCCTGATAACTTTTGATTCATATTGACCAAATTTGACCTCCACCAAAGGTGTATATTTCAAGAGAAGTTTATTTGCTCCAAGTTTCAATACTGCTACGACTAATTTGCCTCTTGAGAAGTGGGATCCAGATTGGTACCTGTGCTGGAGGATGGTTTTAGCCTGAAGCCCATAGTCAGCTGTTGTCTTTGCCATGCTGAAAGGTTGATTGTGGCCTCAGTAGCTTGGAGCCAGGGACAGATGGATGGCTTACCCAGGAGATGGGAGCTAGGAAAAGACTGAGGCATGACAGAAGGGCACACTGGCTCACTTCTGTTATTTCCATGTAGCAGTCAAGCTGAGTCAATTCGTCATGGTCAAAAAATGTCCAATAGCCCCCTTGTCCTCCTCCCTCTCCCGGCTCACCCTACAGCTGCAGAATTGGTAGATTGTCATGTAAGGTTGCCTGAGGGTTTCACACAGCAGGACTCACCCTTTTGGCTACCTCCTGTGATTAGATCAGATTTTGTGTAGAATGAAGTTTCTTCTTTAGTCTCTATCCTTTTTTATGCTGCTCCCAAGATTCTTGTCTTTCATTAAGTTGCATCTCACCTGAACATTTTATGCAACAATTCCCTTCCTTATATAATGGTTTCCATATGTTTGCAGTATCAAATTTAAATATACCATCTTTGAGCTCCATTTTGATGCCATCTGCTTTTTTGTCCTTCTTTGAAACAAGAGAGATATAATAAGAAAGTGGTTTTCCTTGATTATGCTCTCAATACAAGGCAGTGGATAACATCCAAAATGGAGTTTCTCTAGAGAGAGGTTTGATTTTGGCTTTGTTAATTCTTCAGACAAAGAGCTGTAAATATATTATTTCTTCTACTGTACAGAAAACTTTACATTTAACTGCTCTGTGTGTTGACTTTAGCTGTGATACAGAGATATCTGTATAACATTTTTATTTTAGGAGAAATAAATGGATTAAAGATGTTTTGCTCATAGGTAGGAACATCATATTATCCAGCCTGTATGACTTCCATGTTAAACAAAATTCAGGCTTCAGGATGTTTTCTCTGAAAGGTCGTTGGAAAGGTGAGGAGCAGAGATGAAATGATATCATCTCATGTTTACATTCATTATGCAGTGCAGTAGTGGGTTGACCTACAGGAAAATAGGTCCTACATTTGAATTCCTTCATAACTTCCTAAGTCAATTGTTAGTTATTTCTGCTGGAGGGAATTTTAGAAAACCATGTAAAACTGGCAGCAATTTAGCTGTTACTGTATTCAGGTTTTGAGGGCTTTTGACTATTTATATTGTGCAACACTGCAGCAATATTGTTACAAGCAGAAGATTTAAAAAAAACCCAAAAAGTAAAGCAAGTTTCTGTCATAATCTGTGCTGAATTTTTATCTAATGTACTTTAGTTTTCTTAGAGGTTTCAATTAATCTGCATGTAATCTGTGTTGGAGGACACTGGCACTATGCCATACGACTACTTTTTTAATTTTCCAACATTAACTGCACTTTTCTGTTTCTCCACCTTTTCATAATTCTGTCCATGAGCTTTTCTGTGCCTAAAATTTTCCTTAAGGCTAGAACTGACACAACTTGTTCTATTCTTATCTGTTTCTATGGCATTTCATCCTTTATTGCTTGGTATTTTCTTACACAATTTTCTGTGGTTGTTATGGCAACATTAAATAACAAATCTGTTAATTTTCAAATTATATTGCTTTCAAAATGTTGTATGATATATTGGTTAGAAAGAGGTGAAATATTTTCAGCATAATAAAGCAAATTAATGTGATTAATTAATTTACCTTTTAGTTCTACAGTGTGGCTGCTTCTAGGTAACTTATTATGCACTGTGATTCTACTTAGGGAAGTATAAATAGAATACATTTGTTGAAGTAGGAGAAACTGTTTAATTGCTGAAAATACTCTTTTGCTATTTTTATTCTAATGACCAGGATCTGGTAATCGTGACTGGCATTCTAACGACATCATCACCAACCAGATTAGTAGGCATTTAGTTCATAATTACTAGGATTCCTTGTGCAATACAGACCATCAAATGACATAAAATACACTCCCAGAATGGAAGATATTTGGAGGTATTAATGTTAAAAATCAACAGAATAAGATATTTCTCTTAGACTGTATTTACATCAATAAGAGATACTGATGGAGGAAAGAGGAATGTGGTTTGAGATTGAAATGGGCAAGAATCTAAAACTTCAAGTGGAGTATAAAGTCAGAGTCAGTAATGAAAATGGAAGCACAGTTACTTCTTTTACAAAATTAACCAATGGACCAGTTCCACAAATATTTTTGTATGTAACTTGATAATGTTGCTATTTTAAAATACCTCTTCCTATGTTTTGGATTTTAAAATATTGTGAAGTCATTATTTTAATTTTTTGTCTTTTAATGGAGCCTTTGGTGAATTTGACATTCATTGCAACAAAATAGTTTTTTGAAGTTTTCTCGAATGTATTTGATTTTACAGCATTGTGAATTCCCATTGTTTATACAGTATTTGTACTTTCAACTTTGTGCACATAGGTGTGTGTGTGAGATGAAGTTAGGAGTACTATAATGAAAACCTTACCTTTTCAGTGATGTCAAAAAACCCAACAAGACATTGCTTTCTTCATGTCTATAGCATTCTTAAATTACTAACATGATTTCTGTGATGATAAGAAGTTGGGACATCTAGACTTGGATTGCACTCTGATTTCAGACTGTAAGAATGCAAGTCTTTTAGACATTAAGCAGAAAAATGATAGTTTTTCCTTCATCAGACCTGAGCTGGCATTTTGTTTCTTCAACGAAAAAATAGTTGGTTAGTGGGTCCACTACTCAATATGTGGTGTAGTTCAACAAGGCAATTTGTATTCAAAACTGTGGCAGCTTTTCAGAAGATGGTGGCTTAATGCCAAAAGCAACTTCTCTGTCACTGCTACAACATACCCAGAAAAATCATTTGAGATTCAAATGAAAACACATCTCTCTTTTTGGGTGACAAGGGGAGATGATACTAGTACTGGGGATTCTTTAAATATTTTTGGGGTTCTTAGCATTTGCTGCTATATGTTAATGCCAGGTTTTAAAATATCTGAGGTAATGTTGTTTTCTGTTTGTGATGGGATGTAGAAATTATAAAGATACTCATGATTCCTGCCTTTCCCATTCCTGCATCCTGCTGCCGCATAAGGTGAATTTCTTTTGTATCAATTCCATAATGTATGCTGTATATTTACATCTTTCTGAGAGTAAGGTTTTTTTGACAGTAAATCCTAGTGTTCATGTCCAGACATGTGCAATAACTGGACCAAGAAATAACCCATGTGCATTGTTAAATTAATATTTAAAGTCCAGGACAGATAGGCAGTCTTTTGACACAAAACTTACATTTCCTGCATCTGTTTAAGCTTATGCATATCCATCAGATCTGTCAGTGATAAGGGAGTTACCCTCTTTTTATTCTTACAGACTGAACAATGTCACTTAATTAATGACCAGTTCTATAAATTTGTTCATTGTCTGTCTTCAGTGTTGTGTCTTTAAATGCAGGATTCCATTCAAACTGAGGAATAGATGTTCTGTAAGCAGAAACCCCAGTGATGTACTCTAAATAAATTGTGAGGGTATTTAATAACCTCAAAGTTTGTATTTTCATCTTTATTTTGGAAAGGCACTGCTATGAAGATGGTCAAAGCTACTGAACTGCTTTTACAAGGCACTGCAAACTGAAATGCATTTTTTTGGCTTTTAATCATAATTTTATTTAAAGCTGAGCTGTGAACTGTATAGCAGCTTCCTGAATTGAGCATGGATTTTGTTTGAGTTGCAACCTTGCATTGGAGAAATCCATTTGTCTAGCTCACATTTTTCTTATGCTTTTTATGTGGTTTAGGAATATGCTGTGTGGGAGTTCACATTATTTCCTGCCCTGATAGTTAAGTTTGGAAATAATATAGGTGATGCCTTTGGTTCTACTTCAGTGTAACCACAAAATCAGTACTAAAACCTGGATTGAATTCCCAACAGTTTTTCTTGAGAGGGATCTAGACTAGAAGCTACAGACACGAGAAGTTTACCAGTGTTGTGCACTTGAACATTACCAGTGTTTTCACTGTTGATATACTATACAATGGATACGTTTTTATGATTTTTTTTCTTTATGGATTTTTAAGTCTAGAAGATGGAGCCCTTAATTGAATCCTAGATAATAATTCCAGAGATGGATTGGAATACCAGTAGAGAGGCCAGAAAGATTCTGCTCAGATGTGTTTCACATGATGAGGGTTTGCAGAGCTCCTACCATTCCTGAATTTGGGCTATGTCATCGTCATCATTCACTCCAGAGGTGCAGAAGGGGAGTAGTGAGCGCTCTAAATTTGAATGGGGATTCATGAACAGCGCTGGCACAAAAGCTTGTACAGTACCTGTTAGCCTTGAGTAGTGAGTCAAAACTATATCTGCAGATTATAAGCTGAAAAACCTAATTAAATAAACTAATGTTGCTCTGTTGTCTGTGAGAAGGCAAATAGATAAATACTCTGTAGACCTTCCTAGGAGAGAGTTCTGTGAAGGTAAGGTAAGAAAGAGCTGTGCTAATTGTTGGCTTGATCACACTTATGTTTGAGTCACAGACAAAATGTTTGATAATAAAATGTTTCTTTGGCACATGATTTTGTCAGTTCTGGACTCTGTAAGTGAATATGCCACTGAATCCTTGAATCTTAATGAATAACTGTAGTTTCTAAATTCATAGAGAGTGAGCATCACACTTCTCACAAAGGTGGATTGTGTTTTAGTGACTAGATTTAGGTTATGGTTGAATGTGCTGTTCAGTGTCTAGATTCCCTGGATTTCATGTTCATTAAGATAAGTGGTCTGTTCTTTTTAATTTAGTGTTGCTTTTAGTTGTATGTTGGTACATGGAACTCTTGATTAATGTGTGTTGACATGACAGATTATCAGTGATTATCTTGTTCTGTATTTTCAGGATTTTTTTAGTATATTATTTGCAATAGAGTGGTCTACTATGTGTTTGTAAAATAAGAGATACTGTATATTATTTAAAAGCTGCTACCTAAGTGGTGTTATTAATAGATTATCCATTTCTGTATTTGTTCACTTATTTTGGATTTAATTTATTCTGGATTAAAAGCAAACCGGTAGATATCTGCTAGATTTAGCCCATCATACAGTGGATTTCATCAGGTTCATTGATACTGTTTGTTTATTATGTGTTTTCCAAGTATGGGGCTGGTGCACTTTGACAAAAGAAAAACCAAATCCACCTTTAATGAACCAGCTGAAACTCTGTAGTGCCTGATTGATATGATTTATAGATAGGACTTCAGTGGAAGGCAGCATCGGGAACAGTTAATAAACTATTGTTTTGGTATACAGAGATTTTTTAAAATCTGCTCAGTTCTTAAGCCTGAACAATTTAAATCAATTTTCATAACACTAAATGTCCATCAGCAAATGAGATCTCCATCCCCTGTGATGCAGATAGCTGCTGAATGCCGTGCAGGAGTGGAACAGTACCATTCCTCTTCGGGTACGCCGTGGGCCAGGATGCTGCTGTTGGGCACCCAAATCTTCTAGGAAAACTGTGAACCACATCAAACTAAATAGTAGTCAAGTAGTTCTGGCAGGTGAAAAAGGATTTCCAGAAAATGTTTGAGGAAGGAATAAAGAATTTTTGAGGAATTGTGGACTGAGACACATTCTTTAAAAGCCAGCAGTGCTTCTCTTTGATTTTTTAAGTTGTATAGAAAAGAAAATTTGGTACTGTCTGGCAAAGATGCTACAGCCTGGGGGATTGATTCTACCCTTGCAGTTCACTGCAGTCAGTCCCTGTGTGCAGCATCCATGGGCTGTGTGTTGGTGTGCATGACTGTCATCCTCCTCCAGTCCCTCTCCCAAGGTGGTAACCTGCAGGCCTTCCTGAGGCAGTGTTCTGCTCTCGCTGCAATTAACAGCTCAGTTAAATCTTTCTGCTTAGCCCAGTCTTTATAAATAGAGTTGCTGCAAGTTCAGATTATACAATTTCTGAGGTTTTGCAGGCCTCTTTCAACTGATGTCTCAGTTTTCTTGGGAGTTTTTTGCTGCCTTTGCTATATTTTCTTCCTTCTTCCAGTGATTAATAAACCTGGCATTTGTTGCTCATAAATTGCCCTGAGTTTTTGGACTATAGGATGACTTCCAGAAAGCTTTCTGCATTAAACAAACCCCAGCAAACAGTATGTCTATAATTTTTACATTTATTACAGATAATTTGTTATTCGTAGGTCCTTGCTGAATTAGCTGTGCTAAACTAAACTGAATTGTCTTCCTTATAAAAAGTATAGCTAAGTCAAGGTTTCCCAGCAAATAAGATACCAATTTGCGTGTGCATTTTGGGTTTGGGGGTTGAGTGTCTCTTCCAACAGACTTTTCCTGTTAGGAAGATTTAGTTTTGTTGGTTTAGGTTTGAGTATCAACCTTTTGTGCTTCTCAGAAGATTGGGATTCACTTGTATTATCCCTCAGTGGGACACTAAGGTTTAATGTTTAAAATTCTTTTAGCCTCTTGCATTGCTTTTCAGGTGAAATGCTTTTCTCAGTCTGAGGGTTATTGCTGTGCATGCACTGTGTGTCAAAACTCACTATTAAAAGAGTTTCCATTTTTCTTTCTATTTTAGAAATAATCTTAAATGGACTATTGAGGAAAAATAGCTTTAAAATATATCATTATGCATTCAATGAATTTTTAGATTTGTAATACCACTTTTTTAACCTCGGGGCTTCTACTTCAAGTTACTAATGTCTTTAGTTTTCACTATATTTTTGTATCTACAAAATACTTTAGCAAAACTAGGAGTATCTTTCATTTTTTAATTTATCTTTACAGTGTTTTGGTTTCTTAAACAAATAGGGTTTTTAAAATGTTTCTCATCCCTAATAGCTTATATCTTTGTTCATAATACAGCGTGCATTTATGTGTAGATGAGTAGAATTTTACAAAAATAAAATACTGTTCTTTTCTGAATATTTTTTAAATGCTCATTTCATGGAAGAATCAGATGTCAGGAAGGCAGTGGATTAACTTGCAAAAACTTTCGGATATGACAGCAACATTTGGGTTTATGAAGCTGAATGACAGCTGCAGTGGCTGAAATGTGAATGGTGTATTCAAGGACACTGTAAGATACCTGCTGATAGCTGAGCTCAGGATGAAGGATTATTTAGAAGAATTTGCCCTGGAGAGCTATAGATTAATAAAGATAAAATGCTGACTTTTTGATGCTACTTACTTGCTATGCTAAGAGCTTTAAATAAAGAGTCTCTTTTCCTTTTAAATCTTTATCTCTTTGTTTGGTAATAGCTGAAAGAATGTTTTGGGTGTTATTTTGGGGTTTTTTTCTTCCCTTGCTCTTTTTTTTTCTCCAAAAGCAGAAGGGGCTGGGGGGGAAATCCTGCATATTTTTAGTTCAGGTGTAGTAGCTACTTTGCCATCAACACTGTGTGGATATATTTGCAATGAAGTTTAAACAGCATGGTGAGTATCCAGATGGAGTGTTTTTCCTCATCTTTAGCTTATTTACTCTGTTGGGAGCTTCTGTAAACATTTGTAGTATTCTTCAGGACGAACTGTACAATTAAGCTTGAGATTCCTGGTATAGAAAATCACAGGATATAAAAAGCCACTAAGATTTTCTTGAAGTGATTCCAAACTGAATTTTTGCCTGTGATACTCTAAAAGTAATCTTTAAAATGTCTGTGATGGATGATGAAATTCTAAAGAGAAGGTGATAGCAAATTAAAGTGTCATGCTTCAGTAGACCCTAGCGTGTAGTGTAACAATACACTCTGTACAAATGACAGGGGAAAGAGAGATTGGTAGGATTTTTTTCCTTCTGTACGCTTACATTATTTTTTACATTTTCTATGAGATACTAAGGATTTGATCTCAAAGGTACTTAAAATGGAAGTTTACTGGCTACAGTTTTTGAGATACATTGCTTCAGTTTATTTCCCCATGTTCAGACTCTTTCACGGTGCTGTATTTGTTTTAGTGAAAACTATATGCCTAATAGCTCCAAGAACCACATGCTATAGTAGGTAAAACTGATGTAAACTATATTTGAAATGCTTAGGATGTGATAAAGCATCAATGCACACTGCCTTACTTATTTCTGCCTTACTGTTTTGTCAGGAACGAGGTAATATTGCAACAGACATTATTGCTAATTTTGCACTGCTGTTCATGATAAGCTGTGCTTTTCCTTAGATTTCAGTTCCAATAATCATGATTGTTCATTGAAGTTTTTGACGACTAGTTTTTTTTCCCCCTGAGCTTTTAAGCCTTTTTAATTGCAGAAATATTTAAATTTTATCTGCGTCCTGATGACTTAGAAATGACAGGGGAAATAAAAATAAACTTCCCTTTTCTTAAAAAGTCTTATTTTAGAAATCTAATTTTAAGGATAGTTTAATGAAAGTAAATGACTCGACTCATGATTTTTGTATTTTAGTACTGACAGTATTTAATGTGCTCAAAGGAGAGCCCTGGGCACTATTCAAAAAAGCATGCAAATGATAGTATGAACTAATGCTACAGAAAAGTTTGTTTTGTTCCTAGTGGTGATTTCTATTGTAATGTCATTTTGTATGAAGCTGATGAAAGTCTCCTAGAGCTGAAAAATATTCATGGTACTGAATAAGATTTAGCTTTGTGTTGCTAAAATTATGCACAGCTTTAATGTTAGAGCAGAGAGAATTCTGCTTGTGAAAATAGCAATTAGTAATGGAGAAGTTAAATACAATTTTTTCCCTAAAAACCATTTTAAAAATACATGAACTTGTCCATCTTTAATTTTCTCTTATATGCTTATTTTACCCCCCAAGATGCTCTAGGTAACTGCAGTCCTGTGGAATGAACTTTGGCTTTCAACAGTTGTCAGTCCTTCTCTCCTATAAATTGTTACACGTCATTTTTATATTTGTATAACTCTGTGCATTGCAACAAGCATTCTTGCCCTTCAGACACCCTGAAGTAAATGCTCTCATTCCATTCCCCATCCCAGTTTTTCTTGTGACTGATTTGCTCACTGCCGTGACAGCAGGGATGGGGATGGCAGCAAGTCAGAGCGCTGCTGTGTGGCCGGTGGGTGCCTGAGACAGCTCGTCCTTACCTGGCACTGCTTCAGCAGGGTCAGCAGGATTTGCTGTGTAAGCAAACATAAAGCAGTTCTCCTCCTGTTGCTGCATGGAAGCAGCTGGACTGACAGCAGTAGCTGGGGAGTATTTCCTTGCACACAAGTGTGTGACAATATTTTCACTAGCGAGATTCACAGATTTTGGATGTGAACTCATAGTAGAGATGAATTGGGCAGAAAGGCCCACCTTGTGCCTTTTGGATTCTGACTCAAGTTTAACTTTTTATACCATTAAAAAAAGGAGTTTGATGTGGAGCTCATTCCACTTGAGAAAAGAAAACTACTCAATAGAGGAAAGTGAACGGCTGGACAGAAAAGTTTCTGTTACCTTTATCCACTAACCCACAAGACAATCCAAGATATGCACCGGTTAGAAGGTGCTATGGGCAACCCCCTTTTGCAATTGCTATTGATGCAGTAATCGTTGTTAGCCATTCTGTTGATAATTCATACTGTAGGAATTGCTAGCAGATGGGAAAATAGATGACTCAGGATATAGTATTAACAATCCATATTTTTTTAATCAAAGGCCCCTAATAGGCATGTTGCATTTAAGATTCATTTAAGCAGTTGCTAGGAAGAATTTGTTTTTTCAAGTAAACACAACAAACTTGATAGAGATTACTTTTTGATTGAATATCTGTTTTCTTAACAATTTAAACCCTGAAAATGCATTTGTTTGTTTTTGTTGCACCAGCTTAATAGCAGTATTTCATAATTTACTTCGATAGACTGGAGGTTTCCAATGGTAACTCATGCATTATGGAATTAATAATGAAATCTACTTTTATCGTATTGAAAACATGATTGGCATAGAGGTTTTGTTTACCTCTCTTGCTGTCCAGAATGGATTAAGATTATAGTATTCTACATCCACCACAACTTTGGCTTCCGCCGCCTGAAAAGTTTGGATGGCTACAGATATGAGCTGGCCAAGTGTGGCTGTTGAGTTCCAGACCTCCTCACCTAAATCCATGGACTGCAAGCACCACCAAGTATCTCAGTCCATCCTTCTGACTCCTGTGCTGGACACATGTGGAATCCAGGTTTTACATTGTACTCCTTGACTTCACAACTTCAGAGAGTCCATTTTTGATTGTACTTTATCTCCTTGCTTCCGAGCTTATTGCTCAGAACTCAGGTCTGTAGACAGGAATGCACACCTATTTTCCAAGTGCCCCTTTTGGCCAGAATTTTCATCAGTATGATGTGATGAGGATTGTAAACAAAATATGTAAGAGACCGTGTGGGTCCTCCTGCAGGCAGTAGTATTGATTGCAAGTAATTATTCTTTGGTTAGCTGAAAATAGTGATCCAAATGAACCTGGTCCATATGGGATGCAGGAAGTTAGACCAAAAGACAAAAAAAGTAAAACTTGTTGCACTTCCCTTGCAGAAGTTCAGTTCTGGGAGGTGTGCCTCCGTATGTGAGGGGAAAGTTCCTTGTGTGTCACTGAGGACACGTAAAAAAACCAATCACCTGAAATCAGTAATGGCGAGGGTGAGAATGATTTTGGCATAGGTGTATTGGGTTTGTGTGGCCAGGTTTTGGTAGCTGGGTGGCTTCTGTGAGAAGCTGCCAGAAGCTTCCCCCATGTCCAGCAGAGCCAGTGCCAGCCAGCTCTGGACCTGCTGCTGGCCGAGACTGAGCCAGTCAGGAATGGTGGTAATGCCTCTGCGATAACATGTTTAAGAAGGAAAAAAAAGGTATTGCCTGTGGTAGTTGTGGCCAGAGAAAAGCAGAGTGAGACTGTGTGGGAGCAACAGCTCTGCAGACACCAAAGTCAGGGGAGAAGACATGAGGGAGGAGATTCCAGCTCCAGGCACTGGGGCTGAGGTTCCCCTGCAATCTCTGGTGAGGCGACTGTGCCCCTACAGTTCTTGGTAGTAGATGGCGATGCAGAGATCCACCTGCAGCGCATGGAGAGCACCTGGATGTTGAAAAGAGATCTGTGAATCTGTGTGAGGCCTGTGCTGGAGCTGGCTCCTGGTAGGGATCTCCAGACCTGTGGAGAGAGGAGCCCATGCTGGAGCAGGTTTCCTGCTAGGACCTGTGTGTGACCCATGCTGGAGAAGCCTGTCCTGGAAGACCTACACCTCATGGAAGAGTGACCCACATTGCAGCAGTTTGTGCAGACTGATGCCCATGGGATGGACTCACATGGGGGAAGTTTATGAAGGACTGTCTCCCATGGGAGAGACCCCACACTGGAGCAGCAGAAGGACATCTCTGCCTGAGCAGCAGCAGAAACAACATGTGATAAACTGATGAAAACCTCCATTCCCTGTCTCCCTCCACTGGTGGGGGGAGGGGAGGTACAGCTGGGAAGGAGGGAGGGGTGGAGGGGAAGGTGTTTTTAACAGTCTGATTAACTGAGGGAAGGTGTTTTAACAGAAGTCCAATTGACTTCTTGTTATCCTGCTCTGATTTTGTTATAAGTAAATTTAATTAATATCCCTGATTCAGTTCTGTTTGGCCCATGATAGAATTTGGTGAGTGGTCTCTCCTAGACCTTATCTCAGCTTGTGAATCTTTGTTACATTTTCTCTCTTCTGTCCAGTTGTGGGAGTGACAGAGCAGCTTTGGTGGGTGCCTGGCACCCAGACAGGGTCAGCCCACTACAATAGGAAGTGTTCTTCTGATGACTTGCTAATTTGCACTGTATTCAACAAACCTTGCGTGATCATGCTGGATTATTTTAAGCCCCTGGAGTGATCAGCAGTGGCTCCTACCACCTTCACACAAGGGCAGTGCTCCTTTCAGTGGAGCGCTTGTAGCTCTGACCTGTGCTCTGATGGCAACTGGAACACTTCATGCCTGGAGCTGCCTCAGCTTTTGGATTTTTACTGTATCCCAGCATAATGAGGACACTCACATTAAAAAAAGCTTGCTAACGATTCCTTATCTGTTCTGCTCCTTTTTAACATCTACATGTGGACCTTCCTGGAAAAGCCCCCAACCTACTAAAAATAAGTTGAAAAATGAGCAAGGAGGAGTTAAATTGGTGTCCCATTTGCTGGTAGTTTGAGATAAAGTGCACTAAGTTTCCAGACTTACTTGTCTCCCAAGTGTGTGGCTGAGTTGCCTTCTCCAAATATTATAACTGAAAATTGTAGTTCAGTTAAAAGGTTAGTTATGCTTTTATTCTATTTGTCCCATCTTAGGTTGGTGCTGCTGAAAGATACTTCAGCCACTTGGGAACTTGAGTCGATGGAACTCCTTTCTGAAAGGTTGCCTTCTGCCAGGATTTCCCCCTGGATCAGGGAGAGGAGAAGGTGGAGGCAGGAGCTGCTGGTGCTCAGCTTGCAGAACTGGTTGATTTTGTCCCATAAGGATGACTGTTGTCTGGTCTCTTCATAGGCAAAGTTGATTTCCCTTGCTCTAGCAAAGCAGAGAATTTCAATGAGGCTTCTTTGCACGTGACTATATCTTGAGAATACATTAGCTTTGAGGAGAAATTATTTGATGTCGTCTGGCTCTGGCAGTGGTTTGACTTCCTTGTTTGATTTGCTTCCCTTAGGCATTGTAGCTCTCTTTAATGATTAGGTTAACAAATACATCTTTAAGGAGAAAAGTTTTATCATTGTACACCTAATCTTCTGGAAAACTGGGTAAGTGTACTCACGCTAAAAGGCTGTGTCTGTTTGTGGCATTGTAAACTGGAGTTTGGACTATTGCTTTCTCAAATCCATGTGATTACCTGGTGAAATAAAGGGTCCCAGTGAAGGCAAACGCTGCTACCAAAAATTCCATTAAGATCTCTGTCTTGGAAGTGGCCCATCCTGACACTAATTACTGTCTCTTGTGTGGTTGTGGGTGTTTGATTTATGAAAGGGCATAGTTTGGACCATTATGTGGAGTGGCAGAAATGGAATGATATATTACTGTCACACAAATGCTATCCTGATTACAATTGTAATTGGAACAATTCGTTACAGTTAACAGCTTTTTAGAAGCTACTGAAATAAAATTTAAAGCCTTTCTAAATTCCTGTAGCTCATACAACTGAATGCTTCCCTCTCCCTTCCCATTAATGCCAGTAGCCCCAGTAGTTACTGCTACAAGCTACTTGGTGAATTATTTATGGCAGTTTAAATTGCAAACTGTTTACAAGTGGAAGTAAATGAATGCTGAGCTCTATTGCTTTAAGAATTTGAACCAAAATATTTATTCATGCAGGGCAATAAATTACATAGGAGTAATGAAATATCTTGTTTGAGATATTTCTACACATCTTATTTGATATATTTGCTGTTGCATTCAGTGTTTGGATTATTGCAGGCTTTTAGAATTTGTGAGGTAATACCTACATAGCACAGACAGAAGTCAAAGAAATATATTTTTAAATTTGCCAAGGAAACATATATGTGCACAGACACAAATAATTTCTCAGATTCAGCTGTGGCTGGTGGTTTTCTCACCTGATGTCAGATAGGTGAGACCTTCCTAACTTCTGTTTTCTGCCACTTCCTTCCTTTAAATGTCCTGAGTATCAGCTGTTCATATAGATTAGTACTGTGGCTATCTGGGTCTCCTGGGAGACGTGTCTGAGATAATTCTGAAAGATTCTTGGTCTCTGGCTTAAAAACTTATTTTAAAAAATATTTTAATATTCATCCCAGATGTCTGTGATCTTTAAAGAGTAGTTAATTCTGTTTGCTGGCTCAGTTTCTTGATTGAAATTTAAATAAAAACTCACCCACCACATTCTTTGCTGTTAATTTATGAAAAAATGTTTTTTCAGAGCAGAATAATTATGTAATTACATCAGTTGGAGCCTATTCTGTGCCGTTGAAGCCTGATGTCTGCAGTGGTGACTGAGAGAGAGTAAGCGGCTGTCCAGACTGGCCAAGAGTGGCTAGGGACTTCATCACTGGCAGTTCTCACAAAACACACGCACGAGATTATTCAGCCTTAGGCATTTGCTGGGCTGTGGAGCCCCAAATGCATTATTCCTGTCACACGAGCTAAATACATTATTCCTGTCACACGTGGGTTTATTGCTCCTCTCATCTGTGCTGTGTTGGGATCAGTTAAGCAGTGGAGTTGGCACTGACATCTCTTCCTATTATACTTAAAATCTCTTGACACTTAACTCCTCTAAGAGAGTATCTTCACGGAAAAGTGCATCATATGCGAGTTACATATGTCAGTGGGCTAAAAATTAAATAGAATAGTACAGGCTTTTAATCTTTTCTTCCTCTGAAAATGAAAAGGTCTTTTTCTGCACAAGTCTTGGTAACTAAGGAATTCCTTTCCCCCATCTTTTTTCTACATGTTAAATGGGAGGAGTGCAGTAAAATGGATGATGTTTGACACCTTGGAAGGCAACTCTTTCCTTCATAAGGAGAAGAAGAGTCTTTGGGAGAAAGCACGGGAGGGCAAACAAAGTGTCGCAAGGAGGGCAGCAAAGATGGTGGTGAAGGGTCTGGAGGGGAAACCATCTTGAAGAACATCTGAAGTCACTTGGTCTCTTCAGCCTGGAGGACACTGAGGGGAGATCTCATTGCCATCTACAACTTCCTCATGAGGGAAGGAGAAGGAGCAGGCACTGATCTCTTCTTTGTGGTGCCCAGTGGCAGGACACGAGGGAATGGCCTGAAGTTGTGTCAGGAGAGGTTTAGGTTGGACATTTCAAAATGGTGCTTGGGCACTGGAACGGCTCCCCAGGGAAGTGGTCACAGCACCAAGCCTGAAAGAGTTAAAGAACCGTTTGAACAATGTTCCCAGGCACCTGATGTGACTCTTGGGGCTGTACTGTGCAGGGCCAGTTGGACATTGATGGTCCTTGTGGGTCCCTTCCAACTTGGCATATTCTGAGATTCTGTAAGACCAACATTGCTGAGCACATCTGAAGTCTCATACAGATCTTGGGATCTTTGGTCCTGGAAGATGTTTTGACATGTGGGGCTTAATTCTCTTCTTCGTTAGTAACCTAACCTTTTATGGTTAAAATGATGTTGCATGAAGATGTGCGTCTTTTCCATATGCTCTGTTATGCATTTCTGATATGCCCACTCTCTTTATTATGACTTTAAATTATTTGTTTACTATGTGCAGTGTGGTCTGTTAGTAGAAGTCATAATGCTGGGGTTTGGACTGTATGTAGCAGTATGTGTTGCTAATTTATATGCCTCAATTGCTGATAAAAATAAAGATCGAAAGTAGCAGTTAATTCCTCAGGGAAAACAGATCAGATTGTGTTGATAGAAGCCTGCTCTAGTTTCATGAATGAAGTATTGACTCATTGGTAGTTGATTCAGAAAAGTTGGTTTTTTTTTTTTACCCATGAGTTACGTAGTGTGCTTGTTTGCAATGTCAGACTATTTGCAAACAAAATAAAGATTATCCCTTTCATAAGAGGAAATTATATGTGCTATTTGAAATTTGCTGACTGTTTTTCACACTGGTGAATAATGTGACTGAATGGCACATGGGCAGTTCTAGCAAAAGAGAAATGCAAAATGGCACTAAATTACTTCAGGAAAAAACCACACAGGCCAGACAAAGAACGCATTTCAAATGCAGATCATTCCCTGCAATAGCAGGTGGGGCAGTAGAGCCCAACATGCCCCAGTATGTGACAATACTCAACCTTTGTTGGCAGCAGCCAGCCAGGCAGTGAAGTCACTGACATGTTTTATGATCACTCACTTGTAATGAGTGAAATGAACAGTAATGAACTGTTAAACATTCTGAGAAAATATTTTTTGAGAGAAAAGAACTTGGTCAAAGGTAACCCCCCATGAATTCAGGAAATTATTTAATATATTACTTAAAACACTGTTAGCAATTTGTTTTGAGTAGTTCTGACAGCAGCGTGTTGAGGAAGGTGCCTTGACCTTCTTATCAGAAAGTACCTCTAAATATCTCTCAAGAGTATTACTTACAGAAGCTGTGTATTTTTCAGTCTTTTATATAAAGTTCAATAAGAAGTATTTGATTATGCAATGTAAGTTATAACATTTATATATATGTAACATATATATATATATGTTTGTATTCTGTGGCATGCTTTTTTCAGCCTAATGAGGTAAACTCCAGTCCTGGATTTATTTGTGATTTGCAAGGTCTGCCAAGGTTTGGTTTTTTTTTTTTTTCAATTAAATGTGCTATGTGTGTTTGCTTTCCTAGGCTATTATTTACTGTGGAGCACACTGAGGCTTTTGGCTTTATCAACAGTTACATGCATATATATTATGTGTATATGTACACTCTTAAGTGTGTAAAACCCTGCAGCTGTAAATTAAAGGGTTATGAAAGGCAATGATTTTCTTCTTTGTTGAAAACAGTTTCTAATATTTTTTTGTGGAATTGTTTTTTGTTTGGTTGTTTTGCAGTTAAAAAATCTGAGTTTAGAAGAATTACAGATGAGATTAAAGGCTTTGGACCCTATGATGGAACGAGAAATTGAGGAGCTTCGTCAGAGGTACACTGCAAAGAGGCAACCTATCCTAGATGCAATGGATGCAAAGAAACGGAGGCAGCAAAATTTCTGAGTTTGTTTTCCTTTCAAACACAATACTAGGAGTCAGTGTGGACACTGGTAACTTTGTAAGTCAGAAGGAATTCGATTATGAGAGTTTTCAAAAATCCAATCTGTTAAATTTTCCTTCACAAGCAGTGACAATTGCAGCAGTCAAGAATATCCATATGGTGTTCTGCAAAGGCAGCAAAACACTTTACCACTTGTTTGCAGTTTCAGATGTTTAATGTAATAGAAGTCTAATCTGTTACTTCCCAGTCTCTTTCAGGTGTGTAGTGGTAACTTGGTGTTGTACATTGGGAATTGTGTTTTGGAGCACCTGGAATGTTTTCTTGATTGTGCAACACTACCGAGCCTTATATTACAATGTATTTTTCTCCCACATAGTAGCATATTTATTATGTAATCTTTGGTTATCCTATTTATTTTATGCCTGTTTTCTGTTGAGAAGTATTAGGATAATATTGTGGAGAGCAGAGTCAAATTAGATAAACTTACTATTGTAGTATAATGAAAAGCTGCTCATCACTGTATTATCTTTTAAAACTCCAAATTCAACACGTATCCTGATTCAGGACAGCACTTGAACATGTATCCAGCCCATTCATAGCAGTAAAATTTAGGAATAAAGTAATAGGCACATGTTTTTCTGCTCTCCTGAATCAGGGACTGTTGTACAGTCCAGTTGTTACACTACAGAGCATTCTTTGAGAGAGGAGTTCTGTCCTTTGTACGCACACCGAGTCAGCTGTCATTAAACAAGAAAACAAGTGCCTAATCAGTTTTAGTTTTTGTTATTCAGGAGAAGCAATACTTACAGTCACTCCTTAAGTGTAAACTTCCAATTGCTATTGCAATTCTGACGAGTATAAACCTCTATTTTGCACCGTAGTTTTATAATGAAGTAACAGCTACACTTTCTGGGTATGTTTTTTCTTTCATTTGGGGTTTTTTAATCACTGTTTTGAGGGGAGAGGGGAATTATTAGTGCTTTGCGGTTTGTTTGTTTTCGTATTGTAGCTACAAAGGGATAGTAATTTAAAAACCAAAGAAAATAAATTGAATACTTATATTTAATAAGTATAGAAAAGAAGCAACATTTAATAGCGTTCTGGGGGGTTTGTCCTGCAATTGCTAAACATTCAAAATTCCTGTAGTCTTCTGTTGGTAGATTTTGGGGACTCAGAAATGCAGGACCAAGCTCTTAATAGGTTTTTATAAGTTCTTGTCTGGTTTATGTTGTGGAATAACTATTGGTAGAATTTACAATGTTGTAAAAAATATTTGAGACTTCACAGAAAATGTGATCCACTCTCTGAACAATCTACTGTGTTCTCTATTGAAATCTTTACTATTGTTGCCTTGTATGTAAATAACTTCACTGTGATAGTCATACTTTAAACAAAACAGCTGAAAATATCTTTACATTCAGCCTTCAGCTGTTAAACTTTTAATGGTGACTACTGTATGGGCATCTTCTGTTAAACGTTTTCTGGAAGTTAGTAATCATCTCATACCTCTTAACATTAATTGTCAACATATGTGGACCATTTAGATGGAATAGTGCTGATTTTGGAAATGATGCATTATGTCACAAAGCTTATGCCAATGGAAACAAAAAATTCTTACAGGATTAGCATTCTCCAGCCATGCTGGTGCCAGTATTTGGGTTTGAGCTGTATACAGCCATCGCTGTCGTTGTCATTCTCTGTGTGTTTGCATGCACACCACGCTCTGACATGTAAACCCTAGTGGCAAATAAATCTTGTGACTATTAGAATGTCCTTATCCTCAACTCTCTTCATACTTCTTAGAGCAGTGACCATTCCTAGTGAAAATGCAAGAACACAGAAGATCTATAAAAATTACTTTAGGCAAGATAAAATGCACCTGGTACTCCTACGACTCACATTTATAGAACTAAATGATGTAAAGTAAAAAATGGTATAAACATATCACTGTGTCATTAGATTATAATCATAATGCAGGAAAAAAATAACAGCACCAACTTCCCCCTATTACTATGGTTCTTATTTATTTAAAGTAATTTCTGTTTCTTGAACTTTCTGTTCTCACAAGCTCAAAGGTGTGTGTGCATACATTGGTTTGTGTAGATATACACACGTATATATTCATATCTATATATATAAAAGAGAAAATATAGAACAGATTTAAACCATCAGGAGAGGAACCTAGCTTGCCTTTTCTTGGTGTGCCTTTTAAGCAAGGTGTCATTGTCTAGACACTCTTACGTGCATCCTCAGCAGCTAAATTTTCCCTTACTCAATCTTAAACTTCTCACACCAAAAATAAGACTTTGAGTTTGAGTAATGTGGCTTTACAGTGTAATAGACAATAATATAAAAGGATCACAAATTTCTTATTTTGTGTATTCTGAAAACTTCAGTAATGTGGTACCTTAAAGATGAACCGTATATCCCGAGGAACATCAATAAAAGGCTATTTTAGACCAGAGCTGTTGCAGTCTGACATTTGAAAGCTATCAGAAGGTAAATTACATCCTTTTTTCCTATCCTGATGTGTCTGCATAGAAACAACTCAGACTTCGTGCACATGCACGCACACAGAAATGGAATATACATGCATGAGGAAAATCTGAATGCCGTGAATAAAACAAATAAAACAAGCTACTTAAAAGGCTGAAAAGTAGCATCTGATGCACTGTTACAGGATGTTTGTGACCAAAGAATACTTTCATAAATTAATATGAAATTAGTATGTTGCCATTCTGGTATGGTGCAAACTACAGTCAGTGTAAGAGCTGCCTTGGGCTTTTGCAGCCAGCGTACGGACCTCTGAATCCTCTGCAAGCCTTAACATTGGACTCAGAGATGGATGCAACTTATGTTTTCTTTCTTCTGTTTATATAAATGAATCAAATCATCCATGTTGTTGACTACACATCTCTACTGGAGGATGAGCATCTCTAAGGGAAAGCCAATAGAACAATAAAAAGATATTTTAAAAGCAAGCCTTGCAGGAAATCTGGTAGAACTACTGACAAGTTAACCTTCAATAAGATTTTAACCAAGCAATTTCTTACTTGCTTCTGACTTTGTATGTTTAGATTTAGTAAGTTAAAACAATTTTGGAAAATCATTGCTTATTACTAAACATTTTTAATAAAAGCTAATTTTTCCTGTATAATTGTTGACTTGTTCATTCTAACTGAAGCAAAATTATCTTAATAGTAACCATTAGTGCTCATTTCCGTAGTCATCCCTCATGTTTTGTTTCCTTTCTGTAACACTGAGCACAGAAGCCCACGTCTCTCTAAGTCAGCTGTAGAAAGGATTTTTCCAGATCACAACAGTGCTGCAAGAACTAGAAGTCTGAGGATCCCATGAAAATGGATCAGGCCAGAAATCCTTAGTACTCCGTGGAAGTCCTTCTCTCTGCAATCTGATGTTGCTGAAGGCCTAATCCTGAGACAGCTGAGCATCACCCAAGTATCTTGGCTGTCTTAAGCTTGGAGGTGCTAGTGGACATAAGGGGTGTGAGTTGTTCCTTTGTTGTTCTCATGACACTAAAAGACCAGTAGGCAATGGATAGCCTTAAGTGGAAAAGTGGCTACATTTAATGTCTCAAATATGATTCCATTGCCTGTTTCTTTTCTGATTTTTTAAAATTATTTTCTTAATAACTTGCCCACAAATACATTTCAGTAAAAGAAACTCATGACCAATGCTCCTTAGTGAACCATGGTGCATTTGAAGTCACAGAAGTTTGTTGCTAATCTGGATTAATCTGACATTTATTGGATATTGTCATTATTTACTACTTATTTACAGCAAATAATAGCTTGTCTGCATTGCACAGTGTATTCTGATGAGCATGCACAATGGCTTTGGGCTGCTTCTCCATTTCAGATATAAATATGGCTCATGGTGAGTGAGTCTCTGCCCAAGTACATGGGATAGCCTGACTCACCATGGAAAGGCACTGGTGCTTCCAAGCAGAATGTGTACTGTACAGCTTCTGTGAAGCACTTGGTGTGCATGTGGCTCTATCAGAGTGGTATGATGAGGGTTACTTTTTCTTAATTGTATACCTGGTTATAAAGCTAATCAGAACGACCTCATGAAGTAAGAAAGTCTTTATTTCTTCGCATTCTTAAATGTGTGAAAATTCTTAAATAGGACTCCAGCTTACAGTAACATTTCTTTCTGTCTTTGCAAAGGCAGTGATGGATGTTAAATAGTTTAGCTTGAAACAGATCTTAGATAATCAAGTCCAGTATTAACCCAGCACAGCAAACTCCATACTAAACCTAAGTGCCACATCCACATGTGTCTTCAGTACCTCCAGGGATAGCGACACCATCACTTCCCTGAGCAGCCTGTTCCAGTGCCTGACAATCTTTTCAGTGAAGAATTTTTCCCAATACCAAATTAAAACCTGCCCTGGTGCAACTTGAGGCTGTGTCATGCATCTGGCTGGGAAATTTGCTGTGGGATATTTCAGGCTGTGATGCAGCAGTGTTATGCCCACTATTGACAGTGAAAGCCTTGGAGAAGACACATCCTGCATAGGCCATGTTGTTTCTCATGATTATGTTGTGCCAAATGGAGTAATAGCTTAAGCTTTTTGGAGAGAGGCAAATTACATTGATGGCTTAGTGTGAAGTTCTTAAGTTGCATTTGTGAAATACTTTTTCACAAAATGTGTTTCTCCTCTTTGTTCAGTGCATTCATTCTGGAAAGGGCCTATCTTTTACATGGTATGCTCTCATCCATTTTGATTTGGTTTAATTTTGTTAGCATTTTTAAAGCATGTGTGAAAATTCCCCATATTTTGCTCCATATCTTCCTCCTGGTCAGGAAAATGAATGTGGGCATTACTTTTAAGATCAACCCCTGAGCCAAGTGTCCTTTGGACATCGTGGGCACATGCAAATGTCAGCAACAGCTTTTATTCTCTTCTTCTGTTCAGAGATCACTGAAGTCTGAGCTGTCCTGTTTTTCCTTCCTTTGAAATGATGGGATGTTCAGATTCTAAGCAAATCTTTCTGAATAATTGTTAGTCCCAGACCAACAGATGCTTTATACTTCTTTCCATTATTTGCTACACAGTCCTCAGGACAGATTCACACTTCATTTCACTAGGCCTTCAGAGAGTCATCTGGGTTGAAGAAGAGTAGTATTTGTCACAGGAACAGGAAGAAAGAAACAATTTTTTAAAGTTTTCTTTGGGGAGAGAAGAAAAAGAATATGGCATCTGCACCTGGCCAGGCGGCTTGTGAGGCTAACTGTGGATTGTGGAAAAAATGTGTTGGCTGAAAAAAGCAAATCAGGTAGTCATCTGTACAACTTACTGCTCTGTGTTGATGTTTCACATCTGATTTTCTTCCATTAATGTTTATGGTCTTCAATGTTCATGCTTTATTTATCCCATTTCTACTTTAAAGATAGAAGTTTTAATTTTTTTAAGCTTTATATAAATGGAAACATACCATAACAGTGCTAAGTGGAAAAATGGAAAAAGAACCTAATCAAAGTCACCAAAGTGGGAGTGTTTTCTCCTCTCTTTGGGGTTACAGAAGCTTCTGATGGCAAACGTTTGTCTGTGCATGGAGAGACTTTGCATGCTCCAGCTCTGGGCAGACATGGATGGAGATGGTTTTATCGAGAGGGCTGGATGAGCCGTGCCCCTGCTCAGGATGTCCTGTAAGTGTTGTGCCCTGCTGGAGGCCACTGCTGTCCTGCTCCTCTCCCTGCCGGCCGTGGCGCAGGCGCTGAGGCTGCTGCAGAGCATGAGGAACCAACACACAGCAGAGAGCCCTGCTTTGCTCAGAGAGTCAGTGTTGATCTGGAAGCTGTTGATCCCCAGCAGGGCAGCACTAAGCTCAAGTCAATGCCTGTGGTCTGGGAAGCCTTGCAGGAGCCAGCTGTTATCTCAGGGACAAAGCCATGCTGTGGTGGCAAACAGCTTTTGATGCCACTTTACTTGGTTGGCTGATCTGCAGCATGGCCCATGACCCTTGGGAGAGATAAAGTTCCTTGTGTTTATTTTTTTATTGATGTACAAAAAATATTTAGGAAATTATCTCGGTGCAGTGGAAGAGTTTGTGTAGTGGCATCAGCTAACAACCTCTCCATGCCCTGTGCCAGGACCTTTCTTAGCACATTAGAACTCTTCCTCAGGCTCCCAAGTTCCTGCTGTGGGTGCTGGCTTAGCTTTGGCGGAAGTGATGGTGGGAGCAGGAATTTTTCATGTGCTGTAGGCAAACAGCCAGAGTTCCTGCCTAGTGCTGGTACTTGTTTGGTGCAAACAGGCCTTTCTAAAGGCTACAGAAAATTCAGAGGGGATAAATTGGGCACTAAGCAGGGGCTGCCCAGACCCAGGCGGCAAGAAGACACTGGAAAGAATTAAACTATAATCTGATTCTGGGCTCAAATACAGGTTTTCTGTCTTTCACAATGGCGGAAAACATTAATGGTATTCACCATTTACCATGGCACTGCAAACCCCAGCAACCTTAAAAATTTTTTCTTTAGGTATCACAGCTTCAGAAATTAAACTTGTAAATATACATGGCCACATGCTAATGTACCTGCATATATTTTCCTCTGTCAAATTAATTAAGCCACATATTGTTTACTAAAAACTGGTTTCCTGTCCTTGTGGATATTTCTTCTGAGGACAGATATTGCAGTATCTCTCCCTAGCTTCTCCCAGAGAAAAGCTCAGCCCTCCTAGTTCTGTTTCACTCCTCTGGGCAGTATTTGGAGCTGCCCAGTATAATTCTTACAGCTGTTCCTTTGCTGCATACAGGTGTGCCCAGAAGCAAGCACCCTACCCCCGCATTCCTCCTTTCATTCCCTCGGTGTCGGTGGAAGGATTGATGCATCAGAAGATGGCTGTGGCCCTCAGATGTTTCTAACACTGCTCTTTTTCCCTATTCATATCTTTCTGCTGCTTTGCACTCCTCCTGGGCTCCCAAGGCCTGCATGGTTGCTGTTTAAAAAAGCCTCACAGCAAATACATCAAAGAGGGATACCAAAAGCTTTTGAGTTGATTTATATGACACTAAGCCTTTTGTGTGATGCATCAATTTATATTTCATTTTTATTGCAGTACAATGAGGTATATAGGCTTAACAGCAAGAGGTGTCCTTTTGATCTCTCATGGCACATGAAAACAGGTGTCATAGTCCAGAGATTATGGAGGTCAGAGATTATTTGAGGAAGGATTAAGTAATAGTACCATTTTTCATAGCAACCATATCCAGAAGCATGAGATTCTTTTAAAAGTGCAGCTGTTATTTCAGTCTAGATAAGTCATATTTATTTGTCATATACCAATTTTTCCTGCTGAAAGAAGACTGGAATTTTTCAAAGTGTTTTGTATTAAAAATGCAGAACCAAGTCAAATGCTTCACTTACAAGTACAATAATAAAATAACTCCCCAAACTTTTCCTGAAATCCAGAAGCAATTTTGGGTTGCTTTTCCTGTTAGTTATCTTTCCAGAAAATGGCCTTGAGACTGTTCACAAAATAATGGGGTGACTGTATTAATGTTCAGCTCTGCACCAATTTATATACACATACAATTGCTTAGTCCAAATCCAATTTACTTTAGAAAGTGAACAGAATTCTCTGATGTGATGGGTACTGGTTCAGTATTTCAATAAATACAAGTGAAATATTGCTCTGACTCATTCCAAGAGTCTCTCATTCCATTAGAAACAAAAAAAACCAAAAGCAATTTGGTAACCCACTATAGGTATGTGGGTATCTCTCCTGCTAAGGAAACACATCCACCACTGATTGCTCAGCTTTTATAAAAATAGATTAGTTTTTGAGGCTGTTTACATTCCACAATGTAATGTGGGTAAAATCAATAGCAATAGTGTTGTGTTAGATTCAACAAACCCAAGAAGCCTATTTCTCCTAGTTAATTACAACTTCTGTTGACAAGCAGATGTTTAAACAGCCCCTAAATATGTAATTATTAGAATAAGTAAGGAATTGAGGATCTCTAGGATTATAGGACCAGCAATACAGTAATCCTGCATCCGAAAAATCAATGCAAATTTATTCCAAGAGTAAGTACAATTTTGAAGCCTTTTAAGTGTAGTTAATGTTGATTTATTCAGTCCATCAACTGACATAAGTTTATACATCTCATAGCACTTGTCTTCAGTTACTGTCTCCACAAAAAGCTCAACAGTTTGGTCCTATCTTTCAGCTAGAGTAGGAGAAAGTCTTATTTGCATAGTGTTTGACTAATGTGAACTGTTTAGTTCAGCTCTTTGCTCTGGAACAAGGAGCAACCATTCAGGCTTTTTTAGAAGAGCTAGTGCTCCATTTCTGAGCTGTCTTCCAGCTTCTGTCCTGCTCAGGGCTGAATGGGCGCTGTGCTGCACAGCCACGCAGCTGCTGTGTTCCCTCGTCACAGCAAGTGACAGAACCTGCATGGCCTTACCTCCCCAAAATACTGTGAGGCTGCCATCCTCATGTTTGGACCACTAGGCTGCTGTGAGGGGAGGATATGTCTAACACCCCTGGCTGTGCTTAGAAATTTGAAGTTGAAACTTTTGGAAGGTGGTCTCTGATTTTTGGTCTCTAAATGAGACCATGCAAGACGTGACTGTCCTGTGCACTTTGCAAGGAAAGAATTGAAACACTGTCAGTTGCAGCTTTGTTTTCTGTTCAGGTTTATTCTTCTTTTCTGGGCTGCATTGTATTAATGCTTTATTTTAAAAGCCCAGAACTGAAACAGACTAGCTTTTCATTCCCCACGGCTTTCTTCTCATCTTCTCTGGCAAGATGAAAAGATACACTTTGCTTTTATAATACTGCTTTCTCAGGATGGAAAATTGTCAGGTGTCTTGTTTCAGGTATCATTAACTGTCTAGCAAAGCCTTTTTCTTCTGTATTCTTGGTATGCCTAGGCTGACCTTCCTCTGAATCTAAAGGGATTCCTAAAGAAATCAAATGCACCTAGAAACACCTGCCACCTCTGTTCCTTTCCCAGCATGTTCAATTGCTCTGGTGCTCTGGGGCTCCTGCCGAGTGTGAGGGAGCATATTTGTATTTTTGTGTGCTGGTGGATGGGCCAGTACTGTGTTATTACTCATGAGAGGCAGAGACTTTTGCTCTCCAACAGTGCACTGGTAGCACTGGGGAGAGCACCAATACAGTTCCAGTTTGGGGAATGTGAGAGCCAGGAGTGGGGCTGCCCTCACCAACGTATAAGGAAGGCCCAAGCATTTTTGCCATCAAAACCATAAGCAAAATTTCCCTATATTTATAAAGCATTTCCAATACTGCAGCTGAGATGTCCCTTGCAAAAATCAACAGCCAGACCTGGTAGTTCACTTGCCAGGCTGAGTAAGGAAGGATTGGAGAAGGAGCTGCATGCTGACTTTGGCTGGTTGAGATGTCCTTGTTATGGGGCCTGCCTTGCCTCTCTGCTGACCCTGCAGGAAAGGGGAAGTCACATAAGGAGAGTAGGATGGGGATAAGCCACTCTTCTGGAAGGTGCTTGCAAGCACCTTCCCTGGTTTCAGCTGTCTTCTTCAGAGCATGCTCCCACAGGAAATGCTGAGAAGCAGCTCACCAAAGAAAAATACATCCAGGGCTTCTTCCTTCAATAGGAAGGGATCAAAATGTTAAAAAATGATCATGCTAACTGTGTCAGTAGGAAGGTGTGCCTTGATGTGGAAAGGAGAAAGAAACAACACAGACAGTAGATTTTTCCCAAAAGTATACCACAATTTTGACGTGTTATTTTCTGCCATACTTGGAAAACCTAACACAGGGAGGTGCTAGCCCATAGTTTGATGTGCCTAGGCACTGATACAATAGAAATAAATTAGAATTTACCTAACGGGAATCAAATGTGGATGGTCCTTAAGGGGGCTATGGTAGGGTGTCAGTATTCAGAACAATTCCTAGAACGGGACGGAACATGAATACCACAAACAGCATAGTAGTTTGAAAGGATAATTACCACTGGAGGTTGGTGGAATTGATGTTCCTAAGTCAGGAGCTCCAAACCCCCATTTTGCTGTGTTACAACCCCACCACGTCACGTTTCCTCATGTCATGGAGGCTGCAGGAATAGCCACTTTCAGGAGGTACAGGACTTGGGACAGGCAGCACAGCAGCTGCTGGCAAGCAAACTGAGCTGCTGTGTGAGTACCACTCACCTTCCAAGTAAGATAAGGAGTTTTCTTTGAAAGCCAACAGCGTCATCAGTGGAGTTATCTGCTCAAAGCTACACAGGCTTTTGCACCACACCTGCACATTAGGTGACAACAAGCAGATGTTGGACCGTGCATCTGAAAGTGGGCAGCTCTTAGGCTGCTTTAGATCTATAGAAGGAATTGTCAGATTTATAGCAGTCTTTGTCCAATTCCTGAAAAACTTAGCCCTGTTTATATCTGAACAGGGATTTGTGAGAAGCCAGAGCCCATTAGTACCCTTAAAGAAAAAAAGCAAGAGTGGGAGGTGCTGATGTTTCTTTGCACTTTTGTGAAGCTAAAATGCTGGATTTGTGCCACCGCCTCTTATGGCAAATTCATGTGTTTATCCAAGTGAGGACTTAGATGATTTAGGGTTGTGTGTAAAGGGTGAGGCGATGTCAGGCAAACAAATTTCTGCAGTGGGAGGTCAGTGTGAGTCCCAACACCTGCAAGATGATTCTCCATCCTCATTTCTAGCAGGGCAAATAAATTCCAGAGCCAGACCTTTGCCAACAGTGTCATGTGGTCTCGGGAGACACTTTCTAGACTGTTTGGAGGTTGCTTCCTCCACCTGACAACCCATAATTTTACATCTGAGAGGTGAAGAGATCCACAATCTTTATTGGGAGTTATGTTTCTTAGCAGCTTCAATGATTGCTCTGTAGAACTGTTGCTTTGAATAATGTATTACCCATTGCTCTATTTTTAACCCCATAAATTATTCTCAGATGAGAAGCATAATCCTTTTTTTTTTTTTTTTTTTTTTTAAGGAAAAAGGCAGAATCAGTAAAAAATGCTTCAGAAATCAGACGGGAACATTCTTTTATCCTGTCTGAATAGTGTGCAACTTTCAAGTTAGTTACAGGAGATCAAATTAATTTCTGGTGTAAGTTAACGGGAAGCCAGGTGCATAAATTGGAAAAGAAAATAAGAATAACATAATGAGAAAAGAATAGTTCTGGCACAACACCTCACCAAGGGATATGAGTGGTGCCTTGGGTTGAATGTTGTTTGAAAGCGGCATCAAAGGTAGATTAAAGTCAGGAGTATTGTGGGAGGAAATGGATAACCAGCACAGCAGGAGCAGTTACTCCAGGGGCTTTCTGCTGCTTGTATGTGCACAGCTGGGGCCTCTAGGGATGGGGCTTATTTTGGAAGAGATGAAAGGTCATGTCAAGTTGATTTAGTGCCTACAAATGCTGGTGGTATGTTGTTTAGTCCCTAATCTGTCAGGTAGAGAACAAGAAGCTTGTATTGTTTGTTCAACTGAAAAATGCGGGTTCCCCACCACAAACACCAATTAAGAGCATTTCTAAGAATAGAAATCTAGCTTGATGTGCATGTTTAAAAAAACTTAACTTCACAACGAGGCTCAGGCTTCTCTGATTGTAATATATACTCAGAATGTCCTGAAACTTAAATCAGTTCTAGATTCCTGGTGAAAGATAATTTTTAATGCATTTAATTTCCATTTTGTGGCACAAAACTGAGTTCTTTAGTGCATTGCACACTACTGGGACAAGACACACAGTACAAAGAGCACCAGATACAGTAGTTCCCTGCAGTCCTGTAAAGTTCTATACAAAAAGGTACAAATACTGGAGGTATTAAATTTGGAAAACTAAATGCAAAGGTTTTTGGTTTTAAGTTTGCAATGTGAAGTAGAGCCCATGCTCTGTATAACATAGGAGGAAAAACCAGTCTGTTTTCAAAATGGAAAGTCTGCAGGGAAAGAGAAAATTAGCAACTGATGAAAGTAAATGAGTAATAAACCGGGCAATAATACAAAATCCGAACATACATAAAAAGCTTAATCACAATCTATATATAGATTTTACATCTCAGGAACATAATGTAACATATTGCTTCTCAAGGGCATCTCTGACTCTCATAATACCCTAGATTTGTACTAGAAATCCAGATTCTCTAACAGTTTATTCCTTGCAATAAAGCAAGTTACCTCATTTGAAATATTACCACAATTCTCATTTAAACCATACAAAGCTCTCAGATGAAAGGGAGTAAGCACAGCATTTTCACTGATGCCGTGAAGGTGACTCTCACAGGCAGGAGGAGCACAGGCCATTGCAATGTTCTTCAGTAAACTGCACATCCATACTGAGCAGATTCCTGAGCACGGAAATTTTCCAGCTCGGAGAAAATGGCTAGTTAGTCCTCTCATCCTTCAGTGCTGACCCAGTGGTGTATAGAAGTGCAGATGCCCTGCTCTCACACAGCAGTGAGTGAGGAAGTCTGGCAAAAGTACTGACTGTGCAAAAAATGCCCCACCTCTTCTCCCCGTGAGGCTTTGGAGAGATTGTGTTTTTCTTCAAAGTGTAATGTAAACATTTTCCTGTAGTTTTTATTTCATGAGAGATAAGTTTTTTCAGCAATTACTGCACTGAGCCCTGGAATAGCCATTACTTCATAAAATGGTGGAAAAGATGTGCCCTGGTCTTCCTTACGTAGGTATTTTGGGGCAGCTAAGACAGCAACATTTCTTAAATCATTAAATTGTTATTCTGCTCAGTGAAAAATTCTGTTAGTCATAAGCAAATATGCTTATGTCATAAGCAAATATGCTTAAAACTGCTGTACAATACTGTCCAATGCTCAAACATAACAAATCTAACCAGAAGTAATGCAAAAAAAGAGCTACATCCCCTAGCGTGACCAGGAGAACAGGACTTGCAAAAAGAAAACTAAGAGGAAGCTTGAGAGGTATAAAGCTGTGAAAATACGTATGTAAGGCCATATGGTTGCTGTCTATAAATACACTAAGAGGAAAATGAAATATTTAAGCTAAAGAACAGTGTTGGCAAAAGTAAAAAAAAAAAATCTGGTATAAAGCAGCCATTAATAAAATTGTGCTAAAAGTTGTGCAAGCCTTGGAGAGCAGCACAGCTCTGGAATGGTCTTCAGGAGGAGGGGGGAGCAAAAATGTGACTACTTTTAACATGGAGTTAGTTAAGTTTATGAAAGGAATTCCTGTGCACTGTGTAAAGTAATTGTCATGATAATAAGAACATCTTAAATTTCAGTACTTTATTTATTTAGTGTCTTTGATCAAAAGCACTTAGATAAAAATGCAATAATGAAAATTCCTTTCAACCAGTACAATAAAGTTGGAATTCCTTGGGTATTTCATTTTCTTTAGTAAAATGCAATTTGGACACGTTCCAGTCAATATTTGCAGAAATGACAGAACATCAGCCCTACAAATAATAATAAATCTAGAATATAAGATAAGCTATAGGTTATTGAAATGATGTGTTGCAAAGTTAAATCCAACCTTTGCAATGTTAAACTAGGAACAGCTGAGGGAATTTGTGACTCTTTGGCAAGTCTACAGGTCTCACCAAATAACTGCTCTGGAAGTCTCTGGTTTTCAGCTCTGTAAATCTACTGTTTATGAAACTGAGATAAAACCACTGCTTGAAACTGAGTTCTCCAAAAGCCCCAGCGAACAGACAGAGTTTGGAGTGTCCTTTGCACCAGTGAGAGAATTGGCCACCCTTGCAGCATGTAACCTGGCTGGAGGGTGTGTGCTGCCCATGCCACCTCTTCCTCCCCTTGTTTCTGTCTTGGTGTTTCAGTTCAGCGGGTGACTCACGCTGCTCCGTGTGTTAGGGGGCTGTTTGTGGGTGTGTCATAGCTTACACACCTGCACTATGAATCAGGACAGGAGGACTGAATTTATTCCTGGGAGTCAGCATAAATTGAATTGAACCGGCCCTATCCAGAAGTGCAAACCTTAGCAAAATGTTTCAAGTTTGGACACTAAATTCAGGTTATCTAGGTCTACCTTCAGGTATATGGCCACTTATATGGCACTTTCAGGGACAGCAAGTAATGGCTTGCCAATTGACTTATAACTTGTGCAGGCTGTGTTGAAAATTGGTAAGGTTGGAAACAACCTTTTCCCCTCACACTTCATGGCCTAAATCAGCTACTGATGTGAGGGGAGGGTGTTCAACAGAAATGGTGGGGGTGGGGGAGTAAGTTATTTCACACTGTGTATTATTCTGTCATAGATCACTGGGCAAACAGAAATCTGATCCTGGGTGCTCAGCTTTCTGGTTTTTAGGTGGAGCTGATACAGCTTCAAAAGATCCAGACCAAGCTGCATACTCTAATAGCCTAAATGAGGCAATTACCTATTCATACCATATTTGCTTTATTTTGTTGGTTGAGCCACCCTTTGTCATGGTTTAAAAACACAGTCTTCCAAACAAGACAATTTCAGCTTTAGCATTTTAATTTCTCTTCTAACTAGCTTGAATTTAATTTCTGCACCTCTCTAGTCTTCCCAAGTAAAACAAACAAAAAAATTAATTGGAACATTATATGTAATGAATGGGGTGGAAAAGCAGTAGGATCTGAAGAGAAATACTGTTCTGCCCACTGAGTGCCAGTAGTCTGTTTTCTAGCACAGATGTAGAAAGAGGAAAGCAGTGGCTTCTGCCCGTTGACTCCAAGTGTTTGATCTCTGTACGACTGTGTAAGGGACGAGACTGAGCACTCAAAAAACAACTCTATGCAGATTCATTATTACTCTTTAAATCGCATATGATCTGTTCTCTCATGTTGGTTTTTGGTTTTTTTTTTAAACAAGTACATGCTAGCCCTTGAAAGGATTAAAATTGACTACATCACAGAAGTAGGTAGGAGGATCTACCCACAGATAGTGCAGTATTAAGCTCTTTATCTGTTCCCTTCTTAGGCCCTTATACTCTCCCTTAGCTGTAAATTGAGAGTTTCTTTCTGAGTGAAAATGGTTTTTTTGCTTAGAGATTCCTTGGCAGAAATTTTAATGGAATTGTCTGTCATCAACACCTGCTTTCAAGCTTTACTGATAAAATTAGATTTTATATCTCAGCATCACATATGGCATCTTTATAATTAGTCTTTTTGCAGTATATGAATGTCAATTCCTAAAATGCTGCCTGTACTGTTCATGTGGGAATATTTCACTTCATTAATCAAATCCAAGTTTTTCATTGGTGCTTCTAATTGTTTAAAGCCTACATCTTCATATGTCTAATCTCAAAACCTTTTTGATGGACTGATACAACACATTTGCAGCTGCATGAGGACCAAGCTGTGAGCAGATCCCTTCTGGAAATGGGATCCTGAGAGCTCTAGATGGGCCTCCATACCTAGAGTCACTTGTGGGAATGTAGTCTTTGAATATGTAGCTACCTGAAAATGAGGGGTGGCCTTCTTTAGAAGGCTCAGTATTGACCTAATCTTGGAAACAGAGGAAGGCCTATGCCCAGAAGATTCTGAAAAATATCATTATACATAACATTTCAGAACAAGAACACCCAGATTTTAACACACATACTCAGGAATAAGCAAACTCAGAGGTGTTTTCAGGCAAGTGATGATCAGAATTACTGGTCAGCAATATAGGTAGAAATGTTCCTGTATCAGTGACTCACAGGTGGCTGTTTCAAACCGTTGTAAGGGAAGTCTTATACTAGTACAGACACCAGTATAGGTGATAGGTGATTTTTTTCATTACTCATGCCACAGCTGAGAATTTTTATTCCACTTGGGTACATTAATTTCTCTGCTCATATGAGAAAATTCACAAAGTAACAGATCATCACTATACCACTAGCAGTAATGGCATGGAAGTGGTAACATTTGCATGGAAAAGTCAGCACTTAGTACCCTTATGCAACAGGATGAAAATGTGCAAACTCTTAACTTGTAATAGAAATGTCTTTAGTTTCTCAAGTGCAAAGTGCAGTGTCAGCAACACTATCTTCTAGGAAAAAAAAAAAAAAGACAAATAGGAAAACATTTATAAACATAGCTCTTGGTAGCTCTCATGCAAACTGCTGTCAGACTTGTACACTAATGCAGTGAATCATTCAGGCTCAACTCACTGGGGGTACTCCTGCTCATATTGGTCAGACTGGCCATAAGGGATTTAACTTTATAAGCATAGTAGTCCCTTAAGTTGACAGATGGAACTTCTTTCATGCCGTCACCAAAATCACAGCTTCTCATGGCACTCTCTAACTGCTTCTGGCGCCTATAGAAGTGGGAGAATTTATTAAAGATCAGTGTAATGGGAAGCACTACCACGAGGATACCAGCTAGGATGCATGCAGATGCCGTCAGCTTGCCAGCAGTGCTCCCTGGCACCACATCCCCGTAGCCAACGGTGGTCATGCTAACAGTAGCCCACCACCAACAAGCAGGGATGGTGGCTAACCCCTCATTGTCTTCTTTCTCAATGGTGTAAGCCACTACTGAGAAAATGGAGATGCCAACAGAGAGGTAGAGTAAAAGAAGCCCCACCTCTCTGTAGCTGTACTTCAGAGTGGCTCCAAGAGACCTGAGACCTGTGGAGTGTCTAGCAAGCTTTAATATGCGGAAAATCCTCATGAGTCTCAGGACTTGTGCAACTCTGCCTAAATTTGCTAAAGTTGGGCTACTTTCCACCACCAAGTTGACAATTAGTGTAATATAAAATGGAAGGATGGACATTAGGTCAATCAAATTCAGGGCATGCTTGAAAAATTTTAAAAAGTCAGGTGCTACTGCAAATCTTGCCACCAGTTCAAAAGTGAACCATGCAATACCAAAATGTTCCACGATTTCAAAGCGAGGGTCTTCCTCGGTGTTCCCGTTGCTGTCAACAATCTGGAAGTCTGGGAGGCTGTTCAGGCACATGGTCACAATGGAGCCCAACACCACCACTATTGAAAGGACACTGAAGATGCGGCTTAAAACCGAGTACCCAGGATTATCCAAAGCAAGCCAGAGCTGCCTCCTGATGTTTCCAAAGGGCTGTTTGTCAAATTTAGAGGCATCATTGTAGAATGCCAAAATCTCATCAAAAGAAGATGTCGTACTTTCCTGGTCACTTTGTTCCTCCCATTTCTCTTGGTCTGGCTCCATTTTCCTCCCATGGTAGCTATAACTGCAGCAGGAGTCTATAAAGAATTCATTGATTCCCCAGTATTCAATCTCCTGGCTGAAAGAGAAGACACAGAGTTCACCCATCACATGGAGCTTGCCAGTGTTATAAAAATGTAGCACATAAGGAAAGAGCTCAGGGTTCCTGTCAAAATAAAATTCATTCTTGGTGTCATCATAGTCATCACAAAGCTCCAGTATCGACTCCTTTGAGTGGCAGCTCAACAATTTGCCCAGCCTGGTCTCGGGGAACCTTAATAATGTGTTGGATCTCATCTTTTTCTTAAAGCCTCCAACGTTGATGCTGATCTCATTGTCTTCAAAATTCGCTTCAGATAAAGCGCTCAGACTCTGCCCTGTCATAGTGAGCTCCTTCCAAAGGTGGGTAGGGAATGAAAACCTAGGATACAATTACACAGAAAGTTGGCAAAACTAACAAATCTGCAGCATGTTCACCTATTGATATTCTTTCTTTCTTTCCTTCTTTCCCTCTCCTCCCTTTTCTCTCTTTTCCCCCATTCACTCACTTTCCCTCCCTTTTTCTCCCTCTGCCCCCGTTTCTCCCCTTTTCCCTCTTTTCTTTTCTCCCACCTCCCACTGAAGACCTTGAGGGAGGCTCCTTTGTTCCCGCGGCAGGCTCCTGTCCCTCCCCTCGCCCTTCACCTGGGCTGCGGCTGTCGCTCCCACCGAGCCCCCGTTACTCACGGCCTTTGTGCCACCGGGGCGGCGCGGACCTTTCCCTCCCTCCCGCCGCTCCCGACCCCACGACACCAGGAGCCCCGGCCGCCGCCCGGGGTCCCGTCCCACGCCGCGCCTCAGGGCCCGGAGCCCCGCTCGCCCCGCGGGGAACCCGCCCCGCCCGGCTCCGCGGCTCTCCGAAGGGGTGCCGGTGCCGGGCAGGGCAGAGCAGGGCACGGCAGGGCAGGACGGCCCCGCCGGCCGCGCGGTGCTGAAGGGACAGCGGCCGCCCCGCTCAGCGGCGGGAGGCGGCGGCACGCCCGCTCGTCATGGCGACGACCCCCGCGGCTGCCGCCCGCCCCCGCCGCTCCCACCTACCCCCGGCCCGACCCCGCCGGCAGCGATCGGGCCGGGTGGGTGGGCACCAGGGCTGCGGAGGGGCGGCTCGGCGGAGCCGGTGTGCCGGAGGTGCCTCCGCTCGCTCACTCTCGCTCTTGCCCCCGCGCACCGGCGGCAGCGGCGCCGCAAACTCGGGTTTCCTCCCCACCGCGATTCTGCTTCACGCCGGCTCCGAGCGGCACAACCTCCCGAGGGGGGACGGGGGACGCCCACCCACGGCCGCAGTGGCTCCGAGCACCCGCGGACCTTCTGCCGAGGGGCGTCGCCCGCCCCCGCCCCTCTCCCCCTCACGCTGCCGGGAAGGGACCGGGGGTGCGGGTGCCGCTACCCCGCCCGCCCATGGCACCAGCGGGTCCTCGCTGTGGCGCCTGAGCACGGTCCCTGCGGAGACAATAGGAAAGACGGGGACACTTGTCAGAGCAATTTGGTGCGAGGGGAGCGGAGCTGCGTGTTGAAGCTGCTCGCCGCCCCCTCAGTCGCCGGCTGGGAACCCCCGACCTCCGCACACAGCCCCCCCCCGCCAGCCATTTCGGGGGGGGAAATCGTGAGCGGCGGCACCTCGAGCAGGGAGGGTGGGAGGGCTGACCTCCTTGCGCTGCTGCCCTTGTCGGGTAGACTTTTCGTGCTAGCACATGGAACAGTGTCCAGCTACATGGTCAGCGATGGCAGTGTCCCTGCCCACGCTGCAGGCGACTGGGAAGAAGTCCCCTCTGTTGCTGAGCCCGGGGTGAGGCCGAGTTTCTCGGGGGAAAGGGTGATCGAGGCAATCCCTGCTCACCTGACCCCGCCCTGAGCAGGGCCGGCTGTGCAGAGCGCAGATGCTCCGAGACAGGTGCTTTATGCCGGGATAACCCACATCGCCTCCTGCCAGCTGCCTCCTGACCGCCTCTCACTCGTGGTCCTACGCATCCTACGCATGTGAAGTCCGGCTCCTGGAGATGCACTGCTGTCAGTGCTTTGTAGGGTTAGGGTGTGTAGGGGGATGAAGATTCCTTTCTCGCTTCCCACTAGCCCTGTCAGAGCCCTGAGCACTCCAGCCCTATGCATCGCCTTCAGCCTGTTGCTCAAAGCCTTGGTGAGGAAGAGAGGTTATAACTCCCAAGTCCAGCCACAGGTGAGCCTCATTTACAAGGATCCCCCCCCCCCCCGTATTAAAGGTCAGCCCTTTAAGAGCCCAGGAAACTGAGTACAGGCATGAAGTGGGGTAAATAAGTCCTGGTGTATGCCACTGGCCAGGTTCCCCAAGATCCTGCTCAGCTTTTCTACCTGGGGTGTCGTGAGCACCCCAGCATATCCCACCAAGGCTGGTGCATTGTGTGGCCAAAGACTCCACACCTCTGGGGACGCTCCCACAGCGCTGTGCGGGGACCCACAGCACCCTCAGCCACCCGGAGATGCTTCCGACGATCCGTGCTTCAGTGATGCTACGGATGGTCTCCCTGCTCGCCTTTTCTTGGGTGGTGTGTGCTCTTGCTTTGCTCTGTAGCTGGTGAGTGGCTCCTGCCTCCCTTTCCTACAGATGCCCTGGGTCAGGGCTCTGTGTCCCAGCATGCGTCACTGCGTGTCCGGTGACATCCCAGGGGACGCTGAATCCACACGGAATTACGGACACCAGGCTGCTCTCCTGGCCACGGAAAGTGCTGCTCCTCTGGGAAGTGGCACGGAGGAGACAGAGACTGCACACAGCAGGGAGGAGGCTTTGCAAATGTAGTGGCGACCTGCCCGTGTCCCTGTACCAGCGGTGTTTCATGTCCAGAGAGGCAGCTCTCCTGCTTCCCAGTGGCACTGTAGCTATTGTGTTAGTTCCTGAGAGCCGCCTCCTCCCAGGGCTCTGCTGGCGAGCCACTCACTGGGGAGCTCTGATTATACTGGCTTTTAATGCCTGGGGCAAGGGGTAGCAGAACACAGGACTGGGAAACCACCACGTTAAAATTTTTGTGTTGGATGCCCCACCACTTTCCCCAGGGCTTGGATAAATCACGAAACTTCTCTATTGTAATTTCCCACTCACTCTTAGGAGACCAAAAATAACTCATTCCTCAGTAGAATTACAAGGAATAGTAAGCTGCTGCTGCTGGAAGTGCATTCAAGTGACATCCGTGTTTTTCCCCTGCTCTGCTCTTCTTTCCTGGGTAGCTAGTGGGGGCTTTAAACATATTGAAACATCTTCAGCAAATTTTTAAAAATATTAATTACTTTCTTATTCTTAAATTAAATATTTTTCCCTATTGCTGCTTTAGAACAAACTAAGTGGAGATGTATTTGGAGGATTTCCAAGCTTTTATAGATTGTTCTCACCTTGTAAGTCATTTGGCTAAGAAAAAAGGGTTATAGGCAGTCTCATTACTCATTTATCAATCTCTGATCTTATCTGTACCTTGGAAAAACTGCTGGTCACTTTTCTAAGTTGCATTTTCTCATTAAAAAACACATAAGGATACAGCTCTCACTGGTCTCGTATAAGTGCTCCTGTAATTAGGGCTAATAGACTCAGCCCAAGCATTTTCCTAATAAGGCTAAAATGATTCCAGCACCCAAATTAGTAATCCAAAATCCATCTGATTTTTTTTTTTTTGCAAGGGGCACATTCTGCTCCATGGACATATAAGAGTTACTGTTACTGACCTAATATTTTTGCCTTTCCCAGCAGTAAATACAGAAAAAATTGCTGTGAACAAACTATCACTGGTGTAATCTGAGGCAAAAGATATGTCAAAAGAAATCAGGTATGTCATTTTTGCACAGAATGAGCTTGTGATGTGTCAGATAAGAGCACATTTTGGGATGCAGCAAACAAAAAACAACACTGTTTACACTGCTTTGTGGACATTTCTTGGACTGTAGAGAATGCAAGACCAGTGCTGAGGTGGGGCTGGGCTGGGAGCATAAGGAAGCGTGAAGGAATTGCCTGTTGGAATGGGGAGATGAATGAGTGATTCATATTACCCTAGGGCAATATTACAAAAGCTAAACTAACTTTGGGTTTGGTAGTTATAGTTCCTGACTGAGACTGTGTGAGAGACAGGACTTGTTTTATTGGCACACATGGTACCACGTTATTTAAGGAATATGAGAAGGTGCCAGTGCGGTGTAAAAACACAGCATGGGTACAGGTGCCCTTCAGGGCTGGGGAGACTTAGCAACTGCAGTGTTTGACAATACACCCTGCTTGGGGGTTGTGGTGACCTGAACTGTGAGGGAATGTGGAAATTATTGCCATCCTACTGACTGACTCAGTGTAGGAAGCTGCTGCCTGAGAAGCCATGTCCTCAGACAACTTCCCCTGCCCGGTCCCTGTTGGCTGCCCCACCACCACTGCAGTGAGCTAACACTGCTGGGGACATGTGGCACTCTGTCCTGCAGGCACAACACTGCATCTGAGATGCATTGTCACCTTTGGAAGAAATGGAACTGCTCCAAAACTACTAAATCTACAAGTGTTAATGAAATACTGAACAGGGTCTAAAGGAAGTTATGGGACCAAAGTCAGTAATTTTATTGGCATGGTGGATATGGTGGATTCACTTTGAACTTGAGGACACAACCATCTATTACACTGAAGGTGGAACTTTAGTCTGCACTTCATATTTACTGAAAGGCTTCCCTCTGTCCCTAGGGCCAGATTCAAATGTACATTCTTGTTGACTATTTCCTTTTGTTCCAGACAGATTGGAAAATCCTGGAGTCTTAGTGTGTTACTTTAAGATCAATAGGTAAGACCTATTCTTCTTTCCAAAGGTGGCTGAGACCTTTCTGTGTTGGCATTTCTACTGTCACAACTGTTAACTGTGGCCAGTGAGTAAATACGTTTAAAAGAAGTAAAAACACCTTTGCACATCATGCTCACTTAAATACTAGAAAAGGACTGTTGCAGAACATTGCCAAGTTTGTAAGAATGAAGTTGAAAATGTATTTAAACAAATTCATAAAGACTATATCCATTTCTGGATATTTATCCAAATATCTGAGTACAGCCTCAATTTGACAGAAATTTGAGAGAGAACATTGCAGAAGAGGCATCCTTCTAAACACACTTTGTTCTTACCTCCCCCATGTCAGCAAGGTAGCCATTTCATGATGCTTGGTTCCTGTTAGTCTGTGGCTAGCCTTTTCTAACTGGAAATCTAACAAAAGCTGAGATTGTCCCTTTTTCATCGTTCTCAAACCCCCATAACCAGAGGCAGAAAAGAAATGCCATTTGTTTGTGAGTCTGCTTGCCCTATAAGTGCCCTGACTGCCATGCCTGCTTTTCTTAGGAGGCAAAGGCTTTGCACAAGCTCTGTGGCATTTGCAGTATCAAACGGGGGAGGGAGAAGAGTCACTTTACTAAACTCTAAGTTTATAAGGCAGTGATAGCCATGTCTGAAAACAGACCTCCACTGTGACACAGTGGAACTCAGTGGACCACAGAGAGACCATCTGGCAGCTGAAGAAATTGAACGTGAATGGAACACTTCTTTTTGTCTGACAGCACCCCAACAGAGTGGCAAATACTGATCTTTTGTGGTGCAGTGATTGCATGAGCATTGGAGTTTTACTGCGATGACTGCGGTATTCTGCCTTTTGTTGTGAGTTGATCTCCTTCGTCACTGCTGTGCCTGCTCCACCTGATTCTTGACTCTGAGGGACATGTGGCAATATTTGCTTTGGGAAGCCCAGTGGGGAGCATTGCCTTCCTTAATTAAATCACTACATCCCAGAATCATGGAACACAAGGTTAAAAATAATAATAACAAAAAAAAGGATTATTAGATAATTGTGACTTTCTTTTAGATAGATTGTAGAATTTCAAAACCTTCTGTTCCCTACTGGAAACTGATGTCTGAGATGGGTGAGATGAGCCATACCTACAGACCCCTAGACTCCAGCTGAGCTGCAGCAGTAAGCGTTGCCAGTAGTAATGAGCAGTGGGAAAGAAGGGGTTTTAGAGCTGCATTTTTGGATGTAAAGATTGCCAAATGCAATGGTCACTTTCACAGTGGCACGTGTTGCAGACAGCAATGGGCACAGCCTCTTTGCTATTTGTCTGAATGGAGGTGGGGAGAGAAAAGATCTTGCTTGGATGCAGGTTATGGCTATTAGTTCTAAAATGTGATTAAAAAGCCTAGTTCATGTCAGCTGATATGGAGCATTGGAAGGTTATTTTGCTTGCATTTCGAACTTACTTATTTGGAACTTATCCAAGTTCCTACTTGGAAACATAGTATTCAAAGAAAGCACGACTATGAGAAAGCCCCTCCTAGCTTACAGCTATTTCAGTGTGGGAGGAAAACGGATATTGATTATGAAACCAGCATGCAGAAGGGCAGGAGTAGCCTCTTGAGCTGGGTGACCCAGCCTCACAGGCTGCTCTGACTGTCAGCACTGAGCAGCAAAAGGCCATGCCATACTTTACACAGGTTAGTAACCTCCAGGCCAGGTTCTTCAGTGTTGCAATGCTGGGCCAGCTCCAATGTTGTTACCATGGCCTTACATGTGGATCAGCATTATCTCTTTTCTTCATCTTGACATTTTCGGGGGAGTTTGGTGCTAGGAGATTATTAGCTAATCCCATGTTTTTCAAATAAATAGGAACAACATTGAAAATGTGTTGGTAACAGCCAGAAGATACTGCTTGTGCTGCCAAACGCAAGTTCTTGATCCACTGACTCTCTGTCCTGACTCCTTGGATGAGTTTCTGCTGGGTGTCCAAATCTTCCCATCCATATAGTCACCCCATACAGCATACACCCAGGCATGACACCAGGCTCACTGCCCTCGCCTTTTGTTGCCCAGCCTCATCACTAGAGATATTGGCAAGGATGGACTGATCATTTCGTGCCCAGCACATCCACAGAGCGTGAGGCCAGTCTGAAGGGAGCCAGGTAAAGCTTGGAATCATAAGCACCTTTCTAACCTTAAATTAGAGGAGCATAAGAGAATCTTACTCTTCATCTTCATCTGTCCAAATGTATTTATTTTGCAACTGAAAACCTTAATGTCTAGCTAGATCAATGAGTGAGATAAAGCAAGGAAGCAAAGGAAATGGAAGACAGTGTCCCCTGCACCTCCCAAAGGTTGTTTCTACAGGGACAGGGCAGAAGATGTGCTTTTCGCTTTCTATGTGTGTTGCCACTGCCATGCCTCCCTTACTGCCCAAACAATGACACAATAGCTTGGTGATACAATATCTGGTCTCTATTGCCATATTCTAGCTTCAGAGAAAGCTTTACTGGATCTTCAGATAAGGCCATAGAGATTTAACTGGAAAGATTTTGGAGAGCTGACTTAATTATGAAGACCCAGTTCTGGCCACAGAGGTCCATCAGGGGCTCCAGCCTCCTGCCTCCCAATATTTGTGCAGCTGAGCACAGATTCAGAAGCTACTGTTTCCTGGCTCCTAAAAAAAGGTCTCAGCTTCTCAAATATGAAATATTAGCACTGTCTGTTTTTTATGAAGCCACCCAACATCAGATCCTTTGTTTTATCTTTGTGTTACTTGTAAATGATTTAGTTTGCCCTGAGGGCTCTGGTGTTCGCAGTTCTTTAGTATCCACTTTGTTCACGCTGGTTGCCTCATCAAGAGAAGAGCAAAGTTTGCCTCTGAAGTCAGCCTGAGTGCAAAGAAACTTAAGGATCCTGGGTGCCTAAAGAAATAGCAGTATGGGTCTGCAAAGGAGTGGTCCCAAAGTGGCAGTATAGGTATATCCTTTCATATGCAGCCTAGCATCACCAAAAAGGAGCGAGTGAAAGCACATCACACTTAACTGGCTTCCTGAATCTTCCCAAAGCAGGTACTGTGAAGAATTTCTCTCAGTTTGTGTGAACCATTTGCCACTGCCTCATAAACCACCATGTGCAGAGTTTGCCAGCTGAAATAAAGGTAAATCAATCTCTCCTTTAGATGCTTGTAGTGCACTATCTGGAAGATATATGACCATCACATGCTGCCAGCAAAATATATTTCTGCACTATTATTACCTCCAGCAGCTTTAGCTTTTTTTTTTTTTCCTTCCCACAACCCCCCCTTTTTTTTTTTTTTTTTTTTTTTTTTGGTAACAGCTCAAAGAGAAGAATTTGTGCTGCACCAAGCCCTACTGGGATTGAGATAGTGGTTTGGGGTTTTTTAATTGTTTAGTGAAAAACAATCAGCCTTAACCATATATTCTTTAATAACTGCATACACAGCAAAAGGAATTTTAAAACTTTTTCATAATCTGCATTATGCTTATGTCCCTTTTTTTTTTTTTTTTTAGAATGGGCACCCTCCACCCCTTTAGAAGTACTAACAAATTATTTGCAGTAACAGTCTGAGTCATTCATTGTAACTTTGCCATGGCAGTACCTTGCTTGAAATGTATCTCAAAAGCAGTTTGGTCTGTAATTTATCCTAAAGGTCAGACTTGCCTATCTGAGTATCTGATTGAGACTGTGTACATTCTTATATGCTTCCAAAAAGATTCTGGTTATAAAGAGGCCTCTCACTATTGGATGAAGGATAAAGAAACTATTTCCTTTGGATTTGATTCACTATGATATTTTTGGATCATATTTAAAGCAAGAACAAGCCAATTAAAAAAAAAAGGATCACTAAATAAGACTGTAATTAATGTTTCCCACTGTTCCCATTGCTATCGTGGAACAAAAGGTTTTAAAATTTCTGAAACATGTTGGGACATCTGTGCTCAGTTTCTATACACAATGCAGAAAGTCCAAAACATCATGGGAAACCTTATTCTGAAGGGATGCCAGTCCAGATCCATGCTCTGAAGAGTTTCATATGGTTCAGATCAATTTATAAAAAAAGCCTCTGAACTGTTTTATCCTTAGCTAACATGATTTTAAACTTCAAATTTTTAACCTCTATTCAAGAAAGCACTTAACAATATGCTTAATTATAACCCCCTCTGGTTCTCAGACTCATGCTTTTCTTCAGTCTCCTGGAGTTTGTTATTCCTATAATAAAGAGTGAGAGGAAATAATGAAGTAATTTTTTTCAAGAGCATATACTATAGAATTATGAGAAAACAGCAGTAGTTTAAACTCCACCATTTGGTTTGCTGACTGATTCATTTGGTATACAGTCAAGTGAGGGCCAGCATGTTGTGAGGAAAACCTGAATTTTGTTTTATTTGTTTTTCTTTTGAAGCTGCTGCTTTGTGGAACAATTCTGAAATTCTCTGCAGTCAGAATATTACACTAACCAGCTGCAGATCAAAGACTTCACTGAATCTAGGTCAGGTCTAATTTGTGAAGCTCACAGAGTTAGTCACTATGGCAGCTTTCTGAAAGGTACAGATGGAGAATCCATGAGCTGTGGGAACAGAATTATGGGCCTTCTTCTCACCATCAGTTTTAATGCAGTTTATTTTATTTCCTTTTCCAGGAGTTTCTTTTTTTAGAGTTCCTAGTAAAAGAGAGATTAAATGTGACAGCCACATCTGTTTTAGGAAATTCCTGTGGAGATATCAGATTGGTAGCTGGCTCAAGCAATGTTAAAAGTGAATGCTTCTGGTCTGAGCAGGTGGTCTATGAACGTTATGAAAAATCTGTAGCCTTTTATAGCGACTTTTATCTCAGGATCTCAAAGCACTCTGTAAATATCAGTTGATCAAGTCTTACAATATCCCTGGGAGGTGATCACTGTAATTGAAGGGAGTGGGTTTTATGGCTCACAAGTTTGCTGCTGGCTGTGAAATCCTATTTGTGACTCACACAATCTGCCACAAGTAGAGCAGATGTAGTGCTGCTGTGACTGGGTATAAGAGCTGCTTGAGAGGCAGCACTGCCTTTGCCACTGGCACACAGACTTTTCTTTCCTGCTGGTCTGCTTCACTGTCCCTTGCTGTCCCATTCTTATTTCCTGCTACTCCTGTCAAGTGACACTGCTTTTGTAAGTCATCTTGAGCAAACATTTTCTGGAGAGTGCTTGACATGTACGTGTGCTCTGCAGATTGTTTTTCTGCAGTTCCTAAGACAAAACAATGATAAAATGTACTTCAGCCAGTCTTTTCCCAGGTGTAGTGGGGGAAATGCAACTGGGTTCTCCCTTTGCAGTATTGTTGGGGTTCATTTAAATGGGTTTAGAATTTAAACCTAGCACCACAGAGACCACACCAGTAGTCAGAGAACATCTGTCTGAACAAGCCCCAGCAGACAGGAGAAGCTGTCTTGTAAAGCATTCCTCTCTGACCTACAGATGGGCTGGAGCATAGGCATCACCAAGGGCAGGTTTGCTTCAGTGAATATTACTTTTTTAATTCACAAGAAACAACTTAATGAATTCACAATTAATGAACAGGCTTGTTTCAGGGTATGGTCATAATAGGAAAAATAATATTTGTGTGTTGGCATCCACATATATGTGTGTAAGCACTGCTTACATGATAACCACCAACACTTAGAATTTAGGACAAGACTTTTATACAAAATGAATCTTCCTGTGGTTTGTTTGTTTGTTTTTGTGGGGTTTTTTTTGTTTGGTTTTTTTTGGGGTTTTTTTTGGGGTGTGGATTTTTGGGTTTTTTTTGTTTATTTTTCCTATAGCAATAGAGGCTATTTATGTAGAGCATACTTTGACTTGCACTGAACATTCTTAAAATTCTGTCATATTCTAGTTCTAAGTGTGATCTTGGGATGTTGATGTTTGGGCCCTCCAAACACAGTGTTGCTTCGTTTAGTAAAATCTGGATGGAGGGCACGGATGAAGATCAGTATTTCCAGATGAAAACACATGCAGTTGCTTGGATAAGGACATGAGATTTTGTTGCTTGTGTGATAACAATCAGATTATAAATATCAACTTTTGACAGTGTTGACCCACAATCCATGATGTTGGCTGGAAAATCACCATTTGTTGTTTTAAGTATTCTGGAAAGTATGATTGCCATCCAAGGCCAAACACAGAGTACTCACCACTGTTGGTCTGGAACTTGTTCTGCATGTTATACCTCTTAGTATAATAAGGTTAATAATACAAACTCTATCCCTAGCCAATATTTATAGCACAAAGAAGTTCTCAAATTCAGAGATATTTGAGGGCTTTAGTATTACACCAGAGGAGAACTTGACATCAGACATTCAAGCGGTTATAATTTTTCCATTTGCTTTGTAAAGGACTTTACCTTCCCATTCTCAGAGCAGTCAGCACATGTGGATCTCCACCCTGACAGTGACCTCTGGATATGCCATACTATAAATATTAGACAAACATAATTATTGCTAAAACTTGAGTAGGTTATTTCTTCTGTAGGTTTGTTGCTGAAAAGATATCCATAGGCATGTGTTGTTCCTAATCTACAGCTACCAACAGATTAGTACAAGGATCAGTGTGTGAAAATTGTTTCAGTTATTGGAACGAATTCTCAGCTCTTTTAATGCAGTGACACAAAGTGCCCTAGTTCAGCTTTTGCATTTTGGCTATATCACAACATTTCTTGTAGCAAAACGAATTGAATGGTCAGACGGAACGGAAAACAACCTGGGAGAAATTGGAACTTTTACTGGGGCAGAGGAGGAAATCAGGAAGTCTACTATTGCAAAAGTTTGTTCTGTGCCCTAAGAAGGGGAATAAGGAGAAGAGTTTATTGGAGATTAAAATGTGTAATAGCAGGCAAACCTTTGTACACTCAGAGTATCCATTTCTCAACATAGCAAACAGGAACATAGAAACATATGTGGTCAGCAATAACACTCATAAATCTTAAGAGATTATGTGTTCCTAAAGTAAGACTTCAGACTGATCTATTTTGTTAAGTGCCAAACTTCAGCATGATTCAATCAAGTTTTGCTTAATCGGAATTTATTTACTCTTTGTGATGATGAATCACTGAACATGTAGTCCAGTCTGTTGAACTAATTTATCAGGTATTTTGATGGACTGGTGATTTGCCTTCACTGAATGCTTCATGGTTTATTTATTTATATCATCTGGATTGTGTAGAACAAGAACTGGAGTTCTGCTAAGAATTAAACATTCCTCAGTGATGCCTTTAGTAACAGAAACACTCTTTAGGTAGGTAGACTTGTTGCAATACTAGGCAAACAACGAAGCCAGGAAAACTCTTATCTACAGCTCCAATACCACTAAATAAAGTAATTTGTTAAGCTGGGCGGATTTGTATCAGAGACACAACCTGGCAAAGATGGAGGGATGACAGTGGTGAGGTTCCTCTGTGCAGGACACAGGGATTTTTCTGGAGGCTGACCCAAGAACATAGGTCATCCCAAGGAGAAAGAAGACATGGGGGAGTTGCTCACATAGCCCAATTAACATGCAAGTACTGTGCAGAGAGGCAGACTCACGCTAGCTGTTCCCCGATTCCCATGGATAATGATAGTATGAGACAGGCCAGGCTGGACTTCACTGTAAGTTAGCAACTCCCAAAACTGGGCTTGAATTGATGTTCTCTACTGAGCCATGTGCCACTGTGACCACACTGCTGTGGCCGCATGCTAAAGCTAACTTCAGAATAGCTACGAGCAGCTGGCAGGTATGTGGCTTTGGCCTTCTCTTTTCCAAGGGAATATATCTCAGCAGGTATTTTTTGGAAAAATTTCCAACTCTCTACCTGTGAAAGAGTTAAAGAATAAACACATGGAAGTGGCAAATAATTTCCCAGAGTGGAAAGTTCTGATTTTTTTGGACATACAGATGCAGAATAAGAATCCTCTGACTTGCAAAGAAATGCAGTCTGCTAGGTCTGGGCTTCCCAGTGCAAGAGATATGGATGTACCTCAAGTGAGCCCAGTGAAGATGTTATGGGGACTGGAGCATCTGGCATATTAGGAGTTGTGAGAACTTGGGCTGCTCAGCCTGGAAAAGAGAAGGCTCCAGGGGATCTCAGTATTGTCCATAAAACAGCTGACTGGGTAAAGAGATGAATAAAAGATGGAGCCAGACTCTTCCCAGTGTTGCTCAGTGACAGGACCAGAGAAAGTAGGAACAAACTGAAACACAGGAAAGTTACTAAAACATAAGAAAAGAAAATATTCAATGCAAGGGTGGTCAAGTGTTGCCACAGGCTGCCCAGAGAGGTTGTGGAGATATTCAAAACCTGATTGAGCACAATCACAGCCAACATGACCCTGGTTTGGGCAGGGGATTGACTGGAGGCTCCCCAGAGGTACCTGCCAGCCTCAACCATTCATCAGATTAAATTTAAAAATCCTAAGTATCAGTGCAGATTTTCCTGAGAATTTATAGTGGCAGGCAGAGCATTTCAGTTTCTCAGCTGAGGGTGTAAAAAGAGGTAGAGATGTGCTTCATTAGCTCCCATTCAAGGGCTGGTGTTTCTGCCATAGCACTGAACTGAGTCAGTGGCATTAGATTTTGATCCATTTTCTTGTTGTTGCTGCTTCATGGGCTTCATCAGCCCTGGTCTTTGCTGAAAGCCTTCCTTAGAATAGTCCCACTTAGGGATGAGACTATTGTAAGGAAGCCTCACTAGAAACAAAGAAATTGTCAAAATCTGATGTTACATGGATTTATGACATATGTCACTGGAGCTGAAAGTAGCAGTAGACAAAAACTTGGGTTTTTTTTCATCTGATACTTTCTTATGGCCTTAGAGTGTACTGAATTGCTTTGTAGGCCAGCTAGCCCTAAATAACAAAGCCAATCAGTTTGTATCTGAGGATGATGAAATCCTTCTGAGATATCTCAAACATGTTTGGCATGTTTAAACACATCCTTTCAGCTTGTCATCTTTCACACAGCTTCTATATGATGCTAATAATAATATCATTTACTTTGCATGATTGGTCCTGTGATTCTTGCTTCTACATCCCAAATGCAATACCTCCAATCTTAACTTCTTTTCTCCTGCAGGGAAATGCATAAGACTTCTTCAGTTATTTTAGATATTTAGAGCCAGAAGACTGAGACCCATTAATGTACAGGCCTAAAGTTATTAAACAACCAGGGGTACTTGAGATCTAATTGCTTTATTGGTGCTTCTGTGTTGACTTTGATTGTGGTAAGAGATTTACGCTGCCAAAAAGAAGAAATCAATTGGGCCTTTATGTACAGACGTGTATTACAACATTTCCTATAACATGGGAAAACAGCCATTTTTAAATTAAAAAAATTGTATAACAGTGCTGTTACTTATTCAAAATTAAGTCTTTAGGGTAATTAGAAGCATATAAAACCTGCAGAAGGTCAGAATGGAGATCTATGCTTTCAGTCTTATTTTAGATTCAGATAAGCAGCACAGGGTCTATACACAGTTTCAGGAAAAAGGTACTTAGCTTTCCTATCCAGTTACAAATCCACCATGAGTTATTTGGCCCTAACATCTATGGAGATGATTGTAGCCAACAAACCCTCTTCTAAAAATATGGCTTTGTTTTTGTTGTTTTTATATCTGGAGGACAGCCAATATGTTGGTTTACCTATACAATGAACCAAACCTGAGGGATGAAAGCTGGAACAAGAGCAGGAGATTTGTCTGAGGACTACCTTTCTCAAGAAAAGAGGTGCCACATTTTTCCTGTGGAATGCATGAGTCGTGTCTGAAGATATGCAACTGCTAACGCCATCTGAGGATAACAGAGTATCAGCATTAGCAGTTCTGCCCCTGTCTCCTCTCAGGCTGAACTGTGATGAGGATACAAAAGTTCCAGCTCTGCTGTTTACCCAGCTGTGGAGCAGCTGGTTCCATGTGAAGAATTTGTCTTTCCAGTTTGCTTTTGTAAAAGCTTAAGAAACTACTTGAAACAGTAAAAAAAAAAAAAAAAAAGAAAAAAAAAAAGCCAACCCAGAAAACACCGTAATAATTGCCAAGCAAGACTAAGGAATGCCAGAACTAAAACTGCAATAATTCACATCCATTGTGTACATTATCTTCCAATTTCTAATCTCATGACCACAAACCAGTGGTTTCTTGGCCTTTTTTTTCCCCTGACTGCAGAGGATGGACCTGCTGTGGGATGAATCATGGTTACCTTATTGCAGAAGCTGTGGAATTTAGAGGGTGATGGCCGAGGACTTCAAAATAGGAAAGGATTGTACTGTGGTTTGGGAAACTGAGTGCTGTCTTGGTATTGGATTTTGTTGCTATTATGGATTTTGTTGTTATTCTACTTCACCTCATTCCAAACGTAATGCTGGGCTAGTCACTTAACTCACAACTTTTCACAGATGGTAACTGATTTTCTGGAAACCCTGACAACTGGAATCTGATATGGGATATGCAGAAAACTCACGATTATGGGAAATTTGATTTGAAGATATACTTAAGATGCTGAAAAAAAATCTGCTCTTGAGCATCTCAAATGAGAAGCCAAAGTCTGTGGTTTCTTTTGGGAATTTTGACTCAATGACCATGAGTAAACATAGAAGAATACTTTCTTCTCAACTTCAGGAGTACTGGGAAGATAATTTGTCAGTGTTTGTAGAACACCACAATCTTGCAGATGAGAAGACCATAAAATGCCTTTCTTGGAATAAGTACCTGTGTTTCACAGTGTGTGAGATGATAGGTGCCATTCCTAGAATAACAGGGTAAGGTTTTTCAAATATTGATGCCATTATTTTTGTGTAGTGATTCAGCAGAAAACCATGGCAAAGGCTTTGGCAGTTCATTAAATCCACTCCTCTGCCTGAAAGCAGGATCAACTAGGTCTAATATTTTCCTGTTAGATACTTGTCTAAACTCCAGTGACAGAGTTTTCGTGATTGCATGATTTTCCATCACTTTACTTTCCTTACCATTAAAAAGTCTTTCCCAGTAGCTAGCTGAAATCTCCTCTTTGCTTGCCCAGTGCTCGGGGCCTCAGAGAGAGGAATGTTCATCTGTGGGACTGTCCTGTAGCGCACATGTAAAGGGTGCAGAACCTTTAAGACAGTAAAACATGTTGCCAGCCCGCTGGGCTGCAGCAGGAGGGCTGGGGGCTGGCTGCCTGGAGAGCAGCTGGCAGGGGAGTCCCTCTGCTGGGGCTGCTGTGGGCCAGCTGTGCCCTTGCAGCAGAGGCCAACAGCTGCCGGGGCTGCGCCAGGCAGAGCATTGCCAGCAGGCTGAGCATGAGGAAGGTGATCCTTCCCTTCTGCTAAGCACTGGTGAGACTTGTGTGAGCTGCTGGGTCCCCAGTACAAGAGAGATTTGGACATTATGGAGCTGGTCCAGTGCAGGCCATTAAGATGTCTAAGGGACTGGAGCAGTGACGTACAAGACCAGCCTGTGAGAGCTGTGGCTCAGCCTGGAGGCGGAGCCTTATCCATGTGTATAAATACCTGAGGGAGGGAGTGTAAGGAAGGTGGGGCTGGCCTTTCCTTTACAAGCTGCCCAGAGAGGTTGTGAGGGCTCAGTCTCTGGTAGAGGATCATCATCACATGACCCTGATTTGGGCAGGGGACTGACTAGATGATCTCCAGGGGTGCTTGTCAGCCTCAGCTATCGTGTGATTTGATGCCTCCAGGAGCCACCTATAGAAAGCATGACCCTCCTTACCTCCTGCCTACTGAAGACATTGTACAACCATTCTTTGCATTAAAATTGGAAATGGCTGTTTCACTCATGGACTGCCTGTATAATAAGGAGAATCCAAGTGGAAATACCTCATGTTTGAATACCTTTTATGATTCTCTATGGTGAGAGTTCTCCCTTCTCAGAAGGATCTGAAGTTTGCATGTCTTCACAGCTTTCTATAGTAAGGAGTAATTGGTTTTGTTTATTTGTTTAAAAAAAATATTTATCCCCTTTTGAGATTTTTCAAAAACACTAATACCTAGGTAAAGAAATACAGCTTACTGACAAGCCTAATGTTTCCCTTACCAATGATTTATTAAAATGCTCCTCCGTTTCACTTTTGTCCTTATCTTCTTCAGACAGCTGGGAAGTCAATTCCTGGTGTCTTATGCTTGAAAACACGTTTTTCAATAGATTTCTTTTTTCTTCCCCTTCAGCCCAAAGCATGAGATATCGTTTGATAATGCATTATAGCTACTTCTCTGGGGAAGAGAATTATCTAAATTAAGGTTGATTTTCCAGTATATTCTGAACATTCATCTGGCACAGGAGAGAGGCTTAACATCTTAAAACAATGAACCTGTAAGAAATTAGTGCAAGATTAACTTACACTGGAACCAATACTACACCTCAAAATTCCTTGCTCTTTCCTCTTCAGCCTCATGTTGCCTAAATTCCTGAGCCATCTGTGTGTCTACCAGCCAAGTTCCTCTTAATCATCAGCTTCTAGCCCTGCCTCCAGGGCCATCCAAATCCATATTGTGCTGAGCAGTCAGCTTTAAAGTTCACAGTCCACACTGCCACCCTGCCCTTTTCTTCTGCTAAATGTTTTTTTGGATTCCCTGAGCATCCTCCCTTCTCCTGGGGAAGAGACTGGGATGGGAGGATTGGTAACCTCAGTAGCCTCTCCTAGGCTGTGTGGTTAGGGCAGTCTTTGGGCACCTGGAAGGTGTGGGCTCAACTTCAGTATGATGAAAGGAGCAAAGAGCTCAGGTTTCTTTTACCTGTGGAATAATCCAGCCACTAAGATGCGAAATATCCAAGTCCCTGATCTTAATCTGACTTTGTCCCCACTGACAGGTCATTCACTTTAGTTCTCTGGCCTCTCTCTTTTCTTGTTTTTGCTTCAGCTATCCCCTGGCTTTATGTTTGGTTTTTGTTTTTTTCTTCACAGGCTGCTGTACTGTGAGGGCAGTTTAGGAGAGAGAGAGAGACTCTCACTTAGGATTTTACAACAGACAAGACCCATTAGCAGACAAACCGAGGCTGCCATTGCCCTCTACATCCATTCATTCTCTCCTTTCAAAGACAAAAACCTGTTTCCTAGAAGCTATTTTCTCATATGTTTGTGTGCAGTCTACTTTTAAGGGATTCAGAGAAAGAAATGTCAGACCGCTCCTCAGGTAGCTGTTTCACAGGGCAATACGGCTCACCCTGGCAGTGAGTCAGCCTATATTTCTTTTAGCTTGTTTTTGACCCTTGTTTCTCCTCAGTCCATAAATCAGTCCTTCTCCTCCTTTGTGATGTTTACACTTTCAAAATATACAGACATCCCCAGGGTATTTCCTCACCTCCAGCAGATTGTCTCAACATGAGCGCCTGAGCACACTCTGCTCTCTTTGCTCAGCTGTGTACAGCCAAACTCGTCTCATTGACTTAATTCCTCATAAATCAATAGGTCCAGATACTTACCCCGTTGCTTCCTTTGGGATGAGTCTGCTCCACAAGATCACAGTTTGTTGGTCTCTGCTGTTATTAGGACCTTCTGCCTCCCTTTTTTAAGCACATTTCTCTAGTTCATGTCTGCATTGAGGTTGACCCTCCTCCTGCAGACTACTGCTTTGTGCCCATCCACTTGGCTGTTGTTTTGTTATTTCCAGCCTGTCTTACTTTCTTTATGTTTTGTGTCTGTCCCCATTAGTTTACACAACACCTCTCTAACTCATAGGAGTTGTTACATCAAATATAAATTGAATGAATGTGGTGTTTATTGCTTCCTTCCAGATCATAATAGACATTAAATAAAAACAGACTTAGGGCAGATTTCTAGTCCTCCTTTCCTCCCCTCCCCACACCCAATCCATGCCCCAGATATTCTCCCATCAGCTCTTTATGTTCATGTTTATCTTTTGTTCCTCTTTGTTTATGGACTTACAGCCTGTGTTCAATCTCTGTGACACTGCTCATTTTCCAGCCAACTTACATTCATTTTTCAAGTAATTTTGTAACTGAGGCTTTCCCTGGACTGGCTGTAGGCTGCTTCTTCATTCTCTTTATCAGCTGGTTTTGTAAATCAGTAAAAGAGGAGTGACCATGTTTGTTTGGCAAGATTTGGCCGTTGCTGACTCTCTGGGATGGCTTTCAGGCTAGCCCTAAGAAAAAGCACAATCACTTGGGATGGGAGATATGCTCCGTTTTGCACAAGCAGTGAAATTTCCCTGTGCTCTTTACTTGCTGATTTTATTAATCCTGTTGTTTTTATTAATCCAGTCCCTTAACAATGTAAAATATGGGTCATGATGGCCGGCTGGTTGTTGTTCAATGCTGACTCTTAGCTACCTCCTACTAGCAAATACTTAATCCATCTGCTTGGGAACATCTCAAATTCATAGCAGGAGTAAAGAGACTGCCATTGAAAAGTTCTGAGAAATGAATTGTGACAGATCTAGAAGGGTGTAGGCAGGGGGGAGATTCACGTGGTGAAGATGTCCTCTCCAGCAGAGGCTACAGCAGGACCTGTAGTGTGGCTGCAGCAAGCTGTTCTCTGAAGGCAGGATTGGACAAGAGGAGCACTTGCACCCCATCACTTATGGTTGGCACCCCACAGCTGTGGCTCAGCGGTACACCTTGGTGCAGAGAAGACACTGAGGGGAATCACTGAGATCTTTCAGGAGAAACAGGCACATGATGGGGCTGAGCATCACTGAAGCCTGATGTGGCATTATGAAGAGAAACACTGTGTAGTGTTTCTACTCCACCATTTAGCATTTATCTTCATTTTTCTGTAGCACATCAGACCTGAGAAAAAGCAAGTTAAAAATATCTTGTCTTTCCACAAGAAATACAACTTACTCTCCTGCTAGTCTCTTCTTGCTATTTATCTTGGGGCAGAGTTCAAGCCTTTCAGCTCAAAGAAATAATAAAGCAGTAATGGTCACCTGATCAGTGTTAGCTCAGCCCATTAATGGGCTACTTGCTGCAAGTGTTTGCTGGGTAGAGGACTTGAAAAGACAGGATTTGCAGAGAAGACTTCCAAGGTGAGCAGGGTACGTAGATATTTATGGATCTTGAGTAAGAAAAACTGATAGTATAAGAAAAAGTGTAACCTTCCAGACCAGGGGAATGAATGGAGGGATTCAGTGGGAGCAGAAGTGTGAGCCAATGCCTGTTTGGAATGGGGTGGTATAACCAAATGTTTGATCCTGCAATGAGCTGGGTAGGGAGAAGGGCCAGTGACCACAGTTCAGGCAGGATGATACCCAGAAGTTTTTGGTGCAGGGGCACCATGGTCAGTGGTTCTGTGCTACAGCTCTGTCATTAAATTAAGTGTGCAGGCTAAATCTTGGGCACTGAAATTAGCTGGCAGAGGAGGGGCCTTAGATTTGCTTATCTTCCAAAAAAGGATGGCTGCACTCAAACTTAAACTTGAGCTACATCCCAAAGCATGCCCTCCGACTGTTTAGGAGAGTTTGTTGGCACAGACTCAGGGCACGACGAGGGTTGTTCTTACATTACAGTTACTGTGATTGAGTTCAGTTCCTAGGAGCAGTCTCTGGTGCTTTTCAATTTACTTACTCAGGTGATGCTTTATATGCAGACAGAGTGTAGGCCATGGTCAGGAGCACGCCCATCCCTCACAGACACACGTCCCCCCAGTCCCCTGTGCATACCATGGATCCCCAGGAAGGTCAGACACCAAGCCTACCCAGCAACTCACCCTTGCACCCTCTTGTCTCCAGCTGCCTATGCCCAGAGACTTGCACACACACGTGTGCTTGCACACACATGACTCTCTTCAAGAGAGAGAGCCCACGGTCTCTTCAAGAGTTGATCTCCTGCTGCCTCCAGTAGCCAGTTTCTCCAGCTCCCACAGATATGCATGTATCCAGCCCAGGCTTATGGCCACTTTGGTACTTGGCTCCCGGGCTACTTCCTTCTGCTGGCTTGTCCAGCTTGACAACAGCTAGAATGACACATTGTTGTATGGACCCTCACTTGCTGGGGTTGTTGGCACCCCAGGCACATGGGCCTCTGTAACTTGTGGCTCAAATTTAGTTGCTGCACTTAGATGTCAATACACACTCATGTATGCAGAAAAGAGTCCCTCCCTTCCCACTTCCCACCCCCCTCAGGTAAACAGAGATGGAGATTAATAGGAAGACAAGAAAGACTGTGCTGATCAGGTGCAGGGCATAATCCCATGATATGCTGACCAGCCACAGGTTTGCATGCAAACAGCTCCTTTTATTTCCTTATCCCTCTCTGTACTCATGCTTATTTCTCCAAAACAACCATGGTCCATCCCTTTTCCCACCTGTGGTCCTTCTAATCATCCCATAATAAGCCTCAGCTGGATGGTCCTCTGAAGATACTTTCCATTGACTCACCTTCCTGGGAGCTACCCCTGACCCACAGGGCTACTTGTGCCCTAGTGACAGCTCTCCAGAAGATTTGGGTTAGGGGCTCTGTTTCTCTGTAAAGAAACCTTAACAAACCTAAAGCAGAATTCCATGGTAAGGTAATGTTTTAGAAATAAAATACAGAAAGAATAGCAGGAAAATGTGAAGGAGTGTATGGATGAAAAATGTACAAAAAAGCCAAAATCTGGTTACTGATTGATCTGTACTGACCAAGACAGAAGGGTGGTCTCTTGGGCTCTCCCCAAAAACTTGATGTCCACTAGTCATGTCAACAAAGCAGGCTGGGATGTAGAAGTCAACTCTGCAGTATTTTCACAAAGCCAGCAACTGTCTGGGTGCTTCTGGCTCAAACTAGGAGGGTCTGTCTAAATTCCAGCACAGCGTGTTCCACTTAACCCACAAACAACTGTACGGTTTCCTTATGTCTGGATGGTTGGGACCAGGGTATAATTTTAGAAGTTGCTCAGACAGAAGCAGACTTTAACCCTTTCACCCTCTGCCACTGCTCTATGGCTTGGAAGTCAGATTAGCAGTGGACAGATCTAGTGTATCAGGCTCTGGGTCTCTTTCCCTGCAACTGCATGAGGACAGGCAGTGGACTGGTCACCTTGTGAAACACTCTTTGGGAATGTTGGGCAAGGAAGCTGCTGGGATGCACATGCATGGAAATGAATGAAAGGAGCATTTTCATACCTTGCATTGCACCACTGAATGCATGGATGGTTGTTTTCTGTTGTCTGAGTTGTGGAACAGAGAGATCATGTACCTCCTGCTGCTTTTTCACAGGTGTCACTGTGATGCCTTAAGTTTCAGCTTTCACATTTTCCAGATTCTGTGCTGCATTAGTATGTAACTCTGAACTTCATATAAATTTTAGCAAGTTCTCCTCACAGTTTAGTTAGACAAAACAATCCTTTTCCAGCCTGAGAACCAAGGACACCCTTGCTGCTTCAGGCCCAAAAAGTATAAACAACAGCAAATTGAGGAGAGCAAACTGGGGGGATGGGACTTCATAACCTGAAGCTGCAATTGGACAATTAACCCCAACATGTAAATGGACCAAAACTTATAAGAGTGTGAAAACTCATGACCCAGTGTCCATCTTGGTGTAGCCTGGGCCAGGCTCTTGTACTGCCCAAGGTGTATCCTTTGAAGGCCTTTTAAATAAAAACCTACTTTATTCCTTTAACACTGCTTAGTCTCTATTCTAGGTGACCTTTCAAGGCATCAAGTGTAATGGTGGAGGTACTGATTATCACAAATGAGAACAGGATCTCTTGGCCTTAACAGAAGTCTCTTTGTAGAACTACAGGCTTTCTGCAAGGATGCTTCAAATTATAAGGGCTACAGTCTGAAGATACTGCTTTTGTGAATGAAGGTTACTGGTGATTTTGTCAGAACTGTGTAAAAAAAGCACGTGCTTTTTTTTTTGGCACGTGCCAAAAAAGCTGTATCTGCAGATCCATCCGCTGAGGAATTATGAGATCAGGAACTTATGCTCTTTGGCACAGGTAGCATAAATGTTGCACAGAGATCCTGGTTCTTGAATTACATGGGAATAACAGTGCGTAAAAATCACATTTCCATTACTTTTAGGGAGCAGATTTTCAGCTTTATTCTCTACATAAGCACATGATATGAATAAGCATATTAAGGTAAGGGGGTGGGTGGAGGGCTCTGTCTTCTAGTGAATTCTTTAGGAGTTAAAGCATTAAATGATATTAAGCTTCTCCAACTCAGTTTGAAGCCAGAGTACAGCAGAAGATTAGAATCCACTAACTAGTCCCTGCTGTCCCTACTTCTCAGTTTAACTAAGTAGTCTCAGCTGCTAGAGAGGATCTGGACTTTTCTGTTCACCAGGGAAAAATGTTCTCAGGGACCACACTTTGGAAGGCACAGAGCATCAAGTGCACTAAGCCATGTAGCCAAAATGCCCTGTTTAAATAAGTAAAGCCACCCATGGTTTGAGTGACATCTGCAAATGTCATTAAAATGCTACTCTTCAGCCAACATGGTGATTCTAATGAGAGAGTCCCCAGTGCAGAGACACGGCATTAGTAAGCTGCCAGTGCAATTCCCAGCCCCACGTTCCCATCCCCCTGCACTGTGCTGAAACCACACCTGCAGGAATGACACCAGACTTGGACTGCTAGATGTGGAGAGTTATAGCCAGCTCTGATCTCCAGAGAGAGGAAAAGGAAAGGTTTTAGAGTGACTTTGCACCTGTGAAACAATGTGCTGCTATTACAATGCCCAGCACCAGCCAGCCTTTGCTCCAGGGAGGGCTGGAGTACTTTAGAAAGCTTTTTGCAACAGCTATGGTCACTTATAAACACATACAGAGGAAGCAGCTATTAAAAGATTTTTGAAAGGCTCTCTATTGCTTTCTGATGCTTTTGGAAAGGTTAAAGATGCAGTGGATGCCAAATGATAAGCTTGCAATCCTCAGCACTCCCGAGACCTGAAAGAAATCTGCTGGCAATTGTTTTAAGCTAATGATTCCCTGCAGGTTGATTGGTGCTTATTTGCTGAGGGGTGAGAGGCTGTAGCTGCAGAAGTTATGAAAACAAATTGCCTCTGTGTTAAGGAATGCCAAGCTGCCTGCTCAGTCTAACCCACTTCTATGTTTTTTATTTTAAGGTCTGTTTGCAAACTCTGAGCTTGGTTTCTGCTGATTAAATAACCCCCTGCTATGATTTACTGGGATAAATATCTGAACCACAGCAAAACATTGAAAAGCAGGATACTGTCTTTCCTAGTTAAATTAAAGGGGACTAATAGGTTGCATTTAATGCAAATCACATTTCCTATTAGGTTCTTGGGAACCTCTTTCTTTTGGAAATATAGGGGAAAAGATGATTTTTCAACATATTAGAGCTGTGTTTATTCCCTCTCTGTGACTAATCAACTGCCTCTCAAAGGTATTAGGTTTGGATTGAAGCTGGAAAATCACCTGGTCTCCAGAAAAGCCAACAAGGAGACTTCATTCTGGGGTGGACTCCCTAAAAGACTTGAGTACACGGGTCCTGGCTGTGTCAGAGGACAAAATGTGATTCCCAAGCAGCCTGGCTCACACTGCCTGGCTCTCACTGGGATGCCTGCTGTGCAGTGAGTGCACTAGCACTGTCACTTCCCAGGACATCCCAGTTCTTTTGAGACAGAAAGCTGACATGACTTCTGATTTAGAGTTGGTTTTAAACTGATATGTGTGAATAAAAACAAGGTCTGAAAGAAGGCGGGGAATCCTCTGATGGGGGAAGGTTCTTCAGAGCATCCTCCTGAGAGTTAAGCCTGGCAGTCCACCCAGACCAGGCAGAGAAGAAAACTGCTCCAGTCAAGGGATTCCTGCACCCTCCCCCAGCCTAATGGCCAGCAGTGCCACAGGCAAGAGTCCTCTCCAGGAACATTTTTGCCAGGGAAACCCTGTCATGCCTAAAGCAAGGCGCTGGGCTGGAAGGCTAATTCAGTGACAAATCCTGTGCTCATGTGGCCACTTCCCCAGCTGAGCAGTTGCACCTTGATGTTGGTAATGCACAACTACCCAGTTAACTCCACAAGACAAAGTGGGAGCAGGTGGACCTGCAGGACATCCAACACCAGAAACTCAGGCAGGCTAGCAAAGAAAGTCCAGGCTTGCTAGGCAATGTAGGCATAATTAATAATTAATTATAGACATAATACCTGGAATCCCAGCTTCCTTTTGCAACCAGGCTTCATTTGCTCAGTTATGTTTTCAATGGTCCATCAGTAAAAGTGCAATTCCCATAATTATTTCTAACATTGTTTCTCTTCATTATGAGCCACTGCATTAGTTCTAACACAAGTGCTGAATTTTTTCTATCATGTGCAGGCATTGAAATAATTCTGTAAATGCCTCAGCAAATAGGACACAAGCTTCTCTGGGAACCTGTACATTTTATGTAAGATGAGTATGTGATCATTTTGAACTCAAAGGCTATTTTTGTGATGTGGGGGAGAGAAAGGCAGTTAGAGCTGAGAGCCTGGATGATTTCAGAGGCGTGCTGAGCTTTACCAGGGGAGGTGAACTTTTCCCCTCTCTGGAGCTTGAGACTTTCAGTGCAATTGCTGCTACATTTTCTGATGAAGCCAGCTTTGGGAAAATATTTTTTATTATCCACTGAAGGAAGAGACACATAGATGATACCTACACACAAAAACATGTTCTTCTCCTGAAGAATTCAGACTGATCAGAGTGGGAAGCAGAGTCTTGAACACAGTATTATTATTCAATCTGTTGGCATGAAACCTGCTCTTTCAGAATCAGTAGTACCTTCACAGGCAGCTGCTGCTTAAAATAATGCAGCACAGACCAGCAAGTCAGTTGAAGGCAAAAACTGTAGATTGCCTATACATTCATGCTTTTCTTTAAAAATTACAAATTGATTACACTCCTCTCTGAGAAAAAATCCTACCTATAGCAACACACTCCTCATCCATATCTAGGCATAAGCTTCCAAGTCAAATAAGCCAGTAAGTGCATACACATTTATGTTTCTCTTGGTAATCATGACCTTTCCCTAGTATTCTGCATGCAAATGCTCTAGCTGTCAGTGATATAATACAGATGCAAGCTTCTCTGTCAAATAAAGCTGTGCACTAGACATGCAATCTCATTGCTCTTGAAATAAAATCAACATGGAAATATTGTTATTTCTACAGTAACTTTAATTAGCAGAAAAATTACAACTGACTATAATCCCTAAGCAACTACATGGCATGCATTTTGGACTCGCTGCTCTAGTAAATTGACTACTGCAATCAATATGGTCTGCATCATCTACATAAAAACACTGCTTTCTTCCCATTCTTACAAAAAGGCACAAAATCTCTTCTTGCATGCCAAGAAATCCTTTGGCAAATGTACAAACAAAGAAATATAACAGCAGAGGCTCATAATAAACATCTGAACAATTTCAATGAGTGATGTTTTTGTTGGTATCTGTCACCTCATTTTAGATTTCATTAAGTGATATGTATCACTGATAAAAAAAAAAAAACCCTTAAATTTATCCATTCCAAGAGCACTTCTCTGCTTATTACACTTGTTAGGAGCTGAGACAAAGTTTTTAGCAGCTCAGTTCATAAGATGCAGGGGATTTCTAAGCCTGCAAGGGGCTGCCAGTTGAGCCTGACCTCTTGTCTGTCTCCAGATTTTCAATTACTTCCCACTGAGTTGGAGTCCAACTGCTTTTTTTTTATAAACTAAAATTTAGCATGCAGAAAGGCAAATTCAGACTTGAACAGGGGACATTAGGAGGAAATTATGGAAAATCCTTCCTTTCCAGTTTTTTTACTTCCACTGGTTAATTGTTCTCACTGCTAAGACTCTGTGCTTTATTTCCAGTGTGAATTTCATTTGGCTTCATCTCCCCTTCATGGTTCTTGTTATGCTTTTTTCTATGAGAAGCGCCCCTTCAGACTGTGTATTTTCTTTCACTAACATGTCTGTAAATTAGTTCTTTCTTGTTTTCTTTTAAATCAGGCTGATCTCTTTAAGTCTTCAAACTTTAGGCATTTTCCCTGGCCCCTCAATATTTTCATGTTTCTTTGCATCCTCTTCAGTTTTCCTGAAGCCTTCAAAAAAACTTGAGGAAAAGAATGTTGATGATACACAGTATTGTGGTTTTGGTACCCACACTCTGTGTCAGGCTTCAGTTAGTTTTGCTCACCATCAATTCCTCTTCAATATTGCACAGGGAATTTCTGGTAAGGTATTTCTTTACTGGGACCTATCCTGAGTCATCCACCCCAGAATAGGATACCTCCTCTCTGCAAAGATTTGGTCTCCATTCCTTGTTTAGCAGTGTACAATGTATTAAAGGGTGTTTAAATGGAATGAGCACAGTCTCAGTCTTGCATAACTTTCATCCCACACAATTATTTACTTTTCCGTTACCAAATATCTTATTAGCAATGATTTTATGCTTCCAGATCACCAGTGGAGATATCAAACAGTGCCAGACTCAGCACTTGGCCTGACAGAGCCTTAATAAAGCCAGCCTGATTTGATAATCGATGTCACTATGATATGTTGGTTGCTCATCAGCTTAGTGTTCACTTTATTGATATTTTCAAACACTACCATCAGAGCATTGTGTAACACTAGATCTAATAACTTGCCAAAGCTGAAGTGTATTATTTATAACGATTGCCTTTACAGACAAGATGAAAAATAAAGTGGGATTGTTGGAAAAGAACTGCTCTTTACTCTCATAGAGTTGTGAACTTGCTGAATAAACCTTGATCAGATCTAGAAATTTAAAATGCAATGTCCCCTCATTCTGTGGAGAGAATAACTGCTCAGGGTGTGTCTTGGTGGTGGGGTCCTAGCCACGAGCTTATGGCCACCAGCAGCTCCCAGAACCTGCTGAGGCTCAGCTTCACCCTCCTCAGCCCAGCCCAGCACACCGCAGCCACCATCGTGCTCCAGCTGCTTGTCTCGCTCCAGACACGGTGCCACTGTGCACTGTGTTTTAGTTACACTCTCTTCAGTTGGGAAAAGGTGACACCACGGGGGTTTAGCCCAGTCTTGTGCTGTCCTCTGGGTGCCTGTTTAGCCCCAGGACAATACCTTCTCATCTGTGGTTGCCTTTTGTGAAAGAGTCTCCCCTGTGAAATGCCCCCTACTTCCCTAAGAGCCACAGAGACTTAGGCAGATTGTGGTAGCTCTCCATGTGACCTTCTTTGTTCCTCTACAATCACAGAATCACAGAATAGTTTGGGTTGAAGGAACCTGTGGTTGCTATTGGAATGATCTCTGGAGATCATCTAGTCCAACCTCCCTTCTAAACATATTTACCCAAAGCAGGCTGCACTGGATTGACTTCAGGTAAATTTTGAATATCTCCAGAGAAGATGACTCCACAACCTCTCTGGGCAGCCTGTTCTCTTGTGTCCACTGTCACAGAACAGTGTATTATCACAGTAATGATATTTTGCCTTATATTTAGATGGAACAACTGGCATTTCATATTGTGCCTATTGCCTGTGCCTTGTTCTGTCACTGGGCACCACTGGAAAGAGTCTGTCTCTTTTCTATCCTCTTAATACCTTCCCTTAAGATACTTGGATGCAACGGTAAGATCCCCTCCCAGCCATCTCTTCTCCAGGCTGAACAGGCCCAGCTCCCTCAGCCTTTCCTCATAAGAGAGCTCTTTTATCATCTTCACAGCCCTCCACTGGACCTGGGCCAGTAGCTCCTTGTATTTCTTGATCTGGAGAGTTCAGAACTGGACCCAGCACTCCAGATGGGGCCTCACCATGGGCAGTAGAGGGGCAGGATCACCTCCCTTGACCTGCTGGCCACACTCCTCCTGCCACCCCGGGGTGGCCACAAGGCACACACACTTCTGGCTCATGGACACTTCGTTGTCCACCAGGAGCCTCTGGTCCTTCTCCCCAGAGCTGTTTGCAGCAGCTCAGCCCCAGTCTGTACTGGTGCATGGAGTTATTCCTTCCTGTTCATCCCTCCCCAGGTGCTGGACTCTGCACTGGCCTTTCCTGAATTTCTCTCCAGCCTGTCCAGGTGCCACTCAACAGCAGCACAAGGCTCTGGGGTGTCAGCCACTCCTCCCACCATGGAACCACCAGCAAACTCGCTAAGGGGACACTCTGTGCCTCTGTCCAGGTCATGGTGAATGAGGTGAAGAGGCTGGGCCCAGTACTGACCCCCAGGAACACCCTGAGCTGCAGCCCCCAGCCAGGCTGTGTGTGTGAGCACAGCCCTGTGAGCTCTGCTCTCCAGGCAGTGCCAGCACCTCCCTCTCTGCCCACCCAGCTCACGCTCCCTGAGCTTGCCCAGGAGGATGCTGTGCCAGGCGGTGCCAAAGGCCCTGATGAAGGTGAGGAAGACAACACCCACTGCTCTCCCCTCATCTACCCAGCCAGTCATGCCACCACAGAAGGCAATCAGCTACATAAGCCAGCTTTAGGTTACCTTTGGAGTGCTGGACTTGTTCTGTTAGCACCACTGGAGCTGGAATTTGCTGTGCAGCACTTGGCTGGTAAGTGCAAAACACTTTTGAGTGGCCAAAAAAATTTGCATGTGAGTTGCAAACCATGTGAAGACCCTTTTCTTCACTTTGAATTTTGTCCCCCAGATTTGATGATTTCTCCTTGCTGGTAAGGCTCTGCTCTTTTCCTTTGTAATTGAAGAAGTTTATTGCTAGTTTGTGGGTTTCTGAAGAAGTGCCACCCTTTATTGCTCATGTGCAGCCATGATATTAAAAATAAAACAGCCAGTTGTCATAGATCAGAAACACACATATTAATTAGAAACAGACAGTAAGCAATATCTGGGAAAATCTAAATCATCTAAAGCTTAGAGGGTTGTAGTCTAGTTCAGTTAGGTCACAGGTAAAGCTTTTTGAAATGGGGATCAATAAATAGGTTTGTATGAACTGTGAGTGTATTTTTAGTGAAACAAATTTTAACTCAATTTAACCATTTTCCTGTAGAATCTGCAGCCAGAGTGAGCCCTGCCATGCTAGGTTACTGTGGGAAAGGCAGTGAGAGGAAATGGAGCAGAAATGAGCAATAAATAAAAATGAAACTATCTTGATTATTCTAAGTCCTGAGCCTGAATATAAAATGGATGCTATTAAAACATGGAAATTTTACACCAAGTTCATTTATCTTTCTCTAGGAAAAGTCTGAGGAATTAAAAAAATTTCCCTCTCACAGAAAGTTTAAAAGTACTGCTGCTGACTGAATATTCAGCATTGAATGCTGTCTTCTCTAGAGGATGTGATACCCTCGTGTTGAAAATACAGGAGATATATATATATATATATATGTATGTATGTATAAATCAATGTGGTACCTCTTCTGAGAGCTCAGCTTTGTGCAGAGGAATTCTGGTGCTGAGAGCTTTTCCTCAACTATAAACGTGATGTGAGGGCTGTGGGAGAGGTTTGGAGGGGTCATGACAGGATGATGTCAATGGGTCGTAGTGGCTTATCCTCTCAAAAAAAGTTATGCACCCATGAAGCAAAGGTTCATTTTTCTCATCCATATGACAGCCAAGGAAATTTATCTAACAATATAATAAAGGGCAGTTGGTGACCAGGCTGTGATTCTGTGAATAAACTTCATCTTTCTCCTTATTTTGGGTTAGCAAAATGACTCCATGTCATGGAAAAATTCAACAAATGAGACAGCACTGCCAGCACTGATTTTAACACAAATCTCATTAAATTTGTTTACTGATTTGGGGTTTTTTAAAAGCCGCAGAAGAAAGTATGAGAGTGAGAATCTTAGGCTTTCTTTAAAAGGAAGGACAGTAGAGAAAGGTCTCAGAATATGAAGCCCACACATCCCAATGCCTCTGAAAACAGAGAAATAAAGCAACAGTGAAGGCCTTGATTGACCTGTTTAAAATCTCCTACTTAAACTAATTTAATTATTTCTATTTTCCCAGTATATCTCCTGAGTGTTTGACAGCTTTGGGTGATTCGAATGCTGGGGCAAGAATCCAAATGCAAGCAACAGGGTTAGTGAACTACCTTGTCACGGGCACTCCTACCACGCAGGTGAGAGAGCAGGCTGGTGTATCTGCCTGCTGGCTTTCAGCCAGATCTGTGCTTGTGGACACTGGGGAGCAGCTCCATGCCAGCTGGGCGCGGGCCAGGGTGTGGCTGCTTCAGCTGCGGCCCTGGCTGGAGGCAAACCCGGCCAAAGCCGGCTCCTCCTGGAGCTGGCCCAGCGCGCGAGGGGCGCGCGGGGAGCTCGCGCAGACCTTGGGGCTGGAAAATAGCGGGAAAGGTCTGAGAACACAGGCTGGGTGACACGGTCTTGTGTGTAAAAGGGCAAAGACTCCCTGCCAGCTTCCCTGACTCTGAGCTGCTCCTGCTGGATGGGCTGGGGCAGAGGGCAGCAGCCCTTTCCACCAGCAGTGGCTGTGAGTGCTGTGTCTGGCCTGGGGGAAACACAAACAAGTCACTTGTCCCCAACTTGTGGCTGTGCCAGATCTCCCTGTGGCAGCTGGTGGTGGTCCTGCCTGCCTGCAGGGACATTGTGGGATCTCTGCTGCACACCTCTATGGTCCCTGGGCTGCACAGTCCTGCAGGGGCCAGAGGGCCCTGTGACAGGGGCAAGTAGGGCTGCTGGGTGAGTGTTCCTCCTTTTCCACTCAGGAGGCACAGAGACACAGACTGTGGGATGCCTCTTCAGGCACTGAAATGTGGTAAGCATAGGGGATGGCGAAAAACAGGCCACAACCAGTTTGGGTAAGGAAATGAACTCACTGCCAGTAATAATATCAAAAGAACAGTAGAAAAATTACAGCTGTGAGCCTGGAATACAACACAAACACAAAATAAACCATAAAAGCTCCCAGAGAGAACTGCAGAGGTGCCTCCACCCTTCTAGGTTGTCAGCAAATATCTCAATGGCAAAGTGAGTGGAAGGCACTGAAATGCACTCAAAATTCTGCATCCCTCCAGGCTCACAATGCATGCACCTCGTAACTCAAGAAATGCAAGCACCAGCTGAATGGGCAGACAACATTTTTTAACCTCTTTCTACGTAATTTTTTTTTTCAATAAAAGAAAAGAGGCAATTGGACTAATGTATTGCCAGGGTTCATTTGTCTCCTTGAAGGGCAAGATGAATTAAAAACTCATGCTCAGTTATTTTCTAAGTCAAAGAATAGATTTAAAATTTTCTTTACGCAAACAAAATTAATGGGGCCAAAATTTGTCAGTTGCTGCTGGCAAGTCTCTTCCAATGAAAATAGGTGTCCTTCACATACTGAAACCCTGCACAGAGCCAGAGCCTGTAAGCAGTGCCTTGCATTTCTAAGCCTTTTCAAGCATGGGCTGTGATCATGAAATCTGGAACATAAGGACCGTGTTCTGATTCACAGCATGGGGAATAATTGGCAGTGGCTGACTTGCCTAGTGAGTACTACTGGCCTTCCAAGCAGACTTGCCCCAGCATTCTGAAATGAGTTCAATGTGAGCTGCTCTTACACAAAGGTTTGCATAGCTCTGGCTTTGCTAACTCGGTTGGAAGCAATTAATGGTGTTAGCATTTGATGCTCAAAATTCAGGCTGCAGAGGTCTCAGGAGTTTCTTTCCTCCCTTGGAGAGAACGGCTTGTGTTGCTTTGGAGCCCAGCTACAGGAAGCATTCAAGCATGTGCTGATCGATGGATGGGGCTGAAAGCAGATTCCCAGGATGGAAGTGTGCAAAGTTCTTTGTTTTTCCCTGTAGCATTTGCTGATGCTGTCCCATTATGGTTCAAAAGCCTGCAAATAAACTTACTGGCCAAATTCACTGCTCCAGGCAATTTCCTTACCAAATTTGCCAGAAATTCATGTTCCAAAAATCTCATATTTCAGTTCTTAAAAAAGCATGTTTATAGTCCTCATTACTGTGGAATAATGTAAAAAATGTATAAAACATATCAGTGCTATATTTATTTTTGATAAGTGGAACTCATTTGATACTCTAAATGCTCAGAAGGTCATGAATAATTCCTGTCTCCCAGCTCAAACTATCTTCAAAGAAAGATCTGTGTGTCTTGGACTACATTTCCACTGTCTTGTAACAGCAGTATCAGGACTCCCATCCAGAAGGGCTGTGCCAGCCACCTTTACTCCTACTATTTTTGACATGATCAGAGGTACAACCCACACAAATGCTCCGGGAGATGTTGGAATACAAGTCCAAACAAAGCCACATGGTCACCAGGCAGCAGAAGTGACTGGCCAGTGGTCACTGTAGTGACCAGAATGACCCAGGTGACCCAGAATGGCAGGGCTGCTGAGTCCATCACCCTTCAGAGCCATGGAGACATTGACTGTGAGATTAAATGCCAAAATCATGGGGAAGACAGATGAGTAATTGAGCCCAAAGTCTACCGAGGATGGAGCAAAGCACTTAAGAAAAGCAGCAGCTGGGCAAAGCGCTTAGCATGAACTTAAGCCTGTAAGTAATACAATTTTGAGTATTCATAACTATAAGAAATCAAAAGAAGAAAAGCTATCCTATATTATATTGGTAAAGATTCATATGCAGTATGGTATTCTGAGGATGGCCATATATTTTCCTTCCTTATTTTGTAAATTTAGACCATCCAGAGCTTTAAAAATATTCTGTTAATAATTATTAGATTGATTAGTAGTTACTGACAAGGAAAGTAAAATGATGATTGGGTCTCTGTTCCTCAAAATCCACCAAGTAAACAGCCACTGTCCTTCCTCAGGGCTCTTATCAATGCTCCCCTGTACTGCTGTGTAACTACATGTCTGTGAATATATAATGCTGAAAGAAACCCCAGCCCTGTGCAGTGTACAATCCATCCTTGCATCTTTATGCTGTATGAGTCACAGTGCATTTAGAGATCTCCTTCCATCTAAGTGTGATCTATTTACAAGCATGCGTAGGTTTTCATAGTTTCACAATAGCTGACAGAAGAGCATAATTTATCTAAAAAATGTTCTGGCCTATTTGCTAGTCATGTGAGTACAGATTTTTTTTTTCTTCCTTTTTTTTTTTTTTAAATTCAGTGTCTGACTCTAAATGCAAAGTAAAATCTTGATCCTGCTCTGTCTGAGGTGATTTGTTTTCAAGAAACTTTCTCCTGACAGGCCTTTGATATGGTGTTTTAGCACAGAATAAATGAATAAATGTGAATTTCATCCTTGTATTTTTTGTAGAATCTGCTATCTCTACGTACTGTGCATATTTCAGAAGTCAAGGCTATAAAGGCAAATAAAAGCCACTGGATTGTGCCTAACACAAAGCTGGTACAGAATATAACTTTTACAAGACTCCCAAGATTAAATTAGACTCAGAAACCTTTATTATCCTCATTCCTTTGTTGAAAGTAATAACTGAAACCACAAACTACCATCAGAAGAACCACCCAAGCAGTGAGTTGGTCCCTGGCAGATCTTTTATATTAGACAACTGGGGCTAAATTCCATTTGTGTTTCTGTGCTTGATGTTCCTATTGACTAGCTCCAGGCAGCTGCCTGCTCACTGCCTTATTTAGGTCCTATGAATCACCCTCTGTGGCTCCCCCACTGCCATAAGGAGGTAGGTGAAATTTAGTTTTTTCTACACCTACTCAAAGACAAGGCCGGTTTCAGTGCAGCTGTGCATGAGTGTGGGGCTGGGCCCACACAGCTGCTGGCTCTCTCTTCACTGACCTGGCTGCACATACTCTTCCTTGCAGGTTCTCCATCTGTGTGTTATGGCACAGATGTCCTCTTCGATTACAGCAGCAGGCAAAGACCTCTCTCTTTGTCTTTTCCTCCTGAATTGTATCAGATCATATAAAGCAGTGAGCTAAATTAGAAATTTGGAAATTCCAAGGGCTATAGGAATAAAAGAGATTCATGTTGCTTTGTGAAATATTTTGAGATGTATTGTTGGAGCATCTGATATATAAGTTGGGTGCTTTTAATCACCGTCAATGATTGGTAATTCAGCAATAAATTCAAAAAATGTAGCACTATGCAGGAAAGTGGAGCTTTCACTTTGGAAGGCTTTGCAGATCCCACTTACATTCACAGGCAGTGTCCCTAGAATATATGTGTCCCATAGATTGTGTTAGCATTAAATAAAGAGCAACATAAAGCAGTGGAGCATCACTAGTCATCTCTGCAGGCAGCAGTGGCCAGGCTGTGTGATGTGACTCAGATGCAGCCCCTGATTATTCACACCAGGGACCTGGACACGGTGGGTTCTGCCTACACCTCCTTTGTGGATGTATTGCTGGGGAGGGGGAGGGTGCAGTAATCATCTGTAGGCAGCTCTTTGCCCAAATACAGAAGATGGACACAGCTTGGGTGTGTCCAACAAGTCCAAGGGTTCCCACGCAACACATGGATTTTTTTTATCAAAAGAAGCAATTTCTGCCCTGAGGTAGATGTTCACACCTCACCTTTTGGAGTTTATTCCTGCATATCTGATAGCAGAATTTAAACACAGCACAGATCTACCAAGTGAGAAACCATGAAAAATCCCTTTCATGAGGCAGCAATCCCCAAATCCCATGAAATAGCTCAGTGAAAGCCTCCTGCAGCCAACTGTGCAGAGAGTCTCTCTCTGTGGTTTCAGGCAAGTAAGAGCTGTGCAGTTCTCACCCTGTTGAAGTAAATAGAAAAAGCCTCAATGAATAAGTGCAGCCAAGATTTCATCCAGGAATTTAAGTGCTGCAGCGCTTTATAGCTTCCACTCCTGATAACTGAAACATGGACAACCACTTGTTTGGCCGTATTTAAAAATAAACTGTTGAAAGGGAACATAAAGGTGTTGATAAGACCCTTTAGGCATCTCCTTGCTTGTGCCATAAAACCAGACACAGAAAAGCAAAAGGATGTTTCTAAAGGGTCATGCTTTTTTCTTCATACTCAGCAACAGCACCAAGCTGCTTGCAGGAGTTGCTCCATCAAGTACTTCAGTCACATTTTGCCAGGAATGGGAAGGCTGATTTCTTTGCTGCTGTTGGAAGTGCCCTGTCCCTGCACATTGATGAATCATTCTGTTGATGAGGACATATTTTCAGGGACCCTGTCTCTTGTATAGAGGTGTCTTTTGCTTTTTGGGAAGGCTCACCTATACCACATGACAACTATTTACAGCTGAGGGGAAAGTGACCCTGAGCCTCCACTTAGGTTCTTACAAAATCCATTTCTAGCTCCTCTGCTTGTGTTCTTCATCAAGAGCACAAAACTGTTCCATATTTTTCTGATATTTTCTCTACAGAAAAGTATCCAAGTCAAAGCTTCTCAGACAGCAGAGAAGTGAGAACATTGCTATATCTGAATCTTGAGCAAAACTTGATAGCTTACCTTAAATATTTTCCTTTGGCACATCATTTTAAAAACAGATCTAACAAGGAAAACACATGCAGACACATTTGTGGTACTGAGGAGACTTAACTTTGGAGCAATTTATTTAGGGAGGTGTTTATGTTGTTCAAGTCTCTATAGGCACGTGTTCAACAAAAAGTTTGAGACATGATGCAGAGATCAGCTCCTGAGATTTTGTGTGTCACACAAGATCCAGCTGCATGGTTTAAAAGTATCCTTCTATTCTTAGGCTCTACATCTGTGTCACCCTTGCCCCAGAGAGAAAAAAAGGGTTGCACAGGAACATAGTTGGCACACACACACTGTGAATCAAATGGGTTGGGGCCTGAGAGAGACAGAATACTTTATATTTATGTCTGAATTATTTTTAATATATTTTCCCCTGTTTGTTATATACTTTTCCATCTCCTGTGCTCTCATTGCACACCACAAAGTGTTTTTCTTTCATTTCTTCAATTTTGAGAACTATTGCATGGACATGAAAATTTTGGAATAATTTGGCAATGTTTGTGTCATTCTCACAAAAAAGGTAGCTCCAGTCCAAATCTATTAATTTCCATTTCTGTAGTCAAGCACGTAATTCATGTGAATAACACTCAGATGCAGTTCATAAGAAGTCTGTATGTATGCCAGGGAAGGGGATGGTCTCTCTTAGGTGGCCTCTTTAGTTTGGAATAGAATCCTCATTTTAGTACTGCGAGTCATTTTAACACGTGAGTTTTGTTGTGTCACTAGACGTGATCCAAACCAAGAAAATCTGACCTGAGGAAAAAAATTGTAAAATACTATCTTGGAACAAATTGACCCGAAAAATTTTTTCCTGCCTTTCCTACTTACGTTCAGGAGCTGCAATAGTCCCACCTTCCTGTCCTCCTGTGCAGACAGAATCACTGGGGCTTGTCTCAGTCCTCCCAGGTCTTGGCTGTGCAGCTGAGAATTGGGCAGCTCCACCTGAGGCTCTGTGGGATGTCAGCATCCTTGACTGGACACAGCGAGTCAAGACCCACTCTGAGCCAGAACTTGCAAGTTCCTCCCTTTTTGGAGTCCCTGGGTGTCCAGGCTCAGGGTGTGCTGCCTGGCACCCCCCTTTCCATCCCGCAGGCTGGGGCTGGCTGCCAGTGCTGCTCGCTGCACAGCGACCCTGCCTCCAAGCAGAAGTCCCACCTGGACCCTGCCTCCAAGCAGAAGTCCCACCTGGACCCTGCCCCCAAGCAGAAGTCCCAGCTGGACCTGCCTCCAAGCAGAAGTCCCAGCTGGACCTGGCTCCAAGCAGAAGTCCCACCTGGACCCTGCCTCCAAGCAGAAGTCCCACCTGGACCCTGCCCCCAAGCAGAAGTCCCAGCTGGACCTGCCTCCAAGCAGAAGTCCCAGCTGGACCTGCCTCCAAGCAGAAGTCCCACCTGGACCCTGCCTCCAAGCAGAAGTCCCACCTGGACCCTGCCCCCAAGCAGAAGTCCCAGCTGGACCTGCCTCCAAGCAGAAGTCCCAGCTGCCAAGAGCCCGTGGCAGACCCGGCTGTCTGGGCTGGCCCAGCACCACAGACCCAGACAGAGGGACCCTGCTTTTGTGTAGACTGCCCAGAATCCAGGCAGGGGTTTGCTTGTTTAATTTGGTGAAAGCTTGAATGAATAAGAGACTTTTCAAACAGAAACTTTGCAGGAGTAGAAACAAAAGATTTTCCCATGAAGTATAGTTCTGTCAGGAATACTCCTTGCCATATTTTCTGTAACTAGGGTAGCCTCTACAGCGAGAAAGGTGTTTCTTGTCAAAGAATGCACATAGCATCTAGGATATGGAGGAATAAGCCCTCCTCACTGGTGTTTCCTAATAGTCACTACAGCAATCTGTACTACCTTTCTCACCTCCCACAGGTTTTTGAGAGATAAACTAATCCCATCATGGTAGAACCTGACCAGTCCAGAGCAGATGCCCCTAAGTTGGTCTGAGGATTCTTTCTGACCCTCAAAGGTTTGTAATGCAAACCTTTCATAATTGTGCTGATCTTCAAAGAAGGGATGTGAAAATTCATGATGGGATGTCAAGTCACAATAGTTGATATTTTAAAAAATGTATCATTTGCCAGGACTGCCAGCTGCTGGCCAGACCCTGAATTAGCTGCCTTTTTCAAACAGCAATGTCCCCCATCTGCCGGATAAAACACTCCTTTTGTGCACATTTTCACAGCTGAGGTTTGAACTAAATGCCTTGTGGTCTGCAGACATCAGCTTCACAAAGACAGCCAAAAAGTTTCTTGCTCTGGACTAGACAGGCAGGAAACTAAAACCTTTCTCAGCTGGAAGCATTCTTTGCCTATCTCACAACATCCCTTCCAATCATATAAAAATCTTTGAAGGAGAACATCTCCCTGCAATCCTTCACAGAGTGAATCTGCTCAGGCAAGGCATATTTTGGGGAAGGAGCCAGATTTGCTTGGTGGTCCTGGCTTTTGGCATCCACCATGACTCAGTAGGGAAGAGAGAATAAATAAAATACTATTAAGAGGTACAACAATGTTACCAAATGAGATTGTGCCTTTCCCAATTAGAGTTGTTTTTTCTATCTCCATATGTTGCATATTACAGAGCCCTTTTGTTGGTAAACATATCCATGGCTCTCTGCAGGGGTGCCAGGGCCACTCACCAGCAAGTTGGAGACTGAAATTGTGCATGACGTCTGATATGCCATGCAGAGATGGTCCTGTTTCCATGTGTACTCTGCTATAGCACTGAGAAGCTCTGAGAATCTGGAAGCTGTGGCCTCTTCCACAGGTAACTCTCCCTAAGAGAAATGAGGGAGTTTGGGAATAGTCTTAGTGATTTTTGTTTTTTTTTATAGTAGATCCACAGTAATAATACAGCAACTAAAAAAATTTCCAAATGCCTCTGCCCTTACCCAGGCCTATGGCAGCAGTACATTTGTGAGTCAGGCAATGCCATTGCAGTTTGTAGTTGACAGAGGAAGAAGCAAAGTGATTTTTCCCAGTGGTAACTCACTGTGCATCAGCTGAGCTGTGTCTGTGCTTCTGCTCTCAGTCCACGGCAGATCCAGCTTAACTGTCTTTCTCTGTGGGCCCAGTAGAGTGGTTACCTGGTCTTTGGTGGCAGACTGCGAGGTTACAAACACATGTACAGGCAGTTACTGGGGCTTAGTCATTCCATGATTGTCTGCATATGATGGTAACTCACTTTTGTGCTAAGCTTTGAAATCACCTGGCACTTTGCTGGCAGACCATGCAATAAAGTTCCCAAATCCTGGTCCTTGGAGCTGTGCTTTAAGCACTGGCCTGTCAGTTCATTTAATGCTGCAGCAAGCCAGGTACAACTTTCTAACAAAGCTTGAGCATGAACCACAGGAGAGTAAGTTTTAGTGTAGGTACAGTATGGGCTTTGAAATAGGATCTGTTCTGCCTCCAGCTGTTTCTTCATTAGCCTTTACAGGCTGAGTAAAAGCCGATGGGCACCAGAAAATCTCTGGTCATCTATTTCTCCATTAATTCCTTTGCATGCGTGTGGTTCAAGAGTGATGTAAATCATCATCTCTCTCAGTCTATTTATCTGTTTCTTCAACAGGCTCTCATGGTAACCAACAACTACTGTATTTAAAGAATGCACTGTACCACACCTACTCGGTACAGCACTTTGCAATGGAATAGTGAAAGAAAGAGGGAAAGAAAGAGGGACAGAAAGAGACAGGAAAAGAGAAAGACAAAAAGAGTGAGAAAGAGATGAAGGTAAAAAAAAAAAAAAAGATAGAACCTCATGTCCTTTATCAGGAAAAGGGAAAGATTCGGTTTATTTCTGCTGTGACTATGAATACCAGATCAGCTAACTGCAGTTTAGGAGGTCTTTCTATATGGTCTACCCAGTCCCAGCTATTTTAATTCTCTGTTGCCAGCTGGCCTCTGCAGAAATCTATTCAGGGTTCAATTCTAAACAGTAATGTTTGGGAAAAGTACAATCTAAAACAGACAGATCTGTATGTGTTTAGGTTTTGCTTTCTTTCCACTTTTAAATATTAAAAATTGACTCCAGCTGTGGGGTAAAGTAACGCCCAACCTATAAAGACACCGACAAATAAATCACAATGCAATTTGCTGTGCATTTTCTGAGGTCTAAACACCAGCTCTTGAAAGGAATTTTCCATGATTACATCCTGGGAGTATATCTTAACTACCAGCAACTTGTTTGACTTTTATATTTCTTAAAAGTCATCCCATTCCAGCAGGGCCAAAGTCTGCCATTACTTCTCTGTCACATATCTCAGGAGTTAACTGAGCCATCGGATGCTACTGAGGACACATGCAAAGCTTCCCTATCTCTATCTAGCATGCTGTTATGCAGAATACTTACCTTGTGTGTCTATATTCCTCTTTGTACAAGGGTAAATCACTGATTGGTCACTCCCCTCAGCTAATCAATTCTGTTTGTGTCCCCCTCTTTGCTGTGGCAAGTTTAGGCAGCTTTGCCTGAAGCTAAAGCTTTTATTACTGCTCATCTTAAAGTCACTGAAGAGCGGAAGGTTTTCCATTTCATCGGGGCGCTGCCCAGAAAAGTCAAGTTTAGCTCCTGAATTCTGATCCAGCTTACCCTGGCATATTTTGTGGCTCACAGCAATCAGCTCCTGCCTATCCTACATTTCCCCCTCAAAAAGCATAAATATTTAGTGTTTGAGAAAGGAAGAAGACAGAAATCCCATCTTAAAGGCACCACACTTCACTTTTTCAGGGTGCAGCCATTAATCCACAGAGTCCTGTTAATCTGCACAGCCAGGATAATAATCTAGAAATAGCTCTGATGTTGCTATCATATTTTTAACTTTATAAATTAACTTACAGTTGAAAAAAGCTGGCTTTGAACCAAAACCCCTTGAACGATCCTATTTCAATTAGTTACAAAACATTAAAAAAAAGAAAGTTTCTGGCCAAAAGTTTGCAATGTAAATTTTTTTGCGGGGGAAAATAAGTAAAGTAAAAATTCCTGACCGGTTGTGCTCTGCATGGCATTTCGCTGGTGCTCACTCCAGATCTGCAAGTTGTTCTCCCCTTGAGAGCCAGCCTGGGGAGTGCCTGCCCCACCAGGCAGGGGATTTAAGAGGTTCCTGCTGTTCTCTGCCTCCAGCTACGCCACCACTGCCTCTGTGCCACTGGCTCCGTGTTTTGTGTCGTTTTCTTCTGGACCAGATCAGCAAGAAATACAAAGAAAAGCCTCTGCTAAAACATGTTTTTGTATCCTGGATCAGTTCCCTGATGCAGCCAAAGCATTACATTGTCATGATGAGGGCAGTGAGAAAGAAATTGCTGTGGAGCATCTTGCACATCTGCTGGTCTCTGGAGGAATCCTGAAAAGCAACTTTACTTTTAAAACACATTAATGGGCCCACAAACTGGTTTGGTCCCAAGCCCTTTGCCATCCCTGATCAAACAAACATAGATTCACTCCTGGGCAGTGTCAGACCATTCTTCAGAGCAGCATCATCCCCCCATTCAGCTGAATTTTTTTTGTTGAGGTTACTGTACCTTACCCTCAGGAAGAGTGTTAAGACCTCCTGAAATCACAAAAGGAGAAACAAGGATCATGAAGCTGAATAGAATCATTGAGTTGAGTAGAAACTGCACCCATAAGAATAAGGTAACTATGAAAAAACCTGAAGGGTCCAAAGCTGTTGCCAACAGCAAGAGTTGCAAAAAATATCCAACCAAACCAAAAAGGATTCAGTGAATGAAGCTGATGGAGAAGGGGAAGAAATACTACCAAAAAGACTGGAAAATGCAAAATTTTAAAGGGATGCACAGTGCTTTTAATAGTAACAAGGGGACAGTGTGTTAGAACAAAGCAGGGGGGATGTATATGAGGTTTATTGTGATAAGTTAGATAGGTCATGCAGGACAGTTTAATAAAACTTGGAAGACAAAAAGAATTATCAAAAGCAAATGATAGCCAGAAGCAATTTACTCCAAATTGTGACAATATGACAGAGCTAAGAGAGATAAAAATACCTGCTCTTAAAAAGGGTGAGAGGTAGAGAGAGGGTCTGGAAATTTACAACTTAGAGAGCTTTGCAATGATTTAAAGTTATTCAAATAAATGCACATATTTAGGAGCACCTAGAGAAAAAAATATTATAAGAAACAGGAGCATGAAATTGTCAAGAACAGATCTTGTTAAAGTAATGTACTTTTCCTCTTTGAAAAGAAATCTACATCATGGAAAAGGGGAAGTATATGTGACGTGTCTCAACTTTAGTAATATTTTTTACATTTTTCTGATGTTCTCATGCAGAAACTTAGCAGTCTGGCCTAGCTGAAACTGCTGTGGGAAGGGCGCACAAATACTTGGAAATTGTAGTTGAAAAATACTCAGAAATTAGTTCTTAATAATTTCCTGACAAACAGGAATAGTTGCATACATGAGGTTTCAGAGAAATCTGTCCTAAGCTTGGTACCATCCTGCATTTTCATAATGACTTGAATGATGGAAGACCAAACATACTTGTGAAATTCACACATGACCACCACATTGGCAGGCTTTTGGGGGGTGGGGGTGGGTGGGCAGGAGAGGAATTTAAAATGATCTTGATAAATATAAGAAATGGTCTGAAAGCAATTAGGTGAAATTCAATAAGGACAAGCACAAAGTCCTAGACTCAGGATGGGAAAAATCTATCATATAAAGACAAAATAAATGCAGGAATGATTCTTTCCAAAAATAAGGCAATTTTTGAAGCAGAAAGGAATCAAAATTACAGTCCAATTTTTGTGAATCCTGTGGGCATTGAGAGTATCAGGTAATAAATGGGCACTCCTCTAAGACTTAAGCCTTAATTTTTCACCCCCAGGAAAGATCACAGAAGTTCTCACATTGCCATTTCCTAAAAGACTGGAAAGGGGCAGTAGGCTGGCTTTGTTCTTCCCTGATCTTGAGACCCTTACTGCACTACTGCTGTAAGTTAAGGTGCATTTGGAAAACCTAGGAGGTTTCCTAAAGAATGAGGAAAAATATATGCCTTTTGTTTTCTTCATAAATATCAGTATCTCAGTATTGTGATCCTCTGTTTTCCTGGCTGATAATATCCTGCTTGCATGGAGTTAAATCAAAGCAGGCTGTTAGTGAGAAGCTAGCAGGAAATGAAACAATGTAGGGCCATAAGGAAGTATAAATATATGAGGTCCCATCATGGAGAACACCGAGACTCACTGAGAAAGCAATGGGAACTGATCTGTGAGACCCAGCCCTGTCCATGGCTCTGAGTGGGCACGAGGTTTGTCACTGAACAGAGATTTTGTGTCCTGGTGGGGAGGCACGATGGCCACCACAAGAAATCTGTGTTGAATGCCAGCTTTGCATTCATCCCAACATAAGATCAAAAGGAGAGCAGCAGGCCAGGGGTACCTGGTGTGGAAGGAAATTTGGGCAGGGAACCTGGAAGGAGCTGCTGCAGGACAGGCCATCCCCAGGGAGGGGACAGGCACCTGTCCTCTGCCTGTGCAGCGAGGAGGAAGGAGCTGCTGCTCTCACCTTCGCTGCTCTGCAAGAACGAAGAAATGAAACTTCCTTTTAGTGGTGTTATTGATCTCGACTCCCTCAGACTTGTTTATAGTGTCAGCATTTTAAATATCCTTACAGAGATCAAGGCAAACTCAGCTTTTAGAGCAGCAGGAGGGAGACACGGGAGGCTTTCTCTGCAGAGAAGGATGCACTGCCTACAGCTTCCTCCGCTCCCTGGGGACTGGGTGTCCTCTGCCTCCCCCACTTTATGTGGTGGGGCTCTGCATCTGCTACAGTTTAAAAAAAACCCCCAAAACATTCTCGTGGATATGCAGGGCGTAGGCATTTCAGAGACCTTGGGAGTTAAGTGGGTGTAGGAGATAGCGTGTATGTCCTACACAGAGCGGCAGAGAGAAAGGGAGAGACGGAGCAGCGCTGGAAAAACTGAGCAAGTGACAAATGTTCTCTCTCTTAGTAAATGAGTAAGCAACGAGAGAAAATAAATACAAATTCTCTGGTTTAACTCAGAGGCAGCTTTTGCTGGCTTTGGTGTGCATGCTTCTTCCTGAGCACTGCAGCCTCCAGCACCATGCATTTTTAATGATGTCTCCACAGACACACAGATGAATTTTGGGAAGATCAGTGGGACACATGGGTTGCTACTGTCTCCTTTGCAACCTATAAGAAATTGGTGGCAATTCTGAAAACAAGCCAAAAATCTCAATATTAATATTCCACTTAGAGCCACTTAGCAAATAACACCCACTTTTCCAAGGATGCCACTTGATTAAAATAAAAGCTTCCATCAAGTCCCCAAACAATCTCCGTATTAAATCCAGCTATATTGCAAGCAGTGGCACATTTTCTCCTTGTCATTATGCTTTAATGACAAAATAGAGACAATATTTAACCTTCTATTAATTTCTCTGGGTTTGATTACATTATTAGTCCCATAAAGACTGTCAACTGAGAACCAGGTTCATGACAATATGACTGGCTGGTATAAGTGAGCTGTGGCTGTGTGGTCAGATGTGATGGTGTCAAACCAGTGTTTGCTGCCTGAAGAGAGACACTATTTGCGGAGGAAACTCTTTCCTGTGCAGAGGTGTTTAAATCTAATCGAGCACTTAAGATTTTGCAGACTGGTGATTATCACTCTGTGTGTATTTACCTTCTCTCCTGCTGAAACCAGCTGAAGAGAGATCATTGCTGTCAGCTCTGAAGTACCAAAGTGGATTGGAGGGGGAAACATCACCTGAGGCTGAGCCCACAGCCTTGCAGAGCAGCCTGGCAGGCAGTGGGGACACCTGAGCTTTCCTCTCTGCCAGTGAGCACTGCAGGGAGCCAGCTCAGGGCATCAAGCAAGACCCACAAGGCTGCAGCCTGGCAAAGAGACACTGAATTCATATAAGGTATAAAGGGAACACATTTCACATGCAGTTGTGGGTGGGACAGCACTGAAATACAGCCACCGGCCTTTCTTGCAGCACCCTTTTCTGGGTCCAGGTTTTCTGTTTTTCCACCACAAACACAAATATATTGCCCTCCTAGCTGCAAAATGTAAGAAGTCCAAATGTAGGAGTTGTGGTATCAAATGCCATGGAATTTATGTTTCCTAAATTCTTCAGCTAAAATCATGGTTGTGTTCCAAGACCATGCTGTCTCTAGAGGTATGGACTTCAGGCTGTGGTGCCTTTGCTTGCCAACTCTAAAAGAAAAAGGAAGGATAAATTAATCTCTTATGTGCTGAGAATGTGTTCAGCGAGCCACCTAGTTTGGAAGGGGTTTATGAAAAGGCTCAGTTCTACAAATATTTATTGCTATATTACTGTGCTATTGTTCTCACACAAAATGTGGGCTTCCTATCAATTACCTAGGAGAGAGAAAAAAATCCTAAACCAGGATCTTAACTCTAAATTCTCGTTTTTCTTTTGAGGAGTAAGTAATTTCAACAACATTGGCTTTTATTTGTTCAGGTCTAAATCAGTTGTAGTCAATTAAATTTTATGTAAGGGGAAAAAAAAATCACAAATGAGACCAAGCAGATCAGATAATCTCTTAGTCTCCCTGTGGACAGGGTGAGGTCAGTTCTTGCTTTTACTTTGCACCATACTGGTTGCAAAGTATTATTATTGTTGTTGCCATAACATCTTTTTCGTCCCGCAGAATGCACCCACATGGCAAGATGCTGAGTACATCTAGATGATTTTCAATGTTGCTTCCATGCTCCCCTGCTTTGGCTTCTCTGTCCCTCACCACACTGTCCTTAGATGATTCTTTGTCACATGTAAATGTTCAATTTTTTATAAAGCTGAGATCTTGTGATTTTGAAGCATCTGCTTTTGCCTGTGGGAAATCATTAAGCACACTGGTCAGCTAAAGAGTTGGGGGAATGTCAGTATCTGTTGGTGTACACCTCATAAATCATAAAGTAACTCAGAGCTGCAAGACTGTGTAAGTGCCTGCAGTACCTAGGTGAAGGTTGCAGCTGAGATCCCTGCTCCCCCTTGCTTTGCTCACCTTTGGAGGTATTTAGTCTGAGTTTCCCATCCTCTGCAGGATCAGGCATCCCATTTGGGATCAGCTGTGTTGATGGAAAAGAAGCAGCATCTGCTCATGTTCTCCATTCCTGTGCCTTGCTCCTGGGGATGCAGGTGAATGTACTTTGGAGCCTGACCTGGGGATTGGCTCAGGCCAGCAATTTTAACTGTCTTAAGTCATACAATAGGATTTGGGCTTGCCTGCTTGGAAGGACAGGGGTGCTTATGGCCCCTTGGGTGCTTACAGAGTGGAGGACAGCAACCACAGCTGCCCCCAGAAAGGCAGGCTGCACCCTTGAATCTGACAAGTGCACTGGCTTAATGGAATCCATTTAAAGCTGCCATAATTAATGCAGATGCAGAACAGATGTGAAGTCTCACCTGGCATTTTATGGTTGCATTAAATAGAATTTGAAGCACATGAGAAAAGAGCTTGCACCTTCCTTGCACTGGCATCTTTGGACACTCTTGCAATACTTAGAACTGAGCCCAACATGAGTGTTGTTTGTTGGTCTTGAAACTGGAAAGAGACATTAGTGGGATAGTTTTCACTGGGAAATTACATCATGTTAGAACATGTTGCTGGAGATTCCTGGTGACTGCTACCACAGTGTAGCTTCCTGCCATAAACAAGGCCTGGGAGACAGCTGTGGGGAGGCCAAGCATCCTCGGGCTGGGCTGATCCTGCTCGTGTTGGCAGCTCCTTGGGCAGAGGGTGACTCAGCTGCAGCCAGGACAGGGCTGAGCCCCAACTCAGCATCATTCCAATGACACGGTGCAGGCATGCTCTGCTTGCTGCCTGTAAGTGCCAACAAGCTTTTTGTTTTGTTGGTGGTTTTGCTTTTGATTTTAACAGCCTATAAAGAAGTAGATCATGCTTTCTTTTTTAACAGTCTCAAAACAAGCAAAATCACCCCTCTTCTAAAAATTTTGCCTATGAAACCTCTGTTAAATTCAAAGTTTTTGTCTATGATTATTCTCCACTGAATAAAGAGGAAGCATAAACTGTGAGTAAGAGTTTAGGTCTTGTAGGGCTACAATACTTGAGCCATCCCTTTGGGAGCTTTCTCTACTCAATTTAAAAACACCTCCCTTTCAGTTCTCTTGTGGTGATTATCACACACAATTTTGCTGAGAAGCAGCTCAGACTGAACCACTTCAAAGACAACATTACATTTACAAAGGAAGGAATTTCTCTCTGACAGTTCAGCAGGCATCAGCATGTCCTGGAAAATAAGCATGCATCACAAGACAGTGTGCTACACATGGGGAATCCTAAACAAAAAACTGCTTGTAATGAGACTGCACACAGAGAGCTCACATGATTCTGAAGTAGCTGCTTTCAATGCCTTGGAGCACTGAATTAAACTGCTCAGAGCAAAGAGAAGCTGCTCTTTGGACTTCATGTGAAAATCATTATTAGGGAAAATAATTATCATTTACCATGTTTGTACAGTGAAGTCTTAATCGGTGTTGTCAGATTGCAAATTTTAAACAATAACAAACAGAAAGTGCCCCTTTCTTTCTTGAAAATATGGGGATTACAACTTCAGACAACATATAATTGATCAACTGGCATTGAACCAATTTATTGCAAAAGATTGATACTTGCAATATGCTGTTTAAAACTACTGACACAGAGAACACTTGTAACCCATACCTGAGGCTGATGGGTGACCTACAAAAGCTAAGATGTCTGGCAAATATATTTTCCTTTGGCATTTTTCAAATCAGATATTTACTTTTCTTCATTATTCTTTCTCTTTTTTGTGGGAAGATGTGCTTTCCTGGCCAGTTTTTAAATGCTCATTCGGAAACCTGAGACTGAGTTCTGCTTTTTATTAGGTTTAATTTTAAAAACAAACAAAAAACATGATTGCAAAAAAAAAAAAAAATCCATTTTGCAAGCAGCTTTACCACTGCTATGAGTGCTAGTGGTAGGAAATCCACATCTGGGGACATGCAAGACGAAAATAGCTCAAGGTTATTTTAGACCTGAAGGTTTGTGCAGTGCTACAGACCCAATCAGCTCCCAGCCAGCAGGCTGTGCCCTGACCCCCATCCTTGCACCCTGCAGCTCTGCAGCACACCAGGCAGCCTCTCCAGCAGGCTCAGCACAACCTGCCATGCAGCAATGCCAGCTGAAAGACATTGTGTCCCAAATCCCCTTCCCTCTTGCCACTGGGAATGTACATCCATGTTTTGACTAGGAAAATATGACTTGTGACACTGACTTGGTGCCTGCCTGGCCACTGGGTTTTCTTGTCTAACCACGCAATACTTTTCACTAGCAATTAGAATTGTTTTTTTCTTCTTCTCTTCAGCAGTCTCTGTCTACACTTGGAGTTTCAAAATTAGCAACCTTAAGAGTTATATAGGCTAAAAAAAATGCTATCCCAGAAGGATGGGATTACATGTAATGCTTTAATATATAAAGGACGGCTCAGAAGCCATGTTCAGGCTTAAGGGCATAATCTCTACTTTGCCATTCCCATATCCCAGGACAGAGGGGAAAAGGAGGATGTATACATACAAAAGATTCATCCTGACATAGCATAAAAATAGAAAAGACAAGGGGCTGAGACGAGACTTTACAGAAATGACAAACACAGCTTGCATCCAATGTAAAAAGTTATGGAAAACCTGTTATACACTGCAAACTCCAAAATACTATTTCTTGGAGAATTAAAATCACCCTCTAGGAAAAAAGGAAAAAATAAAACCTCCTCAAAATGTCAAAGACATAAACTTCCCCTGGCTCACAGTTTCTGTGCGGATTTGAGCTATTTATAAAGGCAATCTCCACGGTTTCTGTCATGCATTGCTGTTCCGCATGTCCTGAGCTAGCAAACCAGTGGATACAAACCTGATCTATATAACCATGGCAATAAGTGAAGATATCTGTGCACACTCCATGTTGTGCTTATTGAAATAACAGGAATTGCTGCATTTGATTTATAAAGAGATGAGTAGGTTTCTGCATGAAACTCTACTAATAGTTGAAAAAGCCTGTTCTACTAGGGACTGAAAATGGTCTGTCCCCACCCACACATTCATCTGGGATTTGATCACCAACCTTTGAGAGAAGCTCACAGAACCTATTCTACTTAGCAGATTATATTACAGGGCAAAGGAAAACCCTGCAGGCTCAAGATTTGAGGGGAATCCATTTATTCCACATGTGCAAAGACTGGATGAAGAATTGGAGGATCCGCAGCGCCAAAACCTCTCCATGTGCTACACACATAAGCCACTCTTGATTGAAATCCTATAAATCTTTTCCTTATATAATATGTTTCCTTGTCTGGTATAGCTTGATTTCAGTTTCAACTGCTCTTTTTTTCCTTTCCATCATGTTCAAAACTATCATAAACAGCCTGAAAACTCTGCATCACAAATGGCTTTCTAATGATAACAAAGGTATTTTCAAATGAAAGATCAGTTCCTCATGTCTAAGTTGAAAAAGGAACAGTGTCATTCAGTCGGAGGTTAAAAAAATCTATTAATCTTAAAATTATTATAATATGCTAAAAAATATAATAAATACAGAAAGGAATGTTCTGCAGACCCCAAATTTCTGGCAAGAAAATTAATACTTACGCCAAAGAAAGTTAAAACTCATGAAACATCCATGATGGAAGTATTTTAGATATATATATATATATATATATATATAATTTCTATTCTATTTTCTTGAATACATATTCTAACAAAATGGTCTGTGTCTAAAAAATAACCCACATGACAGTGAAAAATATTTTTCTCCACTAGCAAAATAAGGTTTCTCTTCAATGAGGCACTTAAAATCCATCATTTGCCTGAAGTAAATGTAATACACCCCCAGGACATACCCTTGCAAAATCCTGTTTACTTTCATGGCGATAGTATTCCTCACCAAAGCAAACATCTGCACTTCTGCAGCAAATGCTACAGGGATCTCTACTTGCTCTTTCAGGAAACATCTGTGTCAATATACCTCATTGAAGATGTTCCCTGCAAAAGAAGTCTATCACCATGTTCTTGATTTATTATTATTTACTGTTGTTCTCTCCAAATAATTCCAAGTTTTATCTCCATCTCTGAAGATCTGTATGTTCTGTGCTTGCTTGAATGGTTTTACAAGGATGAAAGCAGCATTTCCAAAACACTACAGTGAGTATTGCTGTGGTTACAGCAGAAAAAAAAAAAAAAAAAAAAAAAAAAAAGGGAGCTTTGATCTTTGGTATTTATAAAAGCTAGTTTATAATGAGGATATCTTATGTGTTCTTAGAACACAAAATAGTTCATTTATGAAAACAGAACTCTTATGGAAATAAACCTATTGGATCTTAATTTAAAATGCAAAGGCATAAAAGGGTTTTGTCCTTTGCAATGTGAAGAAAACTTGTTTCCAATTCGTCAAATATTTTAACAAGGAATATTGTGTATATACATGGTTTGTGATATCAATTGACTGGTTATTAAACATAGTTCAGCTCTTCCCCTGCTCCCAGCACACTCACAGACACATGTGATATTCATGTTAACAATTTATTTCTTGGAGGGAAGAAACCAGTGTGTTCTCAGTCCAGTTATCCCAGAGGTTGCCTCAGGTTATTTTACTTTTTATGTTTAATATTGCAGGGATTTTATGGATTTACCAAAATACCATAATTTTTATTTTTAAATCACTATTTTTTTTAAACAGATTCAATCCAGATCAGCCCTTATCATACTCTGTTTCAGTTCACTGCCACCATATGTAAGTGTTGTCAAGGCTGTAATCCATAAAGTATCTGGCTCCAGGGCTGGTTTCAGTGTGGTTTTGGAATACAGATTTTATAATATGCAGTTTCCTTCCTCTGAAGTCAGTGGGCTATTCAGTGGAATAAGGTTTCTGAGGCACAGGTCAGCTCTTCAAAGGCACATAGGCACCCAAATCCTGTTTAAGGATATTCCAGTGATTTGAAAGAAGGTGCCTGCCTTATTCCCTCCAAAGAGGGGGGATTTCCTAAACCATAGATAGAGCCAGGTTAAACAGACACTCAGGCCCTCCCCAGGCAGTCTCTCAACTACTTGTCCCCTACCCTTACTGCCAGGGCACTTGCACAAGACATAGGCAGGACATGCCCTTCTTTTGAGACTCAATTTATTCAAGCAGGACCATCCTCAGAATGATCCAGCTCGTGCCATGGATGAAACTGAAAGAACTGATGGATTTTTGCCTTTGGATTGCGCGAGTTTCAGTGATGTTGCTGCATACACATGTGCAGTGGGCTTGCCGCACAGACCATCTGCATCCACGTGCCTCTGGTGTGGACATCTGGTGCTTCTGGGAAACACCAGACTTGCTGAGCTGGAGCAAAGCAGCTGAATAGCAAGCAGGCAACAGTGTTGATAGTGTCCAGAAGCTCTGTGCTTTTTGTGTCTTCTCTATGAATGTGCAACCTCTGAAGTTGCCTCAAAGCATCAGATCTGCTGTGTTGGTGTGTGGTGACAAGAGCACGTGCCTCCAGCAGAATTTATCTGCTGCAGCACAGTAGTCACGGCTGTGAAATCTGGAGGGGTGCCAGTGCACTTGGAGCTGTTGTACTGGACCTTCAACTAAAGCTGCTGCACACCCAGAAAGTCAGCCAAACATAGCAAAATCCTCAAAACTAAAGTGAAGCTCCAAGACAGAAAAAGAGGACATGTTTTGGGAAACTCAGATGTATGGCTTTTTGACTCACAGCACCAAAGGAATGTCACTTTGCTCAGTTGTCCCTTGGGTTCTGACTTTCTTATTTGGACTTTCTGATACATCAGTGTTTGATGACTTCTTGGGATGTAGATAATGGCAGACCTAGGTCAGAATTTACAGAATAATGGTTTCAGCTCTGTACATGTTCATTAGAGAAAGCAGTTTTGAAGGGGCCTTGTGGCTTTAGCTGTTTGAAGTGGTGCATATGACTGGAGGAAGAGGAAAACATACACACAAGAGTGTGTGTATGCATGTACAGAACTTAAATCATCAAGCCGTCAGAGTGTGGATTGGGCATGTTTGGTAGTAGTACAGGTCCTGCCATAGGACAGGTAATAGGAAGCAGGGAAGAGCCTTGCAGCAGGTTACCTTACTCTGAAAAGCTGTCTTTGATTTCAATAGGAGAAAATGCAATCCTCAAATACCTATATTAAAGTAGAAAACTTAATTTGAGCAGATATTACACTGGGTCATCCAAAGAACAGCTTTGGCCTTCTGGCATTTTCCAGAGTGGGAAGGAGTATGTCAAAGAATAAAAAAATTGCATCACAATTTTCCTGCTATTCATATTTTTTTCCCTAAGTCATCAAAAAACACTCTCTGTGCCCACCTCCTTGGTGACTTCTCATGTTCATTCATAGCCAGAGCAGATACTGCTGCTGTGTTTGGGATGTATCTTCCCTAACTACAAATATGAAAAGCAGGGCTCTGGATCCTCAGCAAGTTCCCCTCTCCCCTCTTGTCATGGATTTGAGGAAGATGCAGGTCTTTGGGTCCATGCTAAGAAATCCCATGGAGCTATAGGTTGAGAACAGGGCCAAACCAGGCCTCTCACAGACCTCTGGATGGGGAGAAGGATTGAAGGCAGAGCAGATGGGCACGTTCCAAGGATGGAAGAAGTAAGCAGATATTTGAGCAAAACCTCACAGGCAATTTCTTCCAGCTAATCCCTGCCATAATTCTTCTCCCAGCAAAGCTGATCTGGTTCATCATTTCCATGAGGCAAAAGGCATTTTTGTAGCTGCTCACGTCTCAGAGGTCTTAGACACTTGCTTTTAATCATATAGTGTATGCTGACATCTGGTGGCATTCAGCAACAAAATCTTCATTAAACAAATATGTTTCAGTTTTAAGGAGTCAGCATCCTTATTTTCCCTTAGCTGGGTGCAGAAAAGAATTCCTCCCAGACCACTTCAGACTGGGGTTCACTGTAACACATTAGTATGGGACTGGCATGTCCTGGAACTCTTGTGGGACGTGTATGTGAGCAGTGACCTCCAGATAAGGAAGGGACCATCAGCCAAGGCACCTGACTGTGTTCAAATGCAGTCACAAAACGGAGCACAGGGCATCTTGTCATTCCCTCTTGTGATGCAAAACTACCATGGGTTTTAGCAGGAACAGAACCACTGTAAAATCTTAGGTGGTAACATTTCTGAAATTTATTTTATCCTTATTTCAAATTGGAGAAAAAAAAAAAAACCAAAACAGCATGTATGAACAGCCAGAGAGATGTACCAAAACCTTGTTTCATGGTATGTAATAAGTAGCATGGAATCAGCTGTCACAGTTAAAAGATACCCATGATGTAGCTGTTCCATTAAAAGTTGGATTAAAATCATGTTTAAATTTCATTTCCTTCAGTCCTTATCCTGCTTTTGATTAGTTTTAAGAGCAGTTGATGGTCTTATGATTTGAAGATTTTGCATTTTAAATTTTGTGTACATGGTCTGGAATTTTATGTGAAATTGTGTGTTTGATCTTTGACCTCTGTTTACTACAGTCCTGATTTGCCACTAATTTGATAGCAAGACATGAGGGCCTACTGTAAACAAGCCGCTCACTTTACATAGCTATGTTTGGCTCCTAAATGAAGAAGTATGTATGGAATATACTTTGGGCACTGTAGCCTCCTAAAGAAATAATAAAAACCACATCACTGCTTAGTTCTCCAGGTAACGTTTACATTTGGAGAAAATAAGTTGCATGCCTAATAGAGAGAGAAAATGCAGTTCTTATCCATTTTGGGTTTGTTTGCTTAAAATTATTCTTTAAAGTACTTGAAAGCTGAGGCTGTCTCTTTTGAAGTCAGTGGGAACTTTGACATTGATTTTAAAAGGATCAGGATTAAGCCTAAATTGGTAGGGTCTAAAAGGCAAAAATGAAAATGTCCAAAGTCTACAAACCTCTCACTGATCCACCATGCAGAAAGGAAGGACAAAAACCTTCTCCAAGGTCTGTAATTTACATCTTGATTCCAGAACTTCTATTTTTTGTACATTTGTAGACTTCAAGATGAAAAGCAACTTTCCAAAGGACTGTAGTTTCTAGCATATGAAGTAGTACACACTTGCACCGTGGTCTTGTAAAGCTGCTGGGGGAAGGGAGATGAAAGCTACTTATAAAAATCAACTGACTGTTGGTACACATCTTCCACAAATTGTCCTGCACTATCCATTACACATTATTCCCTGCCTGCAACCTGCTCCAGGCAGATCCCCAGCTCACAGGTACAGCCTTACACATAGTGAGGGACCAGAAAAACTTTGCTTGTAGACATTTAACTCAGAAAAATATCTGATCATCCTGCTCAAGCTCAGCACTTTTGGCCCTCATCTGGCACTAGCAGCTGGGTAAAAGCAAGGTCTTCAACTCTCACCTGTACCACCCTGCTGGAATCATCTGTCCGAACACTGAACTTCCCATCATCTGGGCTCAATCCTCACAGTGGAACATCTAAGTACCCTGGACAAAGGGTACTTTTGGCAGAGAAGGAAACCATTTGGCAGAGAAGGAAACCAATTTGGCAGAGAAAGATACCATTGACTCTTTAATTTTCTGTCCTGGGAAGTCTCAGTAACTGTGACCAGAGCTGAGTAGTCAAGGATGGGGACTCTTCGCAGCTGAGAGTGTGGCTCATCTACAATAGCAAAGTGTAAGCTCAGAGAAGTCATGGGGCATAGGCAAGCAAACATGAAAAGCCCTCTTATTTCCTCTTCAGACACCCAAGTGCACTCACTGAGTATCCCATATGCAGGGGCGCCGGGTCAAGCTCTTCATGGATGACTTCCAGAGGTTAAAGCAACCGGGGTAGGAAACTGCCTACTCTGTTGGTTTATGAGGTCCCAATATCATACAAGCCAGAGTTCAGGGAGACACACAGATCAGGCACTGTCCCACATCATCTGAACCTGAAGCTGACAAAGCATCCATTGCAGCCTCCAAATCCTTGTGACCAAATAGAGGAACAGAGGGATGATGTTTGGCCCAAGAATAACAGATAGAAATGCAGCGTCCAAGTGAGGGAATCCGTGCAATTAATAGCCAAAACCGTCTCTTGCATCTCCATTGCTCATAAATATACCAAGATGTTAAAAACTAGATGAGATGTAATCTCCCAGGCTGTGAAGTCCCTTCTCTTCTACCTAAAAATTACAGGCAATAGAATGAAAGGAGTCAAACACTGCACCTGCAGCTTACTCTCTTTAACCAGCCTTGAGATTTCTCAGCAAACCAACTCAAGCAATATCTACTCCATCTTCACAGGTGCTGCCTTGTGCTGTGTGCTACTCCAAGGGAGTGAGGTTCTACTCACAGGGAGTAACAGTCCTGTCCTTATACTGACATGGTCAGCCACCACAGAGACACAAATCTGCACATCTGTTGCCTTTGCCCATGTATAAAAACAGACAGATCCAGCAACAGCAAGTCAGGTCACCTTTCTGAAGATACTTTTATTGAGGTATTTTTTGAGCTACCCCAGTTTCCCCACAGCACAACAAATACAACAACCAAAAATGCATAGAGAGATTTGTACATGGTGTGTTCTGCACATATCCCCAGTGAAGTGACTGTGCTAATGTGTTGTAGTACCCACTGAATATGCCTTACATTTCCATGTTTTTGAAATGGCTGTAGTCTATCCTGCTGGCCCAGCTGGCAGAAGACACCCCTGATCTGAAGACACCCCTGACCCTCAAATGGAACTTGACTTTGGGAACAAATTTTCAGCACAGCTGTGTGCCACTGAAAACTGGGAGTAATGTTCTCAATTAAAACATCCTGCAGATCCCATCTTCTGCTTCCACTGCACAGGACATTTCCTCAGGATATTTTAGGATCCAGTCCTAAGGACTTAATACATTTATGCCAAACCTCTGCTTCACTTTTAGCCTGAAAATAGAAATGCACAAGTGTAGGGACTTTGGTATATAGTTGTTTTTCCTAATGGAGGGTAGTAACTGAGCAGAAATAGTTTTTAAAATATTCTTTAATATTTTAATAGGGATGGCTTACAATGTAAAGAAAAGTTAAATTAATCTGAATAACTGAATAACAGTTTTATATGCAAGACAATCAGATATCTTTAACAAATAAAGGATGCCATATGAGCCCCTGGAATGTTTAGACTGAGTTGGTATGTCTGGACCCAACCGTGGAACAACGATCTGTCACTGTTAGATCAACTTCAAAAGCAATTCAACAAGGGCTCCATGCAGACAGCATTACAGAAAACCTGTTCCAATAGCTTTCTTATGCAAGAGAAAACCACAGTCATATTTGTATTTTAGGCAGTGAACCAACAAGAATGAAGCAAAACAACAGCAACTGTCCCCAAGAGATATTTTGGGCTGCTCCTCTCCTCCCACTCCCCTTACACTCCTTTTCAATCTCCTACCAATATGGGCATTTTTGGCAGCAGAGAACCATACTGAAAAAGTCATTGGCAGGCTGATAGGGACCACTGTGGCTTTCAGCTACCAAAGACTATTTCTCCAGCCTGGGGGAGCATCAACCTCTTTGCTCCCTATTTTGAGCTGGGGCAGAGGTGACTGTGTGAAGAAGGGTGAGGAATGGGAGAACTTTCCTCAGCTCAGCAACCTTTGACAATCATTGCTGCTTTTCCTCTGCATCTCAGGAACTGCTATACAACAAGTGCAAATTGAGAATGACAAATAAGAGCATTAGCCTGGTGTTTCTGCTCAAATGATCCGCCTTGAAGTAGCTGATGCTGACACTTAAATTGTCAGCAGACCTCTAGTTTAGCGCTCCAGTTAGAAGAATGGGTCCTTTCACACTTCCCTCTGGGCTATTGTTTCAACTCTCTCTAGACAGGGCAAATATCATTGCAGCAGTTTACACTCCAGTTTCACTGCACTGCTTATTTTGCAACCAAAACCAAGATTGCCTAGAATTTTTTTCTATAATGTAAGCTTAGACTGCAGAGAGTAATTACACAACACTGTAAAAATAATCTGCAGCAATTTACACAGCCATGAAATACTGGAGCTGGTTTTTTTCCAGCATACCTATATATACATGGCTGCAGCTAATTCCAATATTTACAAAGGACTCACTGGAGCTGTGATCACTGAAACTGGTATTTCAAGTTACGCCACACACATGAACAAAACATTTATTGTTGTAAGACAAGATTTTGTATTTTGGGGTGTTGTACCATCATCTAACTGAAGCATTACCTTGCCTCTTCTGACTTTTCTATATCACCTTCTGTCTGGATTCAAATAACATCCTCGTGGCTAAGACATTATGCATTCAAGTTGGAAAGCATTAATTTAGCTACAGTTTCTTTCCTGTAATTGTGTGTTTCTTCTATTTTTGACCAAATTAATCATACTGGCAGTCAGCTTTGCTGCTGCTCATTTCTGTTAGGGATCATGTCTCTTTGCCTGCTGGAAGCTCGGTCCCCAGCCTGCTCTCCTGCATGCTGACTTGTTCTCTCTCAATGCATCTTGCTGATGGTAGGGCCACAGGCCCTACTGGGACTAAGCAATCAATACCAGTTCTTCTTAAGAGTAGGAGAAAGCCATTGTAGCAGGGAGCAGAATACCTGCCTGCTGACCCTTGTCTGCTGCAATACTTGTTAGGACTCTGGGTGCTTTCAAACCCAGCTAAGCGAAGGAATGAGCTAATACATGTTGGTTCCTCCAAGGTACAGTATGAGCTCTCTGGATTGCACATAGTTGTATTTATTGTCAACAGCCTGAAGATGTGGAATGTTAATATTTCTTTCTATGCTTTTCTGGAGAGGCCTACTTCTGATTCCTATGTAATTCTGCCAAGCTCAACCTTGCTAGCTTTACACTCCCTTTAATGAGCTTGTTTAGTTATTGTTTTCCCCAGAAGAAACAAATTATGAAATGAAAACTAAAAGAATGAATGAATAAAGCCACAGACTGGGAACGAACACATTGCCTGAAGTCTCTGAAAAGAAACTATTCAGGAAATAGATAGAAGAGAAAAATACAGGACATAAGTAAGAATTTACGTAAGTGACTATCTGCCTTTGGGAACAACAACTTCTAAGTTTTGCAATCTAGCAGTGAGGAATTAATACTTAACCATTAGGTTTAGGCAGTGATTTGAAGGAGTTAAATTCCCAGGCTGCCTCTTCAGAGCAGGGTGGGGCATTGGGGAAGTCAGAGACTGAAAAAAAGGCACCTGAATGCCCTGGGAAGGAGCAGCAAAACCTTCTGTCAAGCTCCCCTTCCTCTCCTATGCTCCAACTACTCTCCAGCTAAGGGTGTCCTGGTGCACACCACAGCTACATGCAGGGTGACCCATGAGAAGAGCCTTCCTCACATCAGGAAGAGAGTGCCACGTCCACCTCCTGTTCGCCTCACAGCCACTGCTCCCCACTGGTGTGACATTGCATGGCATGGCCAGTGGCTGGGACCTGAGGGCAGGGACATGGACATCATCCCAGGCATCTTGGAATGCATCCTTTGGGGGACCAGGAGCTGGGAGTGAGCCCCTGTCTGGCCCCTGGTACAGCGCACACAAGGTAAGTGCCCAGCGTGCAGCACCAGCAACAAGAAGGCTTGGGGAGAGGGGGGCTGAATTCAGCCTCTGTCCTGTGTCCTCTGAAGAGCCCCATTCCAGCACCTGTTTGCTGCTGGCTCTGCTCCCTCTTCACCCCATTGTCCAGCCTGCACCGCCCTGGCTCCCCCTCCGAGCAGTCCTTTCTGAGCAGGAACTGGGCAGAGCTGTTCTGTTCTATGCTAGAGCAGCACTGGTTTTTGTCATCTGTGTTTCTGTCACTGTCAGTGCTGACAATGGATTTAGGCAACTGCAAAAGAGAGACTGAAGCTAGCAATTTGAAGCATCTGCTAACAATAAAAATGAATTGGAGGTTGATTAAACCTTTTACCTTTTCTCTGCTTTTTGTTTCCCGAGCTAGAAGGCATGGAAGGATACCCAGCGTTCTTGATTTTCTCTGCATAAGAGGCAAACCACTTTGTCATGATGTAAAGTATTGATATAAATTGTGCAAAAATTGGCTTGCAACTAGCTGCTCTCCTTTTCTAGGAGCAGCCCAGTAGCAGGTGACAGCCTGAAGAAGGTCCCAAAAACTTTCCCCTCGGGATTGTGCATTTGCTGCTGGGTGGACATCCATTTGGCAGGGCGCATTTTTCAGCCCCATGTTCTCAGAGCAAAGGAAAACTGAGAATTCCTGTGCACAGGTCCCTGGAGCAGCAGGACTCCTGGCTGATGGCTGGTGGCAGTGCTTCCCAGGACAAGAGCTGGGGTCTCCTACTGGGAGATAAGAATGTGGAGCCAATGGTTTTACTGTGGGTTTGTGAATTGGGGTCCCAAGGCTTGCCCAGCTGCCAAGAAGATGGCAGCAATAGGGAATTCCCTTGGCATGGGGATACCCACCTTCATGTCAAAGTGGGGGGTTTTTGTTTGCTTGGGAAACCTCCCGGTCCTGCTCCTGTACTCCTTGGGGTTGTTGCATGAGTATTGCTATTTTGTAAACGTGGTAGTTCTCTGGGTAGACCTCAATAATATTTTAGAGATGCTTGAGACTGATATTATTTTCTTTTATTTACTTTAGTTGCAGCTTTGGAGATGTAATGGGTAACTATGGGTCATGTGTTGATGCCAACCTTAATTTTTCCAATAATTAAATTCTTCTGTCTGCCCCCTTTTCCACATTTTACTTTTTTTGAAGCCTCAGAAACAATTCCCTCCTCCCATTCATGGCTATCCTGGCTGTGATTCAGTGGATCATTCCATTTTCAGGTCTTCACACAGGGCTCTTTCCCTTCCCCATTTCTTGAGGTCCTTTCGTCCTCTTGTTTGAAAAGGAGCTCTTTGTTTTCTCCCTCTACAAGGGACCATAACTGCACTGGCTCTGAGCTGCCGGGGAACAACCCAAGACAGCTGAGGTGAATTACTTTTGGGGGAGTATTTTTCAGCCCCTTAAACCCCATGAGGAGGTGAAAGAGTGAGATCCCCTTTCAAGAGCTCCTAGACATGAGGGGCTTGGCACAGCTGCCAGTTGCAGTTGCCTAGTCCACATGGGCATCAGACACATCCACCCAGGAGCAGGAGATCTGATACATTTTTTAGGGAAATCCATGGCACTGGACTAGGCCTTCAGTGATGTCTGTAAACGCTCAGCTCCCTGGAAAAACTTAAAGTGGCTGTGTCCATATGGCTGTGTAGTATAATGCTTCTTTCTGTTGGAATTACATTTCTTTGTCTTTTGATTTAATTGGGATTATTCTCCTGAGAGGTCCCTGATCAGGCTGATTGTATGCTAGCTGTTGGCATAAGGGTGGAAGGGGACACACATGGCCATGGGGAAGAACAGTGGAGGTAGGATTTCCCCTTGGCATCATCACATCTGATATAGCTTGGTTGATACTGCCTGAAGTGCTGCATCTCTGAAATCAGCCACACCCAGGCCGTGCTCCCTCAGCCCTCCCTGTACAGGCAAGGTGTGTTATGGGACATGTGTTTAATGGTGCAGTAAAATCTGATGAAATATGTACTTAGAAATACCTGAAGTATTTCCTGCAAAATAATATTGTAATATTTTTGTGTCTGCTGGAGTAATGAGTGTAGGAAGCCACAACATGTGGGCTTTGTCTGCTTAATAGAAAGTGTATGTAATTGCCTCAGTGTAATAAATTTTTATTTCCCTCAAGACTTCTCATAGGTTTTTTAGTTATTTACAATATTGATGTTTATGGACAAAAACAATTTGCAGGATTAGTTGAGATTACTATCTACAGTACTGATCTTGGTTTGAGTTTGTATTATCAGAGTAGGAGAAAACATCTGGATGAGAACAGTCACTGAGAGCTCAGATGTAATAGAATCACAGAATGGTTTGGGTCAGAAGGGACCTTACAGGCTGGCTGGTTCCAACCCCCTGCCATGGGCAGGAACAGCTTCCACTAGACCATGTTACTCAGAGCCCCATAACTCAGCATTTCACATGTCTGTGGTGTGTAGACACAGTGTGTAGTTATACAAGTGCAGAAGCTGAGCCAGAGAAAGAAATTTATTTCAGTTCTGCTTTTTTCCGCTCTTTGCTTGTCACTTCATAGACTCTGAGTTATTACTGGCTGCCCAGACAGACACCTTGAAAGATTGTCTTATATTGTGGGTTGCAGGAATAAATAATTTCTGCTGTGTATTTAGGGGTTGACAGTGCTGACAGTTCCTTCATATGGCTCTGTGGCCTCTTGTCCCCTCACAGTGTATCAGAGCCTGTCAGCTGGTGAGTGTGTGCCTGATGCCTCGAGGGGTCTCATCAGCGAGCGGTGCTGGCTGCTATCACGTGTGATGAGAAATCCCACAGATTAAGCAGATTCTTGTAGAAGTTTTTCTACTCTGCCTTCTAACATATAGATGAAATCTAGAATTTGTGTGGAATGCCACAATTGAGGTTTTTAGCTTATGCTGTTCAAGAGAAGCATCTTCAGTGCTTCAACTCTCCTCTCTTTACTTGGGGCTTGATGTCTAGTGCCACTGAGCCTCAGAAAGGTGGGAGCATCATTTGGTCCCATTTTTTTCAGTGCCTGCTGGTACTTTTGATGCCATGAGGGCTGCTTCACCTGTGCTATGAGGGACCCAAGGCAGGAAGGTAGGGAGCTGTCTCCATGGAGAGAAACGTTTTCTCTCCATTTGCCTTGGCTGAGGAAGCACCCCAGAAACAGTGAGGGTTCCTTCAGCTGGCACCATTACCAGAGAAAAATGTTGTCATGGTTCATCACTAAAAACATTCACCAGGACATTTTAAACACTTAAGCATTGGCATTTCCAACCATGGCTTTTAATTAGGAAAAGCCCTAGAGCAAGTCAAGGTGTCCAGTGGAAGTGTGGTGGAATCACAGGACAGCATGGCCACAGCATAGGTGGGTTTCAATCAGGACATCTTTGCTCTGCAGGAAGGAAGAGAAAGGCTGTTGAAGGCAAACTTTCTTGGGGTTTTTAATGCTATTTTCTCAGTCTCTGTAGGATACCTCAGTCTCCAGTCTGCTCCCTGGAGCACTGCAGATGTTGGCTTTTTCAGGTTAATCAGTAAACCAGTCCCTGAGCGTGGGGAAAGTAGAGACAAATGTCCTCACCCAGCTTTCTGCTGGTGTACTCATCTCTGAAGACTGCAGTGAAGTTTTTCCTGTTCAACACCATCCCTTCAGCTCTTTATTCTAAAACTCTTCACTGAAAGCAAACAAGGGTATCAAAACACTGAGTCTATTTCATCCTGTTGTCCTTTACCTGTCAGATTTCAGAGTTCATGCAGTTTCAATTTCTTTTATCTTATTGGGAAATGTGTTTGGGAGAAAATGCATACCATTTCTTAGGTATTAGGGAAATGTGTATTATTTTCAACCCTAGTAAATCAAAACTTAGGAAGAGGACTATGTTCAGACTTTCAAACACAACCTTTTTGAATCTCTTATAGGGGAATTCAAAACTTAAATGTTATAATGAAGCACATGATCACAGAATGGGTAAGGTTGGAAGGAATCACAGAATGGGTAAGGTTAGAGATCATCTAGCTCAACCTCCCTGCTCAAGTAGGGCCCCCTAGAACACATTACTCAGAATTGTGTCCAAAAGATTTTTGAATCATTCCAGAGGAGGAGACTCTACAGCCTCTCTGGGCAGCCTGTTTCAGTGCTCTGTCAGCCTCACAGTGAAAAAGCTCTTCCTATGTTCAGAAGGAATCTCCTATATTTCAGTTTCTGCTCACTGCAGCTAGAAGCAAGAAGCTTTGCACGATTTTCCAGTGTTGTTCTGCTGTCAAGAATCCAGCAACTTTCCATGGTTTAGTGCCCATTTAACTATTTTCTGCTAGAAAATAATTTGTGGCTTTGGCTCATAAATGCAGGACTCTCAGTTGGGCTAGCTTGCAGACAAGCTCTCAGGCTCTGCCAGAGCTGTAGGTCTGATTTGCTGAGGGTTTGTTCTGATTAGCTTTAGTGTGACCAAGAAGCTGACACAAGAAGACAAAATTGAACACTGCTTAGAAAATATTGCCCATATCTTTTTTTAACCTCATACATCCGTCCTGCTGTGCTGAACATCAATTGTCCCTGCAGATATAAAGATCACATCTCTGATGTGAAATGAGCACACAGCTTATAGACTGCAGTGTCCAGCTTAAAGAGAGATCAGCTGCTGCTTGGGAACTTACTCATGACTCAAAGGTAAGGGAAATTAGTACAGGAAAGCATTAGCCCTTGCCTGTCCTTTTGCACAATACTGTAAGCATGTCTGTATCATTCCAGCTCTCAAATTCCATAGGAAAATATAGGGGTTTTTCCCATCAACCACTGCAAGCAGAGTGGGAGCAAACCATGAAGCTGTTTATACCTGTGAATATAGAGGAGGCTGGACATGGGGCAGCAGGTCTGGAACAACGCTGCCCCAAGACTGGAGGCAGTATGCAGTTTTATGAGCCTGCTTGAGGAGTCACCTGCTTATCTGGTTTCCACCAGGCACTTTTTGGGGTCCCAGAGCAGAATTTCCTAGTGTGTGTTATTGGCAGGCTCTAGTATCCTGCTTGGGTTCCCCCTACAAAGCCTGGAAGGAGCCATGTGCCCGTGGCAGTTTCCTGCTAAGCCCAGCGTGGTGCTGGCAGCAGAGAACAGCAAACCAACCCAGCTCCACACCCTGAGCTTGGGGCACACAGGCTCAAAGCAAATGCTGATGATGGGAGAGCTCACAGTCCATCTATTCTGGGCATTTTCTTCTCTTCAGCATTGCTGGCAGAGCTGCTTGCAGGAGTGTTTTCTTGCCTGACAGACAACAGAAGCTGGTGATAAAAACCCTTTTATTTAGGCTGATAGCTCACAATTAATTTTGAAAAAGTCTTGGTAGCTCTTCCTGGACACCACATGCAGGACATTGGAAATGAATGCTCTTACAGAGCTGGGCCATGCTAAGCACCAGCTATAGCTTGTCCAAGCTGTTGCCTGATTCTCACTGGGCTATTGTTCACAAATCTCAGACTGTTTTCCATGCTTCCCTTCCCAGCAGATGCTATAGTAAAATGAGTTTTAATTTTTTTCTGAGGACATCAAAGAACATTTGCATTCGATTTCTTCTTTTTTTCACTGATGATTGAGGTGACTGCAAGTTAAACAGGAGCTTTGTAATTATACTAATCTGTTTTAAGAGGCGTGATAATGTTAATTAGGAAATTTCTAGGCGGTAAGGAACATTACAATACTTGTCATTTGTCAGAAAGTGGGGTGCAGAAGACAGATGCAAAGAAACTTGAGTCACTAATTACACATATCCTACCTAGAGCAGAATTTAGTTTTGCTTCAGACTGCTTCAAAATGGTATGTTGAAGAAAAATGGGGTGCATAGTGCAGGCTGTGTCTGCTATCCAGCTTAGCCACTGACTAGAGGGCTTAAACTGTGGAGCCAGCAGAGCAGGGAAAGTCCTCCTCTTCCCTTAGGCAGCACTGAGTGGGAAAGACCAGGCATGGCATGAATCTGAATCCCTGCACTGCTTTGGACGTGCCTGGCTCAGTGCAGTGTTTTGCCCTTTCTGTCCCCATCTTCCAGACTAGTCTACAAAGAATGCCTTTAAATTAAGCTGGCTGTGGCCACTGTGTTGATTTTTCAGTCTCACAGCATGTCTGTGAGTTGCAAAGTGATGGAGGGTGAGAGACTGGCTGCTGATACAACACCTGTCTGTTCCTGAGATTTCATGAGGTTGCTCTTTGGCTTTGACATTGCTGTCACACAAAGGAGTAGTGCTGCTCCCACCTTGAATCTCTGCTTCTGCTGCTTCATTTGCCCTAGCACTCATTTGACTCCTTAATGAGGCAATTTTTCTGGGTAAATTGGCAGGAAAATACTCATTGATGTAATTTTTAAAATAAAAGTCGACTTTCATGTAAAATCTCACCTGTAATACCTTAAGATTTTGTGATCCAAAGACTGCATTGCTCTTTGTATCTTAAGAATGATCCTTCTTTTAGTATGGTCTTGAAGTTTGCTTTGGGAATTAACAAAAAATATGTCTGAATCTTATCCTTGCTTGTCTCCAATAATCTGCCATACCTGATTAAGTCCTCTTTGAAGGAAGCACAAAATCCCAAATTATTCAAGCAGAAATCTGACCAAACTCAAAAAAATAAAAAAAATCTTTAAAAAGACGAACATACAACAGACTGTGCACTTCAGTCATAAAGGAGGTGGGGACCTTTGACTAGCCTGGTAACTGAAGATTGAGATTATTTCATTTGGAGTTTTGGTGACATGCATAAACTGTTATACTCATGTTTATAATGTCACCATGGTTGTCCCAGAAGAATGGCATTCACTAATGTGAGCAGTGGGGAGATATGCTTTCCATGCTTTGACTAATGTGAACTTTGAAACATGCGGCCAGCAGCTTCAAAGAACAGCCAGTTGGTGTGTGAATCAACACCAGGCCTGGAGCAGAGCTCTTGAGGAAGGGATATTTGCAGTGTGCTCAAAAGTAAATAGTCAACATCAAACTGAACAGATGTGTGCTGCTTAGACTGAGGTTATAGTGGTGTAACTCCACTCTCCTCAACGACATTCATGGCTGATTTACATCATCTAGCCTAGAAACTTTGGCCTTGTTTGGTGATATGAACTGTTTTGCCCACAATGGGGAAATGAAGAGAGGTTATGGAACTATAATAGCGAGAAGTCACAGAATTGTGAAACTCTTGGATGAGGCCACAGCCAGTCTCTGGCTATATTTCCCTTTGTATCCTGCTGAGGTTTGCAGAAACAATGCTGTAATGTAGAGCTCTCTGGTGAAGTGCAAGGTTTGGAGGAAGTCCCTCCAGGCACGAAAACAATGACTCAGAGCAAAGCAAATACTGGCTCCTTGGGCAGGACTTCATGGTGGTGAGGTGAGGTAGTAACATAGAAATGCACATCCCTTTGTGGGCAAGTCTACCTCTTGCTGATTTAATTCCCTAGAACCAAATCAGCTGCGTGGGAGCTGAGATCTCCACCAGAGTCCTAGCTAATATGTTCAATGACTTGGCTGTCATCCTGATGGAAACAAAGTAATTTTGCCAGCTGATACGGATTGTACTTGAAGCCCTTTTCTTCAACAGCCAAGGATATCTCCACTGTAAATATGTTCCTGTGAAAAACAACAAAAATATGGGGTTTGTGTGCATAACAGACTTGTACTCACACAGTTAACTCTCAATTAAAACCTAGTTTAATTTTTTGAGCTCCAGCTTGGGAGTAAATAGATTGTGACTCCATTTACTTTGCTTTATGACTCTAACATACTATTTCTTAATGTTTCTTTTCCATTTTTATTGAGGGTATTGTCATGGGTTTGGGGATTTTTTTCTGCTAATTGTCAAAAGGTTCTTTTATTTTTGACTTCATATCATATTATTTACTTTCCTTTGTTTCTCTCTCTTTCAGTAACAGTCTTTTGCTCTCAGCAGTGACTAAAGCACCGTGAACATTTTCATTCAGTGTCTGTGTTATCATGCAGCAATGACTCAGTCATCATGTCAAGATGACCACGAGCAAAGCTTGCCATGTCTGCAGAAGCTTCTGTCAAATAAATAATAGTAGCTTTCACCTGATCAAGTCTCTAGCTCCATCTCTTGACTATTGTACTTGTTTTTGCCAGAGTTAATGTTCTTCATAGTAATTTGTGTGGCCTATGTTTTGGATTTATGATGAAAAAGTATTGCTAGCAATCAGGATGTTTAGTTGCTGCTGAGCAGTTCTTGCACAGCACTGAGGTGTGCTTTGTTTCTCATACTGCCCCATCAATGTGTGGGCTGGGGATGCACATGAAGCAGGAAGGGGACACAGCTGGGACAGTGGCCCCCAAGTGACCAAAGGAATATTCCATACCATATGGTGCTGTGCTCAGCATATGAAGCAGGGGGAAGAAGGGAAAAGGGGGACATTTGGCATTGGTTCTCCTAGGTCACCATTACCCATGATGGAGCCCTGCTTCTGTAGAAGTGGCTGAACACATACAACAATGGGAAGCAGTGAATGAATTCCTGATATTGCTTTGCTTCTCATGCAGCATTTGCTTTATCTATTAAACTGTCTCTGTCTCAACCCACAAGTTTTTGCACTCTTACCCTTCCAATTTTCTCCCCCATCTTGCTGGAAGAGTGGCTCCAGCTGCGTGAGGCTGAGCTGCTGGCTGTGTGATAACCACACATCAGAGGCTGCCAGGACAAACTGAAAAGCAGTGCATGGTTAAAAGCATGCATGTGAGAGATAATAGCATCTGGCTCATGAAAACAATACTCCGTTCTCCTTCATCTCTTCAATTCCTGAAAAGGAATTTATCTTCCTCACCCCATTCCATAGTAATCCCTGTCAAGAAGAAGCTTTATAAGCATTATATCCCATACTAATGCTAAAATAGCAGAAAAAAGAGGCAGCAAGTTCTATACTGGAGAATCCACATAAGATACAGTTGCTGAAAGATCTAAAATACTCAAAACTAGGGAAAAAAGATCACGACCTTATTATCTCTGTAAGTACAACAGAGCATAACAAAGGTGTTAAACGTATGTAGAAGGGATCATTCAGCTACACTGATCTTAGTTTTCTCTTGCAGAAGGCAGCTATGATGTACATGCTTTGGATTTTTGTGAACTAAACACCTACTCTTTATGTCAGTATTCACCATGAATTCCAAAATGCTAATAATACTTTTTATATTTTAAACCAGTAAACTAGAGTTTGTAGTAAAATGTCAAGATGTACAACTGCAATGTGTCACAGGCAGACAGCGGAGCAAACATGAGCCCACCTATATCTTAGGCTCTTGCAAGAAATTTGTACGTGAGGCCATTTCTTTAGAGTTTATTTTTTTATTCCAAGATTTGCATCTTACAGTTTTTAACATAAGTATCTACAAATTAAAAGCATCCAGCTGTCTGTTTATGTGTATGCACCCATCTACATACGTGTGAATATTTCAGGGAGTGCAGGACCTCTTGTTTTAGGTCACCACTGATAATGTAGCAGTTGTTTATATTTAAATGAATAATGCTGCTAAGCAGAAGGCTCTGCCTTCTGGAGTCCACTCACATTTTTTGCATTAGGAACTATCTGTAAATGATTAACACTCTGGAAATCAAACTAGGAGAGCCAAGTGCGAGAGGTGCAGGAAGGAAAGCGAGAGAACTATTGCAGAGCACCCCTCCTCTGCAGGAACAGCAGACTGGAAGGGCCTTTGGGCAGCTCCTTCCCCTGACATGAAATCAAGTAATTCTTTTAACAGATGGATCCAACTTCATTCTAATTGCAGTTTGGTCTTTCCTTTTTTCCCTGCCTTGTTTTTACTCCTGTTAGAATATTTCTGAAGTGCCACTGGCCTGGGAGCATTGTGATTTCCTGCCTGTGTTTACCCCTGTCTGACAAGGGTGACTTTGTGTTTCAACAACTGAGCATGTTCACTCAGTTGTGACATGGAGAAGCATTTTCCATGAAGATCAAAGGAAGAGTTAGTTGCAGCCAACAGAAGATTATTTGAGTTAGGATGGGAGACAAGCCTGCCTTTGTTTGAAAGTGATGCTGGAGAGGTGCATGCTGGAAGAGGCATGCCATTCCTCTCAACTGGTAAAGGGAGATCCTTATATAAAAATTCTTTTGAGGATTTGCTAAATAATGTATTAAGCTGGTTACATTTCTCTCAGGGTTTTCTGTTTCTGATTGAGGTGGAGTCAGAAATAGCTCATTTGTACTTTAGCAAGAGTTGTACTGCAATAGCAAGAGGGAGCGAGCTCTCTGTGCTTGGCTTGGAGACCCATTTGTGTGCCCATGCAGAGGTTGTGTGTGCATGCAGAGTGAGACATCTCTCTGAGAGTACTCCTTGTGCCTTGCCCTGCCTGTTGTGACCCTGAACAGCTCTGTTTACTCAGTTGTTCAGATAGCTCCCTTTTGAGCTTGCCTCCAGCTTGCCATAAGCCTTGTGTCACCTCCTTGGCTCTCAGTTTAGGGGTCCAGGGAGCCACATTAAGCATGTGATAGGAACAGCACAGCCCCTCAATGTGAGCCAGACTGTAGCTTCTGGGAATTAATATTCCTAAGCTTGGAGTGGTGTGGCTTGGACCTTACCTTGTACCCCAGGAATTAGCCTGGTCAAACAGGAATATCCAGAAAGTCTGCTCCTAGGCAGTAATGGAAGCATTTCCCCAAGGCAACTGGCCATTTTGGGGGAGAAGCTGGTCAGGCAGTGCTAGCCTGCCTCCCTGTTTCTCCTGTGGGACCTGGAAACTGGCAAAAGTTTATAATCCTATTCTTGCTTTTCCTGGTATTTAATTTCTGTAGTTGCCATGGAGATGGTATGTGATGGTACTTGAGAAAATCTTTTATTAAGAGGTTTTCAGCTATGATTGATGTTTTTATACAGTCATGGGAGAGGTTTTTATTTGCAATCTAGCAGACATTATTAAAAATATGAAATAGTCTTTGATTGTGCAGCAAAATGTCCCAGGAACTAAAATGTCCCAAAGTATCACAGGCTGCTCATGGAAACAGTGTAAAAATCTATTCTGCCCCTTCTCCGTTCTCCCATTTATTTCTAGTTTTAAGACTTCATTCCTGAGAATAAGAAATTGAAATGTAGAAGTTGAGAGTTTTGGCTTTAACTCTTCAAAAAGGAAAAAAAAATTGCTACTAGGTTGTAGTGAGGTGGGTGATTCTTGTCTCCCTAGTAACAAGTGATAGAACCAGAAGAAATGGCCTCAGGTTGTGTCAGGGAAGGTTTGAATAGTAAAATAGGAAAAATTTCTTCCCAGGAAAGATTCTCAAACATTGGAACAGTCTGCCCAGGAAAGAGGTTGAGTCACCATCCCTGAAGGTGTTCAAAAGACACGTAGATGTGCTGCTTAGGGTTTAAGTGGTGGACTTGGCAGTACTGGGTTAATGGTTGGACTGAATTATCTTAGAGGTCTTTTTCAACTTAAATAACTCTATGATTCTAGGGTTATTAACAATACAGTGGGTGGATATGTTTGTATATAACCTTAGTAAGCACATAAAAAGTTACTTTGGTTACTTTATTTCACAGTTCATATTCTTCAGCTTGGTTTGTTACCTGCTATGTATATGAATTAAAATAATCAGAGTGATGAATATAATTAGGATCTCAGGAAAGTGATTAAAACACAGAGATAAATAAGAGTCCTATTTCTGTAGTTGCTGTATCCTCTGAAGTTCTCCCACCTTTTCTTAACTTACCAGACTCTCATTCTAGCCTTTGCAATTTGTTACTTTTCTGGAAAAAGATAAATTTTAAATTTCTGAGGTAATCTAGTTACCAAGTCTCCTCTCTCTATTCCTAACAATGATGATGCCAAATGTTTTAACTCTCTCCTTCTCATATATTGAACAATGCCTCTTTTCTTTTATGTCACAGTGAAAAAATCAAGTGTATTTTCATTTTATGTTCCCACACTGGTAATTGCCCTTTTACTCTTATTTCAGCTGTCCTTCAGTGCTTCATATGGACCTTAATTGACATCTGAGTATATGAATTTCACTATGAAAACCATTGGAACAAGGACCTTATTTTATTTATACATCTGTGAAGTACTGAGTACAGCCAGAGCTCTGTGAATAATAATAGCTAAATGATAAGCCTCTCCCAATTCCACATGGTAGCTCTTTGAAAAATATGGTTTTTGTTAAGGACTCTGAATTCCTCTTGCTTCAGAGTTAACTCATAATTGGAAGTTTAGAACATGTTCCACCCCTTTCTCTCTTTTTTTAATAAGATCCATTGAGGTCTGACAAAATCCCAGTTATTGGAAATGGTGCGCAGCTTTTGAAACAGTACACGCCATTAAATTTGTTGGGAACACCTTTAGATCACAAATACATAGAGAAATCAAGAAAAAATAGAGCAACAGTTTAACTAGCCTTGATGAGTGAGCTGACAACAGATATTTAAAGTGTTTGGGGTTTTTTCTGCTCATCAGTTCAATTTATATGCATAGCAAGTTTCCATAAATAATGGTGTATACCTTTTAGTCAATGCAAAATATGTTCCTTTTTCTAAGTTTTCATTTCACAGACCTGGCAACTGCAGTTTAATGTGCTTTAGGAAAACACACATGTAATATGGATAAATTGCATTTCACCATATAACTGGGTCTCCAATGCAGATTTTAGTCTGCAAGTGATAAACTTAGTGGAATTATTGCCAAAGATACAGATTTCAGCCTGGCTTTCATTTGCCATAAAACCCTTATTTTACTTTGACAATAAATAGAGACTTTGCATGTAAAATGTCATTTTAAAATACTGTCAAAATGATGTGAAAAGGTTCTCTGGTAAACAATCATCAGGTCCTGCCTGAGTGCTGGGAGCAGGACCGTACCCAGCCAGGGCCACACTGCTGCTCACTTATTTTGAACAGCAATGTGCTGCCACTCCAGGATTTCTCTGACTGATGGTTCAAACCTCCTTCCCCATGGCTCAGCTTGTGCAGGACCCTCATGTGGCTGGGATGGGGATGCCAGGCAAGTGCTGAGGGTGCCTTGCTTGAGGCAAAATTGTCATTTCTTGAACTCATTTACCCCAGGACCCCCTGTACAGGTCAGTGTCACCCCTGACAAACTGCACAGGGTCACCAGTTTTAATCTCTTGCTGTGAATTGTGAATTTGACCCTCCTTTAGTGTTAAACATTGGCAGGTGGCTGATAAAGAACATAATGGTAATGGGGTATGTTTTGGATGGATTATTCCAGGCAATTAAACGAGGCAGTGAGGGAGCAGCAGGCCAGAGGAGAGCAATCCTCAAGCCAGTTTTGCAACCAAGTAAAATGCTGGCAGATCCACAATCTCAGTCCATGGTCTGTGTGCTCAGGGGTTATCTAGGAAGAACTTCAAAGTGGGTAGGTGACTTTCATGGCTTGTTCCAAAACACATTAAAGTGAAGTAAATTGCATTTTTGTATTGGTTTTTTTTTTTTTATTTTCTGGAAAACTTAAGGGCAAGATGTTTCTGTGACAAGCCTCACGCATTTGGAAGCACTGGAAGAATGTGTCAACAGTTTGAAATCTGGGGTCTGACAAAGTGGCCTGTATGCTCAGACAGATGTTTCGGTGATGAAGAAACTTGCATTTTATGCCAACAGTTTTGAATATTTAAAGCTCTTTCCTGTAGAAGTCCTTAGTTGACTGAAGTAGTACCATGGCTCTGAAGTTGTGTCTGCAACTGAATTCCCCAGCTGAGGTTTGTCTTGAGACTTATGTGTGGGAAGCTCTGCAGTGCTGTGGATGATATCACAACTGGATATCACAACTGGAAACTCAGAGAATATCATGTTTATTACTTATTAAACTGACTGTTCCACCAGTCCTTTTTCCTCTGAAGCATATTAAATGGCAGACACTGCACAGATAAGATGGGAACAGAAGGGCTCTGGTGGCTTTCAGGGCAGTACAGCAATTTTGTAATCTGTCTTCAGTTGCAGGTTGTCTTTCATGAATGGTTTTTCTAACCTGAGATATGGTTTTTCTCCTCTGAGCGCTGCTGTATGTGGTAACCCTGGTTCATTAGAAATTGCTGCTGATTTGATTCACTCTGATTTGAGACGTTTGCAATGTAGTTTTCCTCTTCACTGCATTTCCCCCCATTTTTTAATTTAATATTAGCATGTGTGGGTATGAACCCACATGAGACAGTTTTGCCATGCTGCAGCTGCTTGGTGTTGCTGTGCTTTCGTCTCATCTCCCTGAATGGATCCGTGTCATATTTGACCTCCTTAGGGCATCGTTCTCTGCTCTTAATCTTAAGGGGTCTATCCAGGCCTGGCTTTGGAAGGATGCTGCATCTCCATGCTAAGCAGGCTCATTAACAGCTGCCAGCCTGGAGCAGGCAGTGCAGTACACATGGCAACAGCAGCGCTCAGGTGAAACGTGGTCAGTGCCCTAAGGTGACCCGAGCCATGTGGGAGAGGCTTGAGCCCAGCCTGCAGTGATCGTACACGGGCACTGCTTGTTCTTGGGTGCAGACCAGGAGGCTGCTTAAGTTAGGCACAGAAGAGTGTCATAGTGTAAGGATTTTAAGCTAAAAGATGGTAGATTTAGACTAGATACGAGGAAGAAGCTTTTCACAATGAGGGTGGTGAGGCACTGGAACGGTTTGCACAGAGAAATTGTGGATGCCCCATTCCTGGAAACGTTCAAGGTTGGGTGGGGCTTTGACCAGCGTGGTAGAAGGTGTCCTTGCCCATGGCAGAGAGGTTGCAATTAAATTATGTTTAAGCTCCCTTCCAACCCAAACCATTCTGTGTTTCTCCAGGAAGAGAAATGACCTTTGTAAGATTGTTTCTGTTCAGACACAGGCTGGTCATCGTGATAGAAATCGTATGTGTCCCACAGTGATATCTGAGCCAAGCTCACAGGTACCTGGAGAAGCAACCACTGGGGTGCAAAAGCAGTTGCTGCTCTGGGGAGGACACCCCTGATGCAGGGCATTGGAAAACCCACTGCTGGAGATTTGATTCACAGCCTCTAGAGGCACACACTCAGGTCATCATCAGTACCCACACATGGATCTGATTTAGCACATTATTTCAGATGACCAGTGGAACACATGACCTCACCCTCTGCTTACCAGCTGCATTCAAGAGCTGGATGGAGACCCTCCTGTGGTCTGGCTTAAGATCAGTGGTGTTTCCTCCCTGGTGTGCTGGTTGCCTACTGAATCCTGTGCAAGGTTTGTGACCCCCAACTGAAAACTGGGAGGAAGGAGCTCCAAGGGGTTGCATCCAGAGATGCAACCATAATGACAGGATCAGCCTCTGGAACAACAAGAGCCACAGAGAAACTGAGTTCTCTGCTGGGAGTGGTGGGGATTTGTTACAATTACTAATGTAAGTGCAATAAAACGATGGGGTAAATGAGGGGGCAGTTTCTGTTTTCTATTCCCTTCTGTCTCCTTTTTCTTAAACACTTCATGACAAGGCTGACAAGGCCACTTCTCCACCTCCTCACAAGGGAGCATGTTGTCATTTCAAAAGTACAAGTCTTCAGCAGCAAGAAAACAGTTTGATTTAGTTGGTGTTTTTTGAAGCTGCTGTGTGGGCAGGATGAAGTGGTCAAACTCTGGGCAAGATCAGTGCTCAGAATTTGATGCTACAGCATCAAGGCATAAGGAAAGAAAACGCATCCTCTCTGCTTCTGCAAGGCCTGGGTGGTGTCCCTGTAACAGCTGGTGTCCCCAGAGTGGGAGGAGGCTGCTGTGTCCCTGTAACAGTGGGTGCTGATCTCTGCAGGAACGTCTGTGCTGGGGTGTCACATCACACACTGGCTCCAGTGAGGTGTGCTCCCAGAGTGTGTGTGAGAGCCCAGAACATGCTGCTGCATCCCACTGGAGGATCCCAGGGAGAGGATGCAAGTGGGGAAGGACCTCCAGAGGCCAAGCACCAGAGGCTATGGGCTAAAACCTTGAGTGATGGTTCTCACTGGATGTTTCTTGTACACAAGCTGTGGCACTGATGCTGTAATAGTTAGCAGAGGGAGCCCTCTCACTTCCTGCTCTCTTGTCTCTGAATCCCTTTGGACCCATCAGTCATGTCTTGGTGACACCTGGCAGGCAGCCAAGCATTTTTCTCACAGCAGTTCTGTTGTCTGCTTCTCCTGCTGACTCCAAGCCACTACAGAAACAGAGGGGCTGGAAACAGTTGGATTCTGCTACTTGGCTTAAATATTATATTTGATTTGTAATAAGGCTGTTGTTTCTTCACACTTTTGGGGATGCCTTTGCTTAGTCTGGGAACTATATAGCCACAACAACAATCCCCCCTCCAAGTGCTTTTGAGACAACATGTTGCTCTTTGTAAATGTTGAGGGGTAGCAGTCTCTGTGGCTGGTAGGCACTGCCTGTTCAGAGCTGCCCAGGGACCTTCTTGGGTAAGTATGATGAAACATGAGGCTGTAAGCACAGAGCTGGATGCTGCTTTACAGCCTGGAAGCAGTCGTTATGCTGGGTTATATTACCATGACCTTGTTTATAAAAACTGATGGTATGTTTGTCTTCTCTACAAGCTAATGGGGCTCCTCACAGCACTACAGAAGTGACCTTGAATGGGTTTTTAATACACTTAGGATGGCTTGCAATGTGTTAGAACATTTTGACAGTGGACAAGGAGCTCTATCAAGTACATGTTGTTTGACCTTGCTGAAATGGCATCTTTAAAAGATTTCTTTCCAAAATAATGAATCCTGCTTGAGTGTTTTTAATTTCTTGGCTTCATAGAAAGCTTGCAAATCTTACTGAAATTTAGACAGCCTGAATAGAAAGTTATTTAATGAAATAACACAATGCATTAAAGAAACTTTCAGGAGACCTATGTTCCTGGCTGCCCTGTCAAATAGTGGATATGTTAACACATAAGATAATTGTGTTCCAGTAGGAATGGTTTGATTGCTGATGGTTTTCCTTCTGGATAATGTAAAAACTAGGTGCTTTTTGGGGGGAAAAAACTCTTGTCTTTGGGTTTCAACTGCCTGGTTTTGTCTTTCATGAGATTTAAGAAGGTGTTCTGCTGAAGGACAGCAAAACCAACATGCCTTTCCATTCCCACTTGTTTATTACAAGTTTATTAATCAACTATGCAGAGGTATTTCTTATCACTTTACTCACTGCAGCAGGAACTCAGTGCCTGAGAAGTACAATAATTTGGTTTTGATTGAGTCATAATGTGCTATCAAAAAACCAGCATTATATTGCTCTTCTTAAACTAATAAGTATTTTTGTATTTCTTTGCTTTGTGATTTGCAGACTCAACTGTTTGGAGTTTTACTTGCTGCTGCTTCAAATTTTCTCATCAGTGTCTCTTTGAATATACAGGTATGATATTGTTTCTCTTTATTCAGTGTTGTTTATATTTAGCAAGTACTTACATTGCTGTTTGGTTTTGATGAAGTTCAAAATGCAGCTTTCATTAACTGTAATCTAGTAGTGCCTTGCTATAGTTGCTGGGATTTGGGAGTTGTTGGGAGCTCTCAGCCTGTTCTGTGTTGTGATTGTCATACAGGAATAGAAGAAATATTCATAACTCCTCCTCCTCCTCCTTTTAATCTGCCAGAAAGAAATGCCAGCTGTGAGTCACTCATGGTCCCACTGAACCTGGGAGTAAGGGAGGACACTATAAGAGACAGTATCAAAAGCTTTGCTGAAGTCCAAAAAGATTACATTAACTGGCTTTCCTAGATCAGCTGGGTGGGTTACCCTGTTACAGAAGGAAATCAGGTTTGATAAGCATAACTTTCTCCTGATGAAGCTGTGCTGGCTGTGACCGATGACTGCGTTGACATCGAGGTGTTTTTCAATACCTCCCAGAATAATCTTTTCCATGATTGTCCTGGCACTGGATTGAGACTGACAGCTCTCAATTCTGATTCCTGTCTGACTGACAGGAATTTTTCAGGGTTCTCCTTCTTGCCCTTGTAAATTGGGACAATGTTCACCAGCTTCCAGTCAGCTGAGATGTCTCCAGATTCCCAGTTCAAAAATTAAGAGAGATTTTGTGATGACATCAGCTAGTTCTTTGAGGATTCTTGGATGAATCCCATCAGGCCTTACAGACTTGTAGGGATCCAGCTGGAGCAGTACACGTTCAGAACTTTGCTGCACTTTTCCTCCTGTCAACAAAGATTTTAAGCTTGAGCATTTTGTGGTCTCTGTGGCCAAGACGGTGCCAGTCACCACGTCACTCACGAGAGCTGACAGGCAGCAGACCAAGGAGGGCATCTTTCTGAGTCAGGTCCCTGAGGACCTGGTCCATAAATGCATACAGACATAAATGTTTTTACAATATTGGACCCCAAACCAACTTTGGCCAGTTTAGTTCTTCTTCTGCAATTAAGATAAAATAACCTGAGTAAACACTATTTAAATAATAAAAATAAAGGAAGGTGTTGTCCTCAAAACTGTGGTAAAGCATTGCAGGATGTCAATTATAAAATCCTTTCTGTTTTAATAATTAGAATACATATCAGTAGAAAGTTAATTTTTTTATTATAATCTGTATCTTGTAGGCTTCGTTGTATTTTGAGGTCTTCTAAGAAAAGTTTTTAAAGCACAGAAGACATTGTTGTGTAAATTGTCCAGAAGTATTTTTGCTAGCTAGTATTTTAGAAGAAGTACAGGTCTCATATAAAGCTACTTCTTGCTTTTTCTGTAAAGGATAAAATAGAAAGTTGTGGAATATGAAAGCTTCTGTTCATAATAACCCAATTTATTAAAGTTAGAAGTTTCTTCAGTGATTCCCTTCTATTTAAACATCATTAGCTGGAGAATCCCATAGAAAGAAACCTATTTAGCCAGAGGAGGTAGTCAAGGTGAGAAGACTGCTGCCTTTCCAACATGAGTTCCAATGGGTGGTGACAGTGCTAGAACAGGCTCTAGGAAAACTTCTGAAGTTGAAGTGGAGAGGTAAAGATGAAGTGAAGAAAAGTGAAGGTGAAGTGGAAATTCAGTCTAGCCATAATAATGAGGTTGTTCAGATTTCATATCTTTTGTCTGCTGAGGGTACTGGGTGCCAAAGTAGATGCTTTGCAAGAGGATGTTCCAAGGCATACAAGCAGACTTCCATTGGCATGTAATCATAACTTTACTGGATTTGAACTATCATTTTTTTAAATGCTGATTAGGGAAACCCAATGGCTCCCATTGCCATTTGACAGAAAATTTAAACTGATTTTTTTATCCTTAAATTAGGTTTTTCTCCATTTAGTACAATATCTTCTAAATATGAATAATGACTTTTCCTAGATCTCAACATTTATTTTCACATCCTATTAACTGGACAGGCCAAATTTTTTTTTGTTCTGTCCCTTTCTGACCATGTGGTCCATTGTCCTGCTTCTCTTCCTTCTAGCAGGTTGTCTACTAAAGAACAGCTCATCATTTGCAATGTATTTCAGCTGAGTTATAGACAGCCTCCACCTAAATACCATTTGCACACATCACTGTGCAAAGACAGACATCTGGAGAAAGAAGGCTGTAGGGGAGTTGCTGAACTCACCTTCCTGGGTTTGCTGCACATCTTTTCAATCTCACTGGACCTTCAAAAGTTAATCCTACAGGAATCTGGTGTGAAAATACACTTCAGGATTCAGTTAAGAATTTGTCCTATTTAATTTTTGTCAGAAACTTGGATTCTTGAATAATAATTTGAATATTATTTACTATTAATTTAATTTGTATCTTTATTGGGCTTTTTTTTTTTTTATTTGTTTATAAAAATGGAAAATCCATTTTGGATGGGTGGCTCAGGTTTGATTTTCTTTTGCTCTTTTTTCTTCTTGGAGGGCTAAACTTCCTCCTAGAATTTCATCCCCTGAACACATTCCACAGCATGAAGCTGCAATAATGTGCTGCATCTTCTCAACAAGAGCACTGACTAAGACTATGGGCTGTTACAGACAGATATTGCTGTTTGTCCCATGCTCTGTGAAGTAGCCTACAGAGAGGGAGGGGAGAATGAGGAAAATCCTTTACAACCTCCCCGGGCTCTGCAGGGAGACTTCTAAAATCAAATATCAAGCGATGGAGAAAAAGATTTATTTTACTACCATTTGTACTGTAATAACTGTATCATTTGATTTCCACCTTTTTTGACCCATGTGCAGAAAGGCTGGAGAGTAATTTAAGAAAGGAAAATATAATCTGCAGAATTAATTTGGTAAACATTGCATCATTCCCAGTTATGACACTTTCTTGATGGAGACTGCCTGGACTCTGTTTCAGAAGATCAGTGTGATCAAAGACAAATTGTCTTGCTATATACATGTTCTTGCTGTACAGCCAGAGAAAAAACAATTACAACTTGTGCCAATGATACCTTCTTCATGTAACAGGAAGTGTTGATGAAGTATTACTTGAGTGTATTTTACACCTGTGCCAACTGTTTTTTCTTTAGAAAATAATGCTTTACTTATGATCTCCTTCTGAGGTCAAACAGGAGACTGTAGCCAAATCATGAATTCTATTTAATAATTTAGAGTTCTCCCTACAGAAGATGTAAGTGCTGCTTTTTTCATTTTGAAGGTATATTTGTGGTGAGGATAGGTTTCACAGACAGGAACACCCTGTTGTTTGTTCCCCCTGCCCCAGTTTGTTGCCACAGTTCTGATTCTGCCCCATCTCCTGCCCTTGAGTGTTTCCAGATTCAGAGCACAACTGCTGAACTTTGCTTTGAGACAGGAGCAGCTGTGTGCAGAGATAGCTAAGAAGCACTAGGAGTATTCACTTAGCATTTTTCAGGTTTATTCAGAGGCCTAATTTTTCAGCCCTTTCCACCATGGCTAAGAAAGCACATCTGAAGCAGCACCGAGTTAACACACAGCTCTGCAACAACATGTTCAAAGTCATGTTTAAAAAGAAAACCTCAATACACCTGGAATTTGAAGTTGACAGCCCCCTTAATTATTCCACTTTTGTCAGACATAAGAACACAATGGAAGTCTTTCTATTCATGCCTGTTCCTAATAATTAATTTTCTAGAAATGCGCTCATCTGCGACTGGTTTGCCAAGCAGAGCCGAAGCCCTGCTACAGGAGCAAGCTGTGGTGGTGTGGGATTGCCCTGCTGGGGCTTGCAGAGCTGGGCAATTTCACAGCCTATGGACTCGCCCCCATTGCTCTGGTCGCTCCACTGGGATGTGTTTCTGTCATAGGTGAGACAATTTGCCATTTCTTGCTCGGGTATGTGCTTTAATCAAATGCTTGCTTCTGGCTAGAGGAATAATACCACAGAAACTGCAGCAGGAACACAAGAGGAAAATGTTAATGTCGTCGTTTGAAAAGAAATTGTTCATATAATTACATGAACTGACAGTTTGACAAAAACTGTCTACTTAAATCAAAGACTCTTCTATGTATTTCTTTTTCCTTGGTTTTGTCTTTTGTGTCACTGTGCTCTGCTAGCTCTGCCCAGTGCTGTAAGTGTTGCCAGCTCTGCAAGCCCCCAAAGAGGGGGACTGGCATCCTGCTGCATCCTCAGAGCTGTGCTCTGATCCCGAGTACCCACAATGCATGTTCTGTGTTACCATCACAGAAATGGTTTCTGCTGCCTGTTCCCTGCCCTTCACCATGATTCATGTTGATGTGGACAAACTCGCTTGACACCCCATAGTGTGTGACAAAAAGGGCCTCAAAATTTCCAAAATGTTTAGTACATTTAAGGACATTATTAAACATGTTCATTTGTTCCTTTATGTACAGATTAATTGGACTTTAGCTGAAGCGACATGATCTCACTCTTTACCTCATGTGGGGGTTTTTATTGTTAAGGTGCTCAGGTATGAGATGTCTGTCTCTTTGACAAAGTAACACACATTTGAAAATATGTCTTTATGTTGTGCTAGTGTAAAGCAGGGTAGACAGGGCAATATTGCACAGAAGCTGTAAAAACAGGAATAGAGGGTGCAGCTGCATCCCTTAACCTGGGCACTTCACATCCACAGCTGAAACATCCAGGACTGAGAGATCCCAACAGTTCTGAATATGCTGGAGCTCATTTACTTGCTATTGGCAAGTGATAACATTTCTGGTCTCCAGCTACCAGTTGCATGCTTGGAAGTGACATTGCAGTGAGTGATTCTCCGTGGGAAGGTAGAAAAGATGAAATAGCTTCCCAGTGGACTGCCTAGCTGTAGTGGAAGGAAGCAGCTAACAATATGTAGGTGCAATTTAGGAGAGGGAGAAGGAAACTGCAGGCAATTTACTGCTAACCTTTAATGTTAAACTATTGCAGAATTTCAGATTTAAAGCCATGTTAGTTCATCATAATAGGAAAGAGTTCTCAAAGAAATGAATGACATATTACCTGAGATGAAAATGTAAATTAATATGACATATCCCAGTGTGATTTTGGTGGCAGTAGTTATATCTGTAACAATTGTAGGCATTGTCAGACATTGCTGAACATCCAAGAACATTGGCTAATCTCATTTGCTGTCCAAACGGAATAAAATGCAAATATAGAAAATTAGAAAGAAAAAGCAAAAATCAATGAGTAGGAAGAAAATTCCCAATATTTATTAAACTGAAAAAGATGAGAACACATTTAGGGTTGATTTTTTTCCAATCAGATTCCTTCTTTGCTTTTGCAAAATGTGAAAAAATGTTACATCTGGTGATTCCTTCATTCTCCACTTCCCTTACTTACAACAAATGCCAAGAAACCATTTTTCTCACTGTTATGTCTTATCAAAATTCTCATCCACTTTTTTTTTTTTTTTTTTTTTTAACTGTCCCAGAATGCTTATTCTGGAAGATCCCAGAAAGCACTTTAATATCTTGTATTCCATTCCCATAAATCAGCTGACAGTATCCATTTCATAGCCCAAACAATAGAAATATCTGAAATTTTATTTAGTCTAGCAAACATTCCCTTAAGGAAGAGCAAGTAAAAATTGTACAGACAGCCAATTACAGCAATAACTTCCCAGTAACACTTCCTACTACAAGATACTTTCATGTCTTCTGAAATTAATGCCAGAGAGAGAGAGCATCCTTTCAATTTCAAAAGAGTTCATCATTTAGGGCAATGAGAAACTGCCCAAGTCATATGTGCATCCTCTGCTAACTGGGCCAAGGGTAGTTTAGGCGGCAGGTTTTCCAGTTTAAAAGATCAAGCAATAGTTTTCTCATTGAGTTGTGACCACTTTTAAGTGGTGGAGGGTAGCCTTTGCAGAGTATAGCTCATAGGGTTTTTTTTTTTGAGGTATTGTTGAATGTCTTTCATAAATTAGTTTTTTTAATGAACAAATTAAGTACTTTATAACAAACTCCAAATGCATACCTGAACCCAAAGTCCAACCTTCTGAGAAGCACTTTGCTCCCAAATTCGGTGTCAACATGTCCCATATGGTAGGGGCTGACTCTCTCTGACACTGGAAATGCAGTACCTGTGGTGTGCTGAGGAGAAATGTGCTTTGCACTATGTCCAGGCATCAGGGGGAGTCTCTGCAGGTCTCCGTGATGCTGGGTTTGCAGGGAGAGTTTCCTTTGCTTGGAAACCAGGGTTTGGAGGAGGATAAGACAGACTGGAGTCTCTGCCCAGAATGAGTTTGGGCTGTACCCATCATATATCTCCAGACTTCTGAGACAGGAAGCTTCTTAAAATAGATGGAGCCAGCATCTATTATCTCTGCTACCACATTTAACTACATCCAACTGGATTTTGCACTTAACCCGGTATCAATTAAATAGTGAAAACTTTGTGCCTCTTTCTATTGAGCCGGATTGTTCCAGTGTCTTGTTTTAAAAAGAATACAGCACCAAAGATCATGAATTGGCATGGTGCCAAAAGATTTAAATTTTTTTAGAATTAAGCTAGAAAAACTATATCTTTTTCTTCTTACACAGTAGAAATATTTCTGTGTGTGTTTGCAATGATGCAAGCTCTACATCTGTTCAGGGTTTTAAATAGTTTGAGAAGACAGCAGTTGTTTTCTTCAAGAGGAGAAATTAGTAAATTTTTAATTTAAAAGTGGAGGAGTAATACATGTTTGATGTGATCATTAAGAAACTTTCTATACTTAAAAAGTAAAACTCATGTTTTGGGTAATTTTAGGTTGCAGTGGTTTTTAGCTCATCATCTTGCTTTTGCCTGCAGGAACGACTTGGGGATGGAAAAGGTGAGGAAAGGTCAGTGGCAATGGAGACCATTTCTTCTGCAGTGTTCATCATTCTGTGGGGAGTTGTTTTACACTTGCCTCACCTAGCCTGACATTGTTAAGATCCCTTTGCATTTTTATATGCTTCTTGTAAACAGCAGTGGGGGGCTTCAGTCTTAGGAAAGTTATATTCCTGAGGTGCTTTAGGAAGATTCTCAGATACTCTTGTAGAAATGGATTTCTCCCACTCACTGTAATGTAACATCTTTGTGGCCCAAGAACTTGGAATTCTGAGGACTCTGTTACTAATGATATCTAAGAAACATTCACTAAACTATTTTTTTAAAAGACTTGATTTGTACTTGTCTAGAAAAAGCAAAAAAAAAAAGGATATTCAGGGTTTTTCCTTCTCTCTGCAGTGTGTATGTCCTATAATTCAGGTTCCAGAATTAACCTCACCTTAATGGTCTCTCTTTTGAGCAGTTTCTCTGATGGGGAAAATGTTTCATGTTTTGTTCACCACTTTTCCAGTACTAATCTTTGATCATGTTAGAAATGTTACAGGTTCAGTGTGCAAGACAGCTGTCAAGTGGTATCTGTAATGTTTTTCTTTGTATTCAGTGGAACATTAATCTCCATCATATAAACTAAGAATAGGTTTTAGAAGTCAGTTAGATGTAATGAATTTGTTCCCAGGTGTCATTTGAGCTGCAGCAATTAAATGCACCATGTAACTCATCAACTCTCCAGAATTTCCTGACTCTGTGGCAGATTACAATAGCTTGTGTTTGGGGATGGATTGAAGCATCTTCAAGTTTTCAGTACTGGGAGGGTCCCGAATCACTTCAGCTTGGAAGAGGGGCTGAGGGTTTGTTCATATAAAGCATAATCTGAGGCCACATCTTGGAATGTGACTGCCAGCAGCTGCATCCTCATAACTTGAGCACTGCTCAACTGATTTAGGGCAAAATCAACTGGGTGAACTTAATCTGCTTGATTAGATGGAAGCACACCCTTAAGTTGTATAAAACGGAGTAAATGCTTGGTCTCAAAGTGAAATATTGTTGCACAAACTGAGAGAGGTGCAATAGTCTTGGAATCATATCTAGTTCTCTTCCCTTAGTATTTTCATCCAGACCACTGGTGAAGTGTTCTTCTGCATGGGTGAGTTCAAATGCCTTTACCTGACTGAATCTGTTAAGCTTAAGAGAATTAACATTTAAAGCAAATATGAAATTTTGTGGATTTTTTTTTCTTAAACTGTTGGAGAAGACAGTAATGCAAGCAGTCTTTGCATTTGTAAGGAGAGCACTAATTGTTTAAAGAGTGCATAAAGCTCATGTAGAAATTGAAAAGAGGAAAAGAAATAATATAATAATATTTGAAGTTATGAGCTGTTGTTACAAAAACTATTTAGTGTAAGATTAGACAGTAAAAACAAGAAGTAAAAAGATCATATTCAGAAATTGCTTGAGTATTAGGAAAACAACTTAATAGTGAATTGTAGTGAAATAGTTTTGGATAGGAAAAATAAATCAAGCACACTCACTTGAGTTTTTATGGCTGGATTGGACAAAATACACAGAACACATGCAATGAGTCAGTATGTATTTTCTATATTTTCCTCCTGTTGTGTATTATCCCTTTCTTAAAGAAAGAAACAAAACCTTATCCTAACTGCAGCTTTCATGTCTAGGAAGCAGAGGAGTTATTTTGTGAGCTGGATTCTCACAATTCATTGTCTGCTAGTGGCAGAACCCACACATCGCACAACTCTTTATTTCTATTTGTGCTGGAGAAAACCAACATATGGAGATAATTGTAAATGATCACTCTCCTAAGAGAATGAGCAGCTGCCTGAGCTATGTGTAGCACCATTACAGCCCTTCCTCAAGTCACTTAATTGCATACCACAAAAAACATCACTTTTTTTATCATTTTTTTCAATTTACATTAAAGTTCACATGCTGCAATGAATACACATTCATTCAATATATGTGAATATATGATCATTCAATATATAATTAATATATTCATTCAATAATGAATGTAAACCAGCCTGGTTTATGCTGATGTATGAAAAGATGAAGATTCTTAGAGAACAATGATGCTCCTGAACAAACCCTTTCCCCCCTTTTCCACCCAACAGTTTTTATTTTATTTATCATGATTCTGATGTAGTGTCAAATCATATTTTCCATTTGAGTTTCAGGAGCATTAAGAAAGGCTCTGTAGTATAGATACAAGTATTTTACAGGACCTATTTATTTCTCAAATTATGGGTATTAATATAAGCATGCAATCAAGGCATGAAACAAACTCAAGGTTTACCTTAGGATGTGCTGGTTCTGTGATGTTTAATCCTTAACAGATCATCTCACAGATTTTCTGCCCTTCTCTTCATCTAGCAGGCTACCATTGTCACTGGGAAAGGGAGTTGCATCTCTGCCTACTTTTGGAAGTTTTACCTTAATAATTAGTGAAAAAGCTAAAAAATTATTCTGATTCACCCAAAAGTACACAAGTCTTCTCAGATGACCAGGCTTTGCCTTGATGACTTGAAGGCTGATAATCCAGGCCTAGGGCTGTCTGTGTGTAGCATTCCCAGAGACAGTGGTTCAAAACCAGCAAGGCTTCAGAACAATGATAAATTGCTTGTTTTGCTCCTGAGCTACTGCCAGCTTTGGCATGATTTTTTTGTCTGGGTTTCTGTATTGTTGCATTCTATTGCCAACCAATTAAAAACCACAAACCAAACCAACAAGAAGAAAACTATTCCTCACTTTGACACAGATCTCAATCTCTATAACTATGTGTCTTTTTTAAAAAAAGAAAGCAAATTTAAAAAAAATTGCAAAGATGTATTCATACTTTTTAGCACAGCAATTACCCAGGTTCCTCAGTCTATTCACTCACAGACAAAAACATAATGTTCAATAGTTTATTTCTCACATCAGTATAATGGTGGAGGAGGCAGAGGTTTCTGTGGAGGAAGAGCAAAACAACTCTGGCATGGGAAAGGAAAAATTTGGGCTGAGTGGTAGGGAATTAAACTTACACTGTGGTGATGGGGTGAAATCAAGGGGCAGTGGGCTAGGAGGAAAGTATGGGGGTATAAAATCACTGGTGGAGAGGAGGAGAGGTGGGAAGATGCAAGACACCTCCCCTGTGATCAGAGAGAGGGTAGGAAAGGAGAGGAGAGACTGGGGAGTTTCAGCAGGTCTGCATTTAAGAACTGAATTTGGGATACACTAAGGGCTTATATTCATATGTCTGGTAGGCCTAATTATCAGCCTCTGGATGTCCACTCTCCTGCAAAGAGTCCACGAGTCCTAGGAGAACTCAGGTTAGAAGGAACCTCAGGAAGTGCCTAACCCAACCTCCTGCTCAAAGCAGCATCAGCTTGGAGGCCACCCAGCAGAGGGGAGAGCAGAGAGCGTGTGTTGGCCTTTTGGCAAAGTGCCTTAAGCTGCCTCTTCGGGAGGAGTTGATGTCCTGAGCCACTGAGTGCACCCAGGGTTGTAAGTGGGAGCACAAAGAGGCTAAGGAGGAGGAGCAGAGCACTGGGAGTGCTGTGGATGTCTCACTGGGCTCCTGGGGGACACTTTGATGTCTGTCGTTTGTCTCACCAGCCAGAAAAGGCTGCAAAGCCAGCAGAAGGCAAAACTGGCAAACACTAGCCTGCATTCCCAGGCCTCCTTTCATACTCCTCCTCCCTGATCCATCTGCAACAAAACAAGCAGCTCTTGGATTCTTTGCTTTAATCTGATTCAAGCCTACCTCGAAAATTGAAGAATATGGAAGACTACCCCAAGGTCAAACCTGGGAGCTTAGACCCCAGAAAACTAACAAAAGTAAAATTAAAATATCACATTCTCTTGGCCATGCTACCATAACTTGCTTAAAGTTTAGTTCCGGAGGTAACAGCCAGAGTTTGCGAGGCTTCTGATCAGTCATGTATGTCTTCTAGCATCTCATCAGGTCTGTGCAACTGTTCTCTGCTTATTCTTTTTTATTTACCCCATTTCCTTTTCTTCTTCACTTGAATGGAACTGGAGCACTGGCAGCTTACCCCAGAGACAGTTGTGTTTTGTGTTCAGAGTATCTCCTGGGTCTCATTCATCTTGGTGTTGTACCTCCCTTCCTACTGCAGTTTTTTCTCTACTCCCAGATGGTCTAATATGTGTTCTTAAAATCTCTCCTATTTTTAGATTCCTCTACATATTCTCTACATCATAGAGTATTAATTATACATAGATTCTGTTAAGCTCATGATCTCTGGTGCAATACCAGCTGTCTCTGGAGACAGGGCTTGCTGCTTTTGAATGCATTATTAAAGCAGAGGGACAAGTCTCATCTGGCTGCATTCCAGCACCTCCTTGTGCCCACTGCCAGCCTCAGAGGTTGTGATCCCCAAGCTGACATTGGCATAACTCATCTTACCCCACACTGGATGCCAACAGTGGAACTGCATTTACTAGACCTCTGCTGAAGGCAGAGAGTCCAGACATGGAGTACTCAAAACAAACAAACAAACAAAAAGAACAGCAAAAAAAAAATCACTGAGGTATCAGTACTTTAAGCAGCAGCTCTTTGCTGTGACAGAGACTATCTAGGTTAGTGGCTTGAGGTGGGATTTGTAAAAGCTGTGAGAGCAGGGAGACAAAGCAGTAATTAATTCCTGCACTATCTTGGATGCTGCTGCTTCTTTACCGGTTTTCGTCTCTTTTTTTCTAAACCTACGTAGCTCTGCTATTACCAGTGTTGCCTGGATACCATCAGTGTCTTCACTCCAGCAATGCCATCACTGCAAAATTGAATAAAGAAAACCATATCAGGCAACCTAATTTCAAAGAAGCATTTTCAGTTGAAGATCCTTTTATTGCACTTACTCGTTTGCACAGATCCCCATCACTCTTGCTACAGTTTAATTTTATGGCTTCTGCTCTATCTGATTTTCTACTGACTGGAAAACAGAGGCCTGATGCTGAATTCCAGTTCTCTGTTTACTTCTTGGTATGAACCTCTCTAGATTTTTCTAGAGTACATCTACTAGCTAACCATAAATTAAGTTTTCCATGAGAACAATAGAGATAAAGAGGCAAAGATAGTTGTAAAAATGTTGAACCATTATTTCAAGAATAAACCATGCTGTAGAGAAGTAGAGAGCTCTTGTAGCAGCATCCCATGACTATTTCTATGTGTTCCTTCACTGCTCCTCCTGAGCAATCTTTCTTTGAGGTTTCTGAATGAATCTAACATTGCTGATGCACCTCTCACAGAGGACTTTACTCATCTCTTTTATCCAGCCTCTTTTTCTTCTTTTTAGAGGTAGATGTTGTGTGCTGGAATAGAGCCATGTCTCTCAGCCTCATCCATCCTAAGTTCAAAGCCCTTCTTTCCTCTCTAGCACATGTCCACACTGAGCTGCTAACCACAAAACCTGCCCTAACCACTGCTGCTGCTCATCTCCCCACTGCTGCTGCTCATCTCCCCACTGCTGCTGCTCTCCCCACTGCTGCCATCCTGAGGAGGCAGGACTAGGAGCTGCCACAGGTCAGATGCAAGAGCTGAATGAGAGAAAGTGCTTCCCAGAAAACAGGAAATCATTTCTAGGACTCACTTCCAGCTTTCTCCTTCCTCAGGGCAAGTCACTGTGAAAGACCACAGACAGTGCTCCTGTACATGTGTGGGGTTTTCTCCCTGTTTGTCTGCAGACATCATGACCACTTAGATCATACTAAATACTATGTTCTTGCAGTGACTTTCTTCTTCTCAGCTGTACTGCTGTTACTTTGCTTTTAAGCCTCTAATACATTGAAGACTAAAGAAGCAGAATTGTATTGTTCTATGATGCAATTTGCCTTGGGCAAGTCCATACAGTGACTTGGTAGCCAAATGGGCAGTGAAACAGTAAGGTTGATCAGTGCCCAGTTTTCCTGACATTTCCACACATGACTGAATCAGAGCAGTTTAAGCAGTGTCCCTGCGTGGGAGATAAGAAGGGCATTGCATCTTTTCAACCACGTATCACTGCTGGATACATCTGAAATCTTACAGAAACTGAGTTTTGGTGGCTTGCACAAATGGACTGCTGGCTGTTTATATCTTTGGTATGGTGCAACAACACCACCCATGAGGTATATTTAAACTTGTCCCAGGGCAGGTTTTTGCTGTAGCACTTGATATTCTAACAAATATATGTGTATATATAAAGGTCTTTATATATCTATTCTAGGTAGTGCATTTATTTCTATCTTTTTCCTAAAGAAGACCATGAGGACTGCTGATATATTGGGTAAGTAAGCATTTGCTAATTTAGACATGTGTGCTGCCATATGCTTAGCAAGCTGTAACTCTCACGCAGCCCCCCACCTTCACACTCCCACTTTCCCAAGCAAGTGTTTCAAGGCAGATACTTTCAAAATTAGGAAGAAGTGATAAAAAGAGACAAAATTTTCAATGCATGAGGAAAAGACTGTATTCCCAAATCCTCTGCTCTTACACCATAACTCATTCCTTATGTGTCCTTATTTATTTTCATTTTCTATTTTTGCCTCTGAGGTTGTCTTTAGTATTATCTTTATGAGTACAACAAAAAATTAATAAAATCAGGGAAGTTACTGAGTTACTTGTTTGGATATAAGAATTTTTTTTTCTTACTGCATAGCTACTGCAAAAAAAGTCAAGCTCAATTTAAAGTGATAACTTCTCTTTGGTTGTAGTTTTATCACTTCAAAAAACAAATAATCATATTGTCAAGTGTTCAGTTGGGAAATGTGGTCTTCACTGTAAAAGCCTGTCAACTTTTTGTCTGTGTCCAAGATTTTTTTGCATATTAAAACTGCCCACCTTGAACACAGTAATAGTGAGAGAAAAGCAGATTTCGGGGTTTGGGCTTTACACCAAGCCATCTCAACTGGGACAGTGCACCTGATGCAGGGCACCTGATATTTCTGTGGGTTCCTAACATCTAGGCTTGATTGTCCAAACTGTAGTGAGGACAGCTGTTCTCGTGAATGTGTTGGAGAGATCTGTTCAGTATCGTTCCAGGAATACTATATACGATTTATTTAGGTTTGGAATCCAAGTTTGCCAGCTCAGCTGCTAAATTCAAACCCCCCCCTCCCTTCACAGATCATGTTTCCCTTATGGCCTTAAACACTGTGTGTTGCTTTAACTAGCATTCAGCTGATTTATTTTATTTCTGTGAGTTTGACTTTGCAAGATGGATTTAACAATGTTGCTACATTCCATAAGAATGAGCTGTATGATGGGAAATATGGTGATGGTTTTGCAAGAACATAAATATAACACAGTTCTGCTTTTCCAAGGGAGCTGTTTGAGACAGCAGTGCCAACAAAGCCCTCCGGATGTGCTTTGTTTTGTATTCCTGAGCCTTGCATTCCTCACCGATTTATAGGTTTACCAAGAATTTTAAAGATTACTTGAAGAAAAATTGATTAGCTAATATCTTCCTTAATCCAATACAGTTTATGATCTTAGGATCATCTCACTTCTATCTTGATACTTCAGTGAACATCTGTGTTTGTCACAGGCAGATGTCCACAATGCAGAACTTGCAGATTTTTATTAAAAGCATAATAATGCAAGTTCGACCTTGAAAAGGGGCCCTGGCAGCCTAGTGGCTGAACAGTCTATTGCAAATCATCCTTTTATGAAACAGTTCATAGATCTGCAAATACAACAGGGAGCAGCCAGAATGTTGGCCCTATGACAACTCCACGTGAGCACTGGACTGGCACATGTGTGCTGCATCTGATGCTTCCAGGGCAGGTTGATGGCTGGTGCAGATCTCTGTGGCCACACTGACTTTGAGACAGTCATGTTTATTTGCACTGGTTAATGATCTAACTGACTGCACTAGTAGGAAACTTGTCCCTTCAGTTTAGGCTAAGTTTGTGTGATGAGCTTTGTGCCTGGGGGAAATACAAAGGATTAATTCGCCTTTGTCATACACTTGGGTTTAGAGTTGACAGTATTTGAAAATGCTGTTGAGTTGGAACCCTAATTTACATGGCATTACTGACAACTTTTTTTCACATTTCCAAAATTCTTTGAGTTCTTCATAAAAATTAGACTAGATAAGACCACAAATGCAAGGCAATCCAATTGCCTAGGTATAGATCTGTTTAAATGGACTTAAATTTTCTTCTAGAAACTATTTCCTAATTAGATTGAAGTCAAGTATAACCATGATTACCAAATACTGTATTGCCAAAGTAACATGTCCTTTTCTTTAAAGGAGGAGCACTGACAATAACAGGGATATACTTGTTGGTGACATTCACTCCAAATGTACCTCAAGAGCTCACAGCAAGACAAGTGCAGAATTACTTAGTGAGCTGGCCTTTTTTGGCATATTCAGTGAGTATCTGGTTCATACTATTCCCTTAATCAGAAAAACTGGGCTTACTGGGCTTTTTATAGCATTATGAATTAGTGGTAGAAAAACTGCTCCTGAAGATAAATTGTGTGATTTTCAAAGGAGAGAAAGTCCCTCATCATCCTACTGAATCCAAACTGAAAATATGCGGCAACAAAAGATTATTTTTAACTACATGTCAGGGGAAAGTCATAATTGTGCAGGATTAAGAAGAGCGGAAAGATTTTGGTATTTGGGGAACTTGAGGGAAAACTTAAATATTGGTACTGTTTAAATTTCTTATATATGTGTTCATGCCACCTTGTCTGCCTGTACATCTAAATTTCAGGGCTTTTCTGGAGTGTGATGGAATTGTGCTTTTAAAAATCAGGCTATCTATGTTCCTAGTGCTTTTTGTCTTTCATATCACTCTGTTTTATTCCCATGTTGTTAAGCCTGGCTGAAAGGAGCTTTGTATGGAGCTGAAATGTGAAGGGGTGGCCTACTTCACTGCCACTTAGATTAATCTGAACCTGAGATAGAATTCAAATACAAATATACCATTTTGATTAAAGTATCTTTATACAAACTTCAAACACCATACATCTTCTTTGATGTATTTAATTAACATCAGGAAAAAGACCAGAGTGAGTAGGATGAATTTCTGTCCCTCTTTTCCTCTAGAAAGCTGAAAATGTTTTCTTCCAGCTGAATGTAAAAGATGCAATATAGGGGCTTCAGAAGCAGTTACTATTTCCCAAAATAGAGACTCACTCAAGTTAGATTCTTAGTGCCCAAGCTTTTCTTAGTAGGAATCTCAGTTAGAAAGCCACTGAGTAGGCAGTTTAAGGACCTTAATCTTTTAGCCAACTTGCAGATTTTGCATGCATCAAACTATCCACTAACTACCGATTAAACACAAATTACATGCTACCATAAAACATGTTGATCCTCTCTTTCAATTTGTTGCGCCTTTGGAACTCTCTTTCAATTTTTTGTGCCCTTTAAAAGAGCCTGAAAGATGCTGATTCAGGTCAGTGGAAAAAATTCGTATTCATGCTGTATAACTGACAACGTGTACTTTTAATCAGGCAGTAGAGAGGCTTTTGAAGGCAATACCCAAGAGTTTTGGGGTACCCAGTAAGGGTAGCTTCAGCATCTACAAGTGCTTCAAGAAGTCCATACAATCAGCAGAGTAAGAGGAGGGAGTTCAAAATAGGGATATCAATGCTCTTTCTTTTCTACTGAATATCACCCTCTACCATGCAGTTCCACTTACAGATGATAAAGTAGCCTGACATTTTAGACACTGATTTTAAATTGTTGATTCACCCATTTATGTAGAAACAGTGAAGAGAGAAAACTTCCTATCCACACTCAGTGACACCAGAAATTTCTGTGTGATATATCATTCACATTTTCTTGAAAACAACAGGTTTCTGGAAAAAGGGTTTTTCCCCATCTAAGGACTTTTTTGACTTAATTTCAGGAAAAGTTTTCAAGAATACAATTGAATGTGTAGGAAGAGTGTGCTGTATTCTTCTTAGGACACATTGTGAGGAGGTAGAACGTAACCTCTGAACTTTGTTTCTCCTCTTATTTCTTTTCCCTACCTCAGCCAGCATCTAATTCTGCATGTATAGCATAGGTTGTAGGGAAGGATGGAGCAAATACACAGCAAATCTTGACTCAACAATGTATCAAACTTTATGTGTTACTCCTGTTCTGTGGGATAATCTGTGTTGAGCTTCCTCTGACCAAAGAAAGGGGACGAGCTAAAGGCTCCACAAGAGACTGAGATATCAGCCAGATTACCCTGGTATGCTCCTGGAAGACCAAAAAGACCCTGCTGTAAACATTCTCTTTGGGCAGGCAACAAGCTCTTCAAAATTGGTTATAAAATACCTAGCACAGGTTGGCTGTTGAGATATAAAAAAGTGCAGCAGAAGCTGCAGAATTTCCAGAATAAATATACAATGAGGAGACAGTACAGAAGTATAACGTAGTCCAATGATCTTTCTAAAAGTAGCCCCAAAGTGTGGTCTGCTGAGAAATACAAAGCTCCAATGGTACACAATGTTCTCTGTGGGTGGTAAACCATCCCCATGTGGCACTCCACTGGTATATTCTGGAGAAGTAGCCTCTAATTCCCACAAGACAACTTTGAGTCACCATCTGAGACTCTGCAGTAGCAGAATTATGTCTGAGCAAGAATGACTACCCTGGCTTGTTTTTTTCTCTTTTGCTTATGTGCACTTGGAATCCCTACAGAAGACATAAATTATAGATGAAGCTCTTAGGTTTCCCTAAACAGAATCATAGTAAGAATTGGATTGTTAATATTTAATCTCTGCAAAATCAGGTTCAAAACACTTCTGCTTTTCTTTTGAAGTGCCTAGAAAACCATCCTGTATATGCCAGAAAAGCATTTGAGGCAGCCAATGCGGTATTTTGTTTTGGTGCCTTCTGGTAGAGCTTAGAAACATGGAAAATATGATTATTAAAAAATGTTGATGATATGTGGGCTTGAGGAGACCTCAGTAGAGATTAGTTGTAACAGCAAAGATGATTGTAAGCAGGTGAAGTTACTTCATTTCCTCTAAACAGTGTATGTGAAGCTGATATAATCTATGCCCTTCCCATTCCTGGACTTCATGTTTACCACTACCACAGCTATCAGTGATGACTAAGACTAAGGACTGTTTTGGGTAGTTCTTAGAAGAAAATTTTAGGCAGCAGCTGGGGCACCCCAGCTGTGTGAGGCCCTGTTAGGAGCCATGGACTCTGCTTGCAGTGTCACTTAATTGTCACACACTGTCCCTTGTCTTCTGATTAAAGATGACCTGTAGGTGGGTCACCAAGTGGCAGAGAACCACAGAAGAATAGTTAGGCTGCTGGGCAGCACTGAGAACTAATTGTTTGGATTTCCATCTTAGTATGTGAGACAGAGCTGAGTAAACTTAAACAGCAGCCCTGAAAAGCAAACATCGCTTATCTCCCTAGGTTTGGCCACAGGACTGCCACCTCTGGTCCTACACCACGGCTGCTCTTGGGTTTCCCCAGGAGGTAGGGGTGGTGACACACACAGCCCTGTGCACCCCTTCCAGAGCTGCCATCACGGCCTCCAGTGTCCTTTTTATCATTTTGCTTGGCTGTTTCCTTGGAGACATGTCTTCTTGGTGGGTTGGTGTGCTTTTAAACAGGAGGAGATGACAGTGGAGCTTTATTGTAGCTTTAGCAAGAGAAGAGATGATGAAATGACGAGGACCAACAGAAGGCTGATGGACAGAGCCAGCTATGATGACCTGGTTCAGTCAAAGCTGGTGCTGCTTGGCACTACCTGCCACTCAGGTTGGACTGAGGTAGAAGAGGGAGTGGAATGACAGAGCTGCTGTGATGGAACAGCTTGAGCCAGTGACTGCCCCTTGACTTGTTTTTGCATGATTGTTCTTGCATAGTTTGAAATCTCAGTGACAGGACAGATGGTGGGCTTCCCCCTGCTGTGATTGCCTAGAGGACATAAAATGAATCAGTGTAGGTGTAGCTGCCTGCAGTAGGGCTGTCTCTTGGGTTTCTGTACAACCTCTGGTAACCACACCAAGGGTCTGGAAGAGTGGCTGGTGCTCGGGTTTGCACTGGTGAGGGAAGCAGAGGTCACAGTGTTACCTGCTGCCATGGCCCAGTCCCAGTCACACCATCCCATGGACTGCTGTGTCATGGAAGAGGATACCTAAGGCATCTCTGGGACTCCTTTCTTAACATGGGTACCTTTCTGAGTGGGGAATATTTACTTAGCACAGGTTTCTTCTGTTCTGTTACCAATTGTTCCCCGTTAGAACAGCCTAGTGGCTGTTGTAGCTGCAGCCGGATAATGTGATATTCCCCTCTGGCCCTAAGACGTGTTTGGCAGCAGCACAAAAAGCAAAGCTGTCACCTTTGCTTCTCTTCTCAAGTCCCTTCAAAACCTTGCCATAGTTTTCAGCAGGGAGGCCAAGATGAACTCACCTGTCTGCAGATCTTGACATTTCTTGTGCCTTGGCTCCTGATTTAGACTTACCCAGTGTTGCGCAGTTGAATAAAGCTGGAGAGGCTGGCCAAGTTACTTACTGTGAGACTGAGGCAAAAGCCTCTTTTCTCCCAGCTGGTGGCCAAGTTTTCATCTCTGGATGCAAGCCTGGTAGGGAGGGACATCAATCTGGAGGAAGATGAGACCAGCACTTCACAAGAGATTGCAAAGATTATTCAATTAGGATTAGCCTGGTAATCCAGGAATGGTTTTTTTGTTCTTTTTGGGTTGTTTTTCTTTTAAATTAACAGCCAAATGTTTTATTCTATTCAACGCATTTGAAAAATAAACAAACAAATAAACAAGCACCAAGCAAACACCCTCTCCCCCTCAACTTTGTTGTTTTGGTTTTTCTAATCTTGTGATAAATATTTGACATATTTTAAAGAAAGGTGGTATAAAATCCAAATTTGTGTTCTTCGTGCTTTGAAATACAATTGTCTCTTGGTTGTCTTTGGGAGCAAGGGATCCACATGAAGGTAACTAAAAATTGAACTAAAGTATAATTATCTTCTGTTAATGTTTTTAAACAGTGCTGAGTTGGGGAGGGTATAAGTGTGGCAGGGAATTTTAGTAACTGGGCAGAGCTGACAGCTTTCCTGTTGCAATCACTCTCCAAAATGAGAAATGGGCTACTTACATTATATAACCATCGCTGGTAACTGTTCAGTCACCTCTTTGGATATTTCAGCAGCACAACACCCAGGTACTCTTGAGTCTATTGCTGCCTTAAGGTGGCTGTTGGTTTAAGAGTGAAGTGGCATGATAAAACATAAAATAGTATGCTGGTGACAAAATCAAGGAGATTAACAGGTGTTTCTATGATTTGCTTTGTTGGCAAAAAATAACAATAATGAGATTCAGTAATGATGACAATCTAATTTTCTGTCTTATTTCCCCCATTTGATTACTTTCTGACATGCACAAATGAACCTGTTCATCTTCATGTTGTCTCTAAGGCTACCAGGCTTCTGAGCACCCCTTAGTGCAGAGGTGCATCTCTCCTGCTTTCACAAGTCTTCTGGGCTTCACAGAAGCTTTATGGCCCTTGCACTGACTCTTCTCTTTAGGCATAGAGGGATATTTGGGCAACCCCTTTGGGTAGGTGGCAAAATACCCATGCTACCCGTGCAAGAGCTACTGAGGGAATCTGCAGAGATATAAGAACAGGAAGTCAGCAATTTTAACTGTCATTTAGTTGTCACATGTTATTGAAGGAGCACAACTGGACCATGCAGGTGTAGGTGGAGCTGCTTCAGCATCTCAACATGTCCAATAGTGTGGTCTGCTAGTGTGCCATTGAACTTTTCAAGGCAAGGTCCTGGCAGGTACCTGTGATTTGAGAACTACCACATGAAATAAATGCTTTCCTCCTTATGATGTATGGCAGAAAATTTGGACAAAGTCTTGATGGGAGTTTTGCGTAGGAATGGTGAGAAGGGCAAAGAGGGTAACAAAAATAAGCTTGCACATAACAAAGAGTGAGTGACATTAGGAATACTATAGCTAGAAGGAGAGATTGCTCTCTTTCTTTAGCTAAGTACATTACTCCATAGGAATTATAGGCAGACTCTCTGTAAGTATTATTATTTACTGATAAATATTGGTGCTTTTGCTGTCACGTTAAAAAAAGGTTTCTCAATATTACCTGTGACAAAATATAGATAGAAGTAAAAAACAAAAAACTGAAGATATAAAAAATACTCAAAGTTTAACTTATTGCTAAACCAGAAAAGATAAATGACAACAGTTGTTTGATAGCTCAGTCAACTGTCAACATTTATTTTTTAGAAGAAGATATTTTATAAAGCCATTCTTTGCTTTGAACATATAGAGCAGCAAAAATGAATGTGACATCTCAAAGACTTTGCATGAAGCATTCATTACATAGTTTCACAGCTCTACTTTCTTTTCTCTTATTTTCAGATTTTAGAAATTCTAATATTCTGCATTCTCCTCTATTTTTACAAAAGAAAGGCTGTGAAACACATCATGGTTTTGTTAATGATGGTAGCTCTACTGGGTAAGTACACATTATTCACTTTAATGTTCCTGTCTGTTACTTGATAATTCCTTGTCACTCCATCTCTCCAGACAGTTTAGATTAGAGCCATTTCAAAACAGTGTGCTGAAGAAGAATCATTGAAACATTTCACAGGATTTTTATTGGGGTCTCTTTTTGAAGAGAAAAGCTGATTATTAAACAGTTTCTATGCTTATTGCTGTGACCATTTCTTTTTACAGATACCCTCAATTTAATATGCTATGTGCAATGGTATTCTGAAACTTGTTTTAAATAACACTTTAGGTTTTGATCCTGGGAAAATGGACTATTCAAAACTTTGTTTTGGAGAGCAGGCTGTGAAAATCAGTTCTCTAAAACAGAGCAGCTGAAGACCTTGCAAGCACTCTAAACAAATGCAGTGATGTGCTGAGACTATACAACAACTTTAAATTATCTATGACTATTTGCATATCCAACATTTCATATTTTACCACTTTTCCTGAAGAAGAACAAGAACTCAGTGGGCCACTGCAGTTTGTTTGCTATCATTATCACCACAATCAATAACCAGGGAAAATACGGGAGATAATTTTATCAGCATCTTTCAATAAAGTTAAACTTGAATCCATTTTGAGAAATGTCAGGAGTTCATCTCTAAAGCTCCTATTCTTGTAGGGTTATATCAAGAATTTTCACCACCTCATGTGACAAATTCTCCTGTCCTTGTCTTGTCATTTCTCTGTGAAACCCTCATGGGACACAAGTCTTTGGTTGAAGTGAAAGGTGCCATTGAAGTCAAAGGTTATTTTTTCTGCAGTTTCGGTGGCTGCATGTATCAGTCTACATTTCTAATGGAGATGACCATGAGGGTTTTTGATAAAATAGAATTTCACTACAGTTTGCCAGGTACAAAACTGGATTTAACTGAATGTAAAAACCCTCACAGATTTATATTAACCCCCTTCCTTCAGGGTAAAAATCCTGAGTGGTTTCTTATTCAGCTGAAAAACTCAGACTTTCAGAACAACTTTTTGGGGACAGTCTTCCTACATAGGTTTCCCAGCCCTAAGAGTATTAGGATCTGTAGCTCTGCAGAAGCATTGCAGGATTTCCATGCTCCCTGCATGAGGCAGAGATGGAAGAGCCCCCAGAGCCTTAGGTCTAACTGCTCTCGGTTTGGAGGAGGGAAGTGTGAGGGTGGCTATCCCCCAGCTCCTAGCACAGAGCCTTGGAGCTTTGGCAAAGCTCTCCTGAGCTGCTCCACAGCTTCCAGCATGGCCGTGAGGAGTGTGGAGCACTGTGCACTCCTGAGCGAAGGTCCAGCCAGTCCTGGACCGGGTCCAGGTCCTCCTCCTGCATAACTGGAAGCCTGAAGATTTCCAGATGTGTTCCTCCACATCACTGCTGCAGTTGTGGGCTGGCCCACCGTGACACTGCCCCGATGAAGCCCTGGGATGGCTGGGCAGGAGGTGTGGGCAGCCCTGGGATGAATGGGCAGGAGGTGTGGGCAGCCCTGCTGCCTCTGCCCCGTGTCCTGCCAGCCCCGGTGGCAAAGGGACCCGCGGAGTGCGGGATGGCAGCGGCGCTGCAATCCTGTGCCCTGGCAGGGAGTGACTGCAGTCCGCTGCTCTGCCTGCAATCAGCCAAAAATATATCTTCAGCTGGGGGCTGCTGAGGTTGGTGTGAGCTTATGCAACCTGAGGAAAAATGTGTCATTGGTTCTGCTCTGTTAGAAAAGACACAAACAAGCAAATCCTGGTTCACGGGACCTTCTGAAATACTGACATTTCCCTTGAGCATGAAACTCAGAACTGCACCTGACTCTGGTTCCTGCAGCTGTCCTGGAGCCTGGCAGTCCCCACAAATCCACACGTAGAGCACTCTGGTTGGTCTCTGACCTTTCTGCTGAGTGAAGTGATGGAGAGGCTGAAAAATTGTCCATGACTTTGCTCCCAGCTGTGTGACACAGGCACTGCCCTTGCAAGGCCCTGCCTGCTGAAGGGTGCTCATAGAAGAGTGCTCATAGACGGTGATATAGTCCTGGTGGAGTGTTCATACAGATGTAAATTAAATGTGGAAAGGTTTCTTTACAGAGAGGGCAGCCTTGTGTTTCACTGCATATGCAAGCTACTTTCACCTTCAAGAAAATGCAGAGGTGATCACAAAACCTGATGAAGTTTTGCTTAGTACAACTCTGCAGATTCATTTGGTGAGAATCATCTTACCTCATGCATATACTCAGTTATCATCAGTTTGGGGGAAACATTTCAGATTATAGTGGGATTTCAGAGGTTTCTGCCCTGACAGCTGGAAAGTGACATCATTTGTCACACTAGCTTTGAGGGGAGGTCATTCTGACAGAGAAAACAACTCCTGGGTTTGAAAATTGATTTGGAGTTACTTTAATGAAAAGGTAGTTTCACTTCTCAAAGAATATAAACCAACCAACCAACTAAGCACCCTGGTGCTTTCATTTCTGTCTTGTTAAAACTTTAAGGCCTGGAAACTGCCCTTTCATAAAATAAAAAAAAAAAAAAATTAAAAAAAAAATAGCAATCTTTACCCTTAGCATGACAATTCAAAATATTATTTTTTACCTGCAAGTGTTCTTTTAAACTTCCCCATGTTAGAATGCAAATCTCAGTTTTATGTTGATGTCTTGTTGGGCTTGAGTGTGTTTTTGACTTTCTATCATAGCATTTGCAGCACTGCAGGCCAGTGTTTGACCTCTGCTCAGTTTTACAGCTGGGTTTGTTAAAGCACTTCACCTGTTTCCATTACAGAGAAGTGCTGGGGGGAAAGGTTGTCATGAAACCAGTGAATTTTGTGGTGATGAACAGGATCATCACAGGATGTATGCAACTCTTAAACTCCTCCTGAACTTTTGGAGTTTCTATAAGAAAAATGCTTGCAATCAAACCCACAAACCTGCATTCATTCTTCTTCCCCCTCCTTTTCTCCCAACCTTTGGCCTGAACCTTTTGCACAGCACAGGTCTCCTTGCCAATCTGAATGTTACAGGAGGATGAATGAGACCACTGAAATCCAACACTCCTCAGCTCCGCACGAGGGTGGAGCTGGATCTCAGCTGGGGGATGGTGCTCCTGACAATTAATTACCTTTCTTCAAAGGTCATCTCTGCAGCCTGACTCTTGAATTTTTTAAGGTTTTTTGAATTTGTTACATTTCATTTGCAGTAATCACAGACTTCTTGGGTTAGCTTCCACAAACCAAGAGCTCCAAAAGGAAATCAAAAGTAACTCTTAGCTAAACTCTCAGCCCCTCTCTTTTCTGAAAGATTTCTCTTGCAACACCTCTCTAAACTGGGGGCATGTATAAAAACCATTGCCTGCTGTCTGAAATTTGTTTGTGGTGATACAAGGGTAGTGATTAAATGGATTGACAATACACTACTGAAATATTCTTTCTGTGGGATAAATCCAGTAAACGGTCTCAAGAGCCTGGCTCTTGAAATGAACTGCAGACCCCTGTGTTGTTTGTCTGCTCTTCATATGTGTAAGGCCTGAGGAGAGTTAGGGGCTTTGGGATGTGATCCCAGAAGTCAACTTTGTCCAGCTCCTGTTTCAGAAGAGAAATCCTGAGGATGATGAGTTATTTGAGGTTGCCAGTGACACTGCAGGCTGCTATAAAGAGGCATCCTAACTGCTTTGAGCAGATAGCCAGACCTCTCAGATGTCTCCTGAATACTGTAACATGGGCTCCAAATTTTCGAAATAAAGTATGTGGAGCTAAATAAAGTATGTGTGGAAGATGTGGAGGCTGTTGTACCACCTTCAACTGGGAGTCCAGTGTGCTAAAAAGACTTAAAGGCAAAACACAAAGCATACTTGTACCTAAGGTCACTGAGCTTAGACAGTAGCTCAGCAAGCATTTATCAAATCATACACTTGGTTTAGGTGCCCAAGTCCTTCCTCAGTCTTATTTTAAGTGATCAGTCCTGTGGCTCTGACCTGGATCCTTGTCCTCCCTCACTGATGCACTGAATTCACTGCTAATCTGAGTCCTGCCCTGCTAATCTCTTCCCTTCCCTTTCAGCATCACTGACTGTCATTGCTGTTAAGGCTGTGTCCAGCATGATAGCACGTTCTGTGAAGGGGAAAATGCAGCTAACTTACTCCGTTTTCTATATCATGAGTGTTTTAATGGCAGCTTCTTGTGCTTTCCAAATCAAGTAAGTGAGATTCTACTTACCTATTAACCTTCACACATGTTTTATCTGACAGTTTTATTTGGTATTGATAATGATTCCAGATACAAGATGCAAATTAAGGCAACAACTTCTGGCAGAGCCTTGACAGATGCATAAATTGCCTCCAGCTGGTTGTATTGTTTATTTAAACTTTATTTCTTAGTTTATAATTTATTGTTATGGACACCACCTCCTCTCATTATCACCTTCAACAAGGTCTTCCCAAATTTACTTGTCTAGTTTTGGCACAGGTCTTAACACACTAAGTGAAATTTATGCTTATGTAGTCATTTGGGGGTTACTTTTAGTAATCTTTATTGCTGAATAATCAAATGACCGTGATTATGCTCATTATTCATGTCTGTTCCCCAGCTTTATGGCTCTAGTCAGACTGAAGAAGGGAGTTTTCCCCAATTTTCTCCCAGTCTCTGTTAAATCTGCATGTTGCACTTTGCTGTCCTGCATGGCTGTACCTTCCAAGTTTCCCCTGCGCGCCCCTGCTCTGTGAAGTGGTTGGTTCATGCTGCCTTTGCAGATTGCTGGGGGTGCCAGCACGGTAAAATATGTCTTGCAGCTGAACAGCGGCTGTTCCCTTTCTGCCTGTCCCTCTGCTTCTGGTGCTGATAGCAGCCTTCAGTAATCTCATCTAGACTGCTCCAGCGTGAGCCTGAGTAGTTACTTGCATGATTATTTTCCGGTAGAAAAGCCAACCCAGCTTTTTCATGGCAGAACATACCATTCCCATGTGGAATCAGAAAGTCCATGCATTATTATGCACTGACTCTCCATGGCTGACTCAGGAACTCCCCTGTAACAGATTATAAAGTGATTTACATCCAGCTTGTCTTCGCTGGGAGAACAGCTCCGGGCATTTACAATAGGAAATAAGAGCTTGGTAAATAAGTAGCTGCTGAATTAACCTCTCCATCTTGTAATTTTTTTCTTTCTTTCTTTTGCTGGCCAAAATTAAGGCAGAAGTGAAATGTGCCCATTTCATTCGCTGGGCTCAGTGTCCCTTTCTCTCTACTCTTTTGGATGCATTTACTAACAGGGACAGTGCTGTCAGTCTAAATGTTTCATTTTATTTGTTTTCTCTCTTATTTTATATGACTGTCATTCATTAGCTGAGAACAGCCTGGCTGCAATAATCTCCTGGATCCAACACCAGGCTTTGCTATCACTGTTTTAGTCCCTGTGACCAAGTTTGTTGCAAATGGGAGAAAATAATGAGGTGTTTTCAATGACTTCAAAATCCTGACTATCCTGTGGATATGTAGGATTTCTTTATTTTTAAAGCACCATGGAGACTGTTCAACAGTTGCTAAAATAACCACGCAATTATTTTAATGGCTAAAACAGATCCAAGCTTGGATTTTTACTGTGCACATATATTGCACCAGTGAAATGCTCAAGTGTGGTTCTTTTTACAGGCTTGAATACAGTCTGCAGACTCCTGATTTTTCTCTCTGAAATGACCATTCACATAACAGAATATCTGCAGGTGCATCCACAATGTCAGCTCATGATTCATCACTCTGTGGGTGAATGGTGATAGCTGTGGTCTCTGTACAAGTGGGTTATTTGCTCTGCCTTTTTGCAGATTGTGCAGTCTGCTCCATGTTCCATGGCCAGTGTCTCAGTCCTGCAGGTCTGTGTGCAGTGCATGCTCCTGTGGTCCTGCACACTCTTGCTCATGGTTCTGGTGAGAGGTCATGTTGCCTTTCTGAAGAGCAGGGCAGAGAGTTTCCGACCCAAGGAGCTTGAAGCCACCTTCCTGGACTTTCCCTGTAGGACAAAGTGTTTCTGGGTGTGATTGCATGGATAAACATACAAACAGGTGTTTCAGCCAAGCTGGATTGAGCAGTAGCAGCAATGTGAACTTCAGCAAAGTGAAACAGTTCCTACAAGAATTCACATGTTCATGTCCATGATGCCAACATACCCTTAGCCAACCTGTTTGAATTAGAGCAACTTGTCCCTGGCTGCTTGCAGGCAGCCCTGCTTCCAAGAGCCAATGCAGATCATAAGCAATAATACCCCAGCATTCCTCCCTTATCTGTCGCAGACAAAATTTTTCCAGCAATGCTTCAAAAATATGTCCATTGAAAGCCTATGGCCAGAAGAATCCATGCCAACCTTCTTGCTTTCACCTATTCATTTGTACACTGCAGAGTCAAAACCAGAAATTCAGTATGTGTATGCTGTCCAGGGCTACTTGCTGTTGTGGTAAGAAATGGTCACACTTATTGTTAAACTGACAAGTGGCCTAACCTGACTTAAAGTGCAAGGAACCTCCTCTGGGAATGAGATATAATAATGTTTATCTTTCAGGTTCTTGAATCAAGCAATGCATCTGTATGAAGCAACAGCAGTTGTCCCCATTAATTTTGTGTTCTTCACCACCAGTGCCATCATTTCAGGTTTGTTTCTGACCTTCTTCCTGTACAGAAAGATTTTTTAAACATCAGTTTTTTAAGAACAGGAACTCTGTGAATAGAAACCCAAACCAGTCATATGTGTCTTCACAGAAATGATTTCTTCCTAAGTTATAGGTGTTTAAATTCTAAAAAATGAGTACGTTCACAACTTCTAAAACAAAATAAATGGTAGGTTGTTAGAACTAGATCATCTTTAAGGTTCATCCCAACCCAAATCATTCTATAATTCTATAAAAATAATCAAATTCTAACCTTTCCAAAATAGATTATGTGTGATTCACTGTACCTTGCTGGCTTACTAGAAGTACCTGCATTTATCCTAGCCTCCTACTGACATCCAGTAAATGCATTTACCATGTGCACACCAGTCCCTCCCTATACGAACTGGTAGAGTAATTTTAACAGCCTGGCAAACTACTCAAATGACAACCAGCTGTGCTTCATAGTAGTTAGCTTATATTCCATTTCAGAAGGTGGAATCCTGGGTTAAGTGAAGGAAATAAAATGACTACAAAAACTTTTTAAGCATTTAACATTTTCTTCTGGGTGAGAACTTTGAACTCAGCATTGTTAAAGAGGGACTGCAAATCTTGGAAATGGTGTGCACCGTAAGAACATGAGCTGGGAGGACGACTAAGATGCTGTATCAGCAATGAGCCAAAATGATCATGTTGTTAGAACATTTATGACTCATTTTAACACACGCTGGGGGCTTTCCTGTCATTGCTGTGCAGGAGTTTCTCATGCAGAGCTGCCATTAATGAGAAGGGGAGTTAGCTTCACGCACAGATTGCCTCAACACCTGTGTTAGAAGAGACCTACACTTTGTGACCAAGAAGAAACTTGTGCCAAAAGGGGGTTGTGTTCCTGTGACCATATGGGGAATTTGGCCTGGTGCCTCCTTATAAGATCAAGTACCTATTCAGGAATGGCTTAATAGCTTTGAGAGTGGATACACATGCATTTGCACCAGGTTAGTTAAACCAGTGTAGGGCTTTGAAATGCATCCTCTGCTGAATCTTGCTGGGGTGCTCGTGGAAGGTACCTGGTGTCATGATTCCCCCATCCCCAGTTACAGCCTCTGAAGACACACTCACACTTCAGCTGCGCTGGGTCCCACTGGCATTTCTAAGCAGAGCTGTGCTCATCAGTGGTTTAAAGCTAATATACTTGGCTGTTAATAGGGGCAGCTGAGATCCAGATACACATCTGGTTCTGTCACCTCCACTACAGAGGTGCTAATTCCTGGAAGAGGGGCGACCAGAAAGAGCTAGTGATCCCTTCAGCCAGAAAGATTTGGCAAACTTGGCCACTGGAGCCCTTCCCTTGGTGTAAACGTCAGGGACACAGTTAGTTATTGAAAATCTGTTCCCAATTGGAGTTAAAATGTCCACATGGTCTGCTGGAGTAGCTTAACGAAGTCCATGAAGAACCTCTTAGCTGTATTGGTATGTCGCTGCTTGTGAGCAAGACCTCGAGTTTGACCTGCACAGAAATTGTTGCTGACAATGCAAAAGATACGTGCATCTGTGCAATTACTAACCCAGCACGTGTTCCAGCCTGGTTGACTAAATCTTCTCCAGTCCTATGCAGCATCTTGAGAAAGCCTAGATTATGGGATATAGGACATAAAGTGAACACATCACAATGTGTATTAATACCTTATTTGGGATTTTTTTGCTCCGTTTAAGCATGACACTTCTCCTGACCCTCCCAGCTGTAATTCATATCACTTGGAAGCCAGTCAAGATCTGCAATTCTTGTTTCTGTCACATTCCAGGGGTCATATTTTATCGGGAATTCCAAAGTGCGGCTTTACTGAGCATGTTCATGTTTCTGTTCGGGTAAGTGTATCAGCCTAAAACCTGCACTAAGGCTTGCACTGAAACAGCATTGCCTTGTGGAATCTCTTCTTTTCTCAGTAAGAAGAAACCCGCCTTGTTATTAAAGTATTATGGAATAGCCATTATAGTAGGATAAAAAAAACATTAAAGGAAAGATTGATGTCTGTGCTTTGGGAGTTTGGAGGCCTGGTTTTGAATCCAAATATGTAAAAATGTAAGACACTTGTGAACTACTAATCTCATGATGGAATGAAAAACCAGCATCATGTGTTCCTCCAGCAGGAAGGAGAAGCCACAGCTCTCCACCAAATATCAAATTATAGGGGGTGCTTTTTCAGCTGTGAGACATCTCCTCCCATGTTACCTTCCACTGGTGTGTCTGGCTGGTTTTTTTCTACCCCTAGGTATGGGCAATTATATGAGCTGCTTGCCTAGAAGGCAGTACTGCTGCAATAACTCTCCCCCATCTACCTGTGTCAAGAAAGACACAGTGTGCCTACAGAAAAATTCAGAGCATGCTAAATGTTGTTTTGAAGAATGGCCTAGGTGTTGTGAGAGCAGAAACCTTCTGCCGGCTATCAGCACCACAACAACTTTTGGGAGAGGTGCCAGTTATAATAATGGACACAAAATGTTTAAAAGATCTCCTACAATACAAAATGTTTAAAAGAACTGCTGGAGGTGTCTTGCACACAGTACTGTCAAATAAATGGGGTTGATAGCTACAGATATCTTCATCTTCTGCAGCTGGGCTGGAGTAGGTGCACACAGCCACTATCTTGTCTGACTGCTGGAAAAGACACAAAAACTGGAGATGAGCAACCATGTACTTGGCTGCTAGGAGTTAGGGGTTGTGTGTCCAAGACACAGCGGATAGAAGATGTGTCCAAGACACAGTGGATAGAAGATGTGTCCAGCCATAGCAGTTTTTCACTGCTCCTGGCTTACAGCCTGCCCCTGAGACGCACAATCAGATGAGAAAAACAACAGAGATGTCGATTGTCCGCAGCTAGACTGAGTTGTTAATGAAATTGCACATGCTAGAATGCTAGCTTGGATGCTCTGTAAAGATTTGCTCAGGGATTCAGATGTTGAGGTCTCACACCCACAGGCATCTGATTAGGTATATATTGCTGGAAGTGTAATTCTGGCTGTGGAGCCTTTGGAACTGATAATAAAGCTTCAGGAGGCAAAAACTAGACTGAAAGAAGCCCAAAATAAATTACAGAGCTGCCAGGAAGAAGTGTTTCTTTATAAACTCAGCAACTTGGGTTTGGAAGTCCTTGAAAAAGAAACATGGAAAGAAATTCTCATCTCAGATGCAGTGAACTGTTTCTAATGATAATGTGCCACTGTTATGTTGCAGGTGTCTCCTATCTTTCCTTGGTGTGATTATAATTGTAAGAAATAAAAAAGAGGAGCATTTACAAATTCCTTTTATTGACTGTGGACATATTCCTGGTAAGTAGGGCTTTTTTTATGTCTCTGTTTAAATGAGGTATCAGATAATGGGATGACCTAGGAGAATTGAGTCACAAATATGCTCTAGTCATATTTAATAAATATACTTCTCACTTAATTTCTATTCTTGTTCCCAACAGATTTTTCAAATAATTTTTCAGGGTTTTTCCAAGCTATTGTTACAACCAGTCAAGTGAAAACAATGATTGCTGGAGCAAAGAATGTTTAAATGATGGATTGGTGGGGAATTTGTTTTATTAAAATTCTTCACAAAGTTGTTTTTTCCCTCTCTCACCACATTTCCTTAGGACAAAAGCTGACAGGCAAAATACAACCAGATTCTCACTGTTCATGCTATGGCACACTGAACAAGGAAGATGGCTTGGTGAAAAGGCAAAGCTGAAAGAAGAAAGTACTTTACATGCCAATTAACAGGAGGAGCACCACGGAACAAGGATCAGTACCTTTTTATTGAACATGTTTAAGTATACATTGGACTCCTGTATGTTGATGAGTCATAGGATTATTTAATGCAAATTAATTTATCCCATGATTGTACCAAATGTGTCCTAAAGATAAAGGAAGCCTTAACAAAAATCAAATAACCATTAATGAAATGGAATATTCTCCCAGTATCAATGCCTCTTGAGGACATTTTTAGAGTTTTAATTGCTTTTAAATGCAATGAGCACAGAACAGGATTATAAAAATTCCCCTTTGGAACCCCTTGGATCTGTGTAAATGTTTAAAGACAAATGTGAGAAATTAGAATTTTTGTAAGTGATTTCAAAGTATTCTGCTATATATATAATCCCTTTTAAACCCTTTCCTTCCTGTTCAGGAGTCAAAACTGTAAGTATATATGAAGTAGACACGAATAGAATTGTGTCTGCTAAAATACAAAAATAATTTTGTATTGGGCGTAGCAATCCTGATTATCTCCTACCATCAGATTAATTCTCTTATCTTCCAAGGAAATCTGTACTTGTGTGAGCAGTGGGAAGATAGTGTTTGCCATAAACACAGGCACATGGGCACACACACATTTGAGGTGCCCAACCAAGGCAGGATTAGGGTACTGTACACTGTACTTGACATTTTACATCCTTCCAGAGGAGTCCTGTGCACTGGGCTGGGCTCTATGGTCTGTTAGCATAGTCTGGTCTGAATTTTAGCTTCTGTTTTCAGCAAAAGAAGGTCTTAGTGAAGAAAATGCATGGTTCTTCAGAGGAAGTGGGGTGGCCAGGGTCCCTCTCTTGGTATGTCTTGTAAAATACCTCTAAAAAAGTAGGGCAGCTCCTGTTACCACTGGTAATTCTGCATGAGGAAAGGATGTAAAAAACAGGACCACGAAGAGTCACAGTAATTGTACAGTTTGCCCTTAATTTTATGGTTGTGTCTCCACACTGATCTGAAGAGCCTGCAGTGATGGGAACAATGACAGTACAGGCTTTGTGTTCAGATGTGGGATGTCTTGGTGTCTCTCCATCCCAGTGTCCCACCAGAAAAGCTTCTTCTAAGCATTCAGTATGGATGCACTCATCCCTGCGTGGTACCATTGATCCACCTCAGGGGTGTTGGTCACATCCTCTGCACAGACAAATGAAAGTGCTCTTGAAAAACATTCATGTCTTGTTTTAGGGTTGAATTAATCTGCAGTTGTGGCTAGAGGCACTAATGGGTAGGGGTCATAGACTGTGTGTACTTTGTTTCAGGTCTATTTTTTTTCTCAAATAATTGTTTATTTAGTTTTAAGATAGGTACAGCTGAAGATCCTTAAGACAGTTTCATCCCAAATGCTGCAAAGCACACACAGAGTGCTTTGTGTGCAGCAATGTCCCAGAACGATGGCATTTGGGGACTTGTGAAGCTGGTTTGCAATATGAGGCTTTTCCAGCTGACACAGGACAAAACTCTGTCTGCACCTTACTTGTACCACCTGCTTGGCTTGGCCTTCCTTTCCCACCTAGCATCTTGAGTTCAAGTATCTAAAGATTAAAAAAAAAAAAAAAAAAAAAAAAAAAAAAAAAAAGCACATGACTTTTACAGGCTTTCTCCAGGGAGTAAGGACATGCCTGTCTTTCTTTTGCAAGTCAAATTGAAGCTGCTTACTAAGTCTCAAGTGGGAGTACGTGCTAAATATGGAAATAAGAGACCTACAGGTTTTCATTCTGTGACCTCGGAAATGAATGGGTGAAAGGATTTGGTGTTGTTGCTCTTTTAAAGGATTGGCCTTGGGCATCTTTCTGACATCTGTTTTCATCGCTCAGGAGGGCTGCAAGAGGTAATAAAGGTTACTAGGTCTAGGATTTTCTCTTTAAAGCAATTAATCAAATGTAAAAATCTGTGGCAAAAGTTATTTATTTCAAATTACTGGATTTCTTCTTGAACATTTTTTTTTCTTCCTATGGTTTTATTAAAAAATTATAAGGGTTAAAGTGTTTTATTTTATCTCTAGTGTATTTCAAAAAAATTGTTAACCAAAACACTGCTAGAAATTATGTGCAATTAAAAGTTATGATTTGACATGATCTTTGAGATGTTAATATAGTCCAACTAATTAATGCATTACAGAATTGGAAAAACTCAGTTGTGAGAATTCATTACTGCTCTGCCAAGAGACAGACATGACTTGTTTCAAGAATCAGTTCCTAACCAATGTTATTTTCAGATTCTGCTTGCCATACTTAGGTTACAAACACCACAGACAAATGCCTGCTAAAAGAAAAGCCTCTGCACTGGAATAAAAAACATCTCTGGAGCCCTTCTCCTTAATAAAGAGTTATTTTCTTGCAGTGCTTTTCTTGACATCAAAAATATGGGCCAGATAAGCTGCATAACTTGTGCCTGCAGACTGAATTTTCCTGAACAGATCCTCCATGGGATCTGCAGAAATCAAACCAGGAGAAGGTGTGGTAGGCAGGCAGTGTCTCACGTGGTCCCTCAGGCTCCAGCTTGGGATTTTTGACAGACCAGGACCAGCAGGACTCATTTAGTGCTTGTTCCACTGCTGGTCATGCTGCAGCAAGAGATGAAGTATTAACTGGCCAGGGGCCTGGAAATGGGAGCTCTGGAGCAGAGCAAGACTGTTTAATTTTTGCTGTAAAATATCAGGATGCATTTACCAACAGTTTCAGCTGGCAAACAATAAACTAAGTTTGGACTGGATTAGTCTGTTTGCCCCTGGGAGGGACCTGGTGTTCACCTGGCAGTCTGATTGCCTGCTACTCACTCCAGCCCAGCTTTTGGCAGACTCACATTTTGCATGGAAGGGCACTGGCCATCTAAAACCAATGGAAAGAGGCCGAACTTTATAAGGGTTTGAGTTTCTGTGCTTGGAACCTGTGGTTTCATGCACCTGGCAAGCTGCTTGAATGGGTCAGCACTGCCAAAAGGCTCATCCTCTTTTTCCCAGCTGTGAGGTCCTGTGGCTTCCTGGGGCCAGTTCAGCTCGCCCATCCTGTAGAAAGCATCTGCATCCTTCTCCTTGCTGGGGTGGCTCTCTGAGCTGACCCAGCCAGACTGACTGGAACATGTGATGGGACAGATGTGAAAAGGGGGAGAGGGAGTGAGACCTCTCTTGCTTCGGGTGAACCATAATATTATTTCTCTCTTTCTGAGATTCTCTATATAGCAAGCATTCTGCTAAGATCACTCTTCTTGTATCACCATGCCCCAAAAGCAGCTGAGAGCTTCCTGAAACTCTTTTAAGTGCCAGACTCACTGCCTTGTGTATACAGTGATGAATGGCCCCAAGAGGGGCTAGGATAGCCAGCTTGTGGCAACTAGCAGTGTCCCAAGGTCAGCTAAAAGCCTGGACACGTCTGACTATAAATGATCCTAAGGGCTAACTTTTTTTTTTTCAGTGACTGTTTGCAATAAGGTGTATAAACAGTGCCAGAAGAATGGACTGAAAAGTCTTCTACACACAAACTGTTCTCACCCATGCACTATCTCCTTCCAGCCCTCTTTATGCAGGATTGATGGTTGTTGCAGAGAAAAACACTCTCTTTTATAACACTGGGTGCAGATGATTATACTGAGCTGTCTGTCAGTGTGCCCTTTTTTTACTGTCCTCTGAGGCTTGACATTTTTCTTGTTCAAGATTGTTTGTTCATTCCTTCTGCAGAAATCAACTGGACTGTGTTAGCAACTAGCTGAAAGGAGATAGAGGCTAAGTACCATAATTATTGGAGAGCCAAGCTGGAAGATTTACAAACCAAGGCCATTTCAGGAGCAAAATATAGAGAAATGTTTAGTGGTCTCCATTCTCAGGAGTTTGAGAAATCCTGAGTTTGCAATGTTTTTGGGTTCTGGGATACAGTCAGGGACATCAGTGAATAAATAGTGTTTTCATCTAATTTTGTTGTGGTTTTAGTTTGGGTTTTGCTTTTTTATTTATTTCCCACCAGTTTGGGAGTGAAGGATGACTATTCTCCGCCTAGAGGAGCAGGAAGGAAATACAACATTCCCTTGGCAGATGGGAGATGTTTCAAAATTTGTAGAGGCACCTCCCAAGCACCTGGCTGATGTAGCCTTTTAGTTATAACATAAAAGGAGGCAGCACTGGCAAATACATCACTACATATTAACCACTCCTGACCATGTAGGAAGGATCCTTGTCCTCTTGCCATGTGCTAAATCTGTTCAGAGCACATGTATCCAATCTGGCCCCCGAGGCTGCACATAAACATATTTTTGAGACATGCTAAATGGGATGCTTTGAGCATCGTATCAGTGCCATATCAGTACAGGGCATGTACTGTCTTTCAAGCAGAGCTCTTGCTGGGTCTTCCCTTTAGGGAAATTAGACTGTGTGATATCTGTACAACACAGGATTGCTCTGATAAGAAGATACTGTACTGACAGAATATTCCCATGAAGTGTTTATAGAGTGCTCAACAAGGAAGTTGTATAAACCTTAAACATGCAGTCTTGGATTACATTCCATTTACTTTCTGATTACCACTAGAGTAAGCCTGGACAGTTTTGGTATCCACAGAATCTCAAGAATCTCCAGGCCTAAGTAAAGGATTAGGTGGCTGCTGAGTAGGTTTTTTATTTAATCTAAATCCCAGTTTTGCAGTTAGGCCTCTAAAGCTTGTCCAAGACTTTCAAAGTGCATTTCATAGTACAAATCTCCATCAGTATTTTGCTTGCTAATGGACTCAGGCATCAATCCCAGGGGAATCTGTCAGTTCCCAAGGTAGCAATGAGAGGGACACTGCTGGGCAGCAGACTCAGAAATGTATTGTGGTGGCAGGAAAGTTTTGCATGAACACAGGGGAATTACTCCAGGGAACCAGAAATGTGCAGTGGTCTCCTGGGCTCCTTTTTGACAATGTCAACAAGGCACTTGTTGACAGTTTTCAAACTGCAGCTACTGTAAAGGAATGATTAAACAGGTGGTGCTAACACTGACTGCTTTACATGAAGTCAATATATCACTCTAGTCCATGGCACTAATACCTTAAACAAGAAAAGTGGCCAGTGGCCATTGATGAAGGAGCCAATTTCTGTACTTTGCTAAATCACTTTGGGAAAAATAGAAATGATTGATTTAAGCCTCCAGCACAAACATGCACTTGCCAGCTCTCCAGTTGAAGATTTCCACTCTTGGAATAGGCATTGCCTTGCCTAGATGAAATCTTTGGATTCTGCTGCCAGGTCTTTTGCCAGAATCATTAAACTGCTTGAAATAACAGCACTGTCATTTGTCTTCCATTTGATAGCTTGTGGGCATAAATCCAGAGCAACATGAGCACAAGATCGGGAGTTTTCTCCCCATTTGAAAAAAATTTTAAAGTTTTTCTTGAGTTTCAATAGCATGTGTACCAGGTGCAGAGCTTTATGCTGTCTAATGCTCTCCAGTGCCCTCAGCCCAGAGTTAGGAGAGAATGCTTCCACGGCACAGAGGCTGCCAATTAAGCAGCTCTTACCTGTCACTGGAGGTCGTGGCTGGTAACACATTGTACAGTAACAGAATACAACAACACACTACTGGACCTTCTATTGATTTCTCAAGAACTGCTGTTCTGTGCTTTACAATGCAAAAGAGCTGAGGAATATAATTTACTATGACTAAGCAGCGCAGTTACCCTTGTGTTTATTTTTGCTGACAATATTTAACAGTGAACTAACAACACGTCCCAACAATACTGACTGGATTCTGGGTGCGTGGATGTGTTGCAGAACTTGATTCAGCACTGTGAATAATGAAGGTTGTTGATATAAGAAGGCAGCTTTATGTCATCTGACCTGGCCTTCTTTACAGTTCAAGTCAGGCAACCTCCTCCAAGCACTTCTGTGAACCCTTTGACCCATCTACAGAAGAAAACAGCCCATCCTCTCCTACTAGTCAAAGTAGAGGAACCACCAATGCCATTAGTAATTTTTACTAGCAATGAGTCATTGTTTGCTTTTTAACTCTGCCTTATGTCTATTTTAACTTGTTTAGCTTTCAGCTATTTGCCTTTTGCCAGTGGTTTAAAGCACTTGCTAAGTCCCTCCAGCAAAATACGGTATGATGGACTTTTCACTAAGCTAGAGACAAACCTTCTAAGTCTCTCACCATCAGATACTGTCAGCCCTCAAATTGTTTTCTGTTGTTATTTTCTGCTTTCTCTCCATTTTTCCAGTGTCTGCATTTAGCCAAACACAAAGTAAAAATCAGATTGTAGCAGCACTGAAGAAGTTGCACAGAACAGGATGAGACCCAGCGTGCTGTGGTTGGATGCCTGGCTTCCCCTCTTCCCACAGCTGCAGCCCTGCCACCTCTCCGGGGAGGTGTCTATGCTTTCTTTTGACACTGTAATTTATTGTTGGCTGTTTTGCACTCCCAGAGATGCAGCAGCCTCAATGCCTTTCAGTGATTTGATTTCTGACTCATTGCTGAGTTTGGTGGTGGTCCAAAGAGTAGGTGCCCCTGCCCAGAGGTCTCCAGGAAGTCCAGAACAGCAGGAGACTTTGAAAGCCTCTGGCCCAGGGTCTGACACGGGTATGGTGGTACCTGGCACTGGTAACAAGCAACATCACAGAGCTGCCCTTTCTTCAGCACCTGAGAGATTTGAGAGCTCAGCCCAGATTTGGGAGGAGGGTGACAAATTCAGTGACTGTTTGAGGTGTGGTAAGTAAATACCACACTGGGAGGAGTGCCTGGATGTGGGGAGACCCTACCCAGGTCAGTTGGTCTCTTCTCAAGGACGGCAATGGTGCACCAGAGAGAAAAGGTGCTGATATTTGACAGATGATAATATATGACAAAAAGGTTTCTGCTCTCTCTGTCCCTCACTGCTCACAGCCTCACAGTGAACCTGTGTTCTGAAAGCAGCACTTTGAGCATCTTCCCTCCAAGAGGACAGAAGCATCTGGCAATGCTGGCTGGGACATCCAAACCCCAAAGAGTAGGGATGTGCATACCAGCCCTGGCATCTTTGGAGCCATTTATTTGCTCAGGCTGTGGATCTACCCATGCTGAGATTCCCAAGGAAACCCACAGGGTCCAGCTCCTGGGTGGATCCTGTTCTTCAGGTCCTGCCTCTCTCTGAACAAGGAATGAGTGTCCCTCAGCCCTTTTGGGGATATAGGATTTGCAATACCTTTTCAGTGGAGGGAATATTGGTATTTGAAATACCTTTGCAGTGGAGGGAATATTGTGCTTTTACAGCCCAAGGTGCTATGTTAAGCCACAGAACAGATGCAGCTATTTTGCTGGCAGCTTTACATAGTGAATAGCTTGGATCCAGTGCTCTGAGGTGTTTGGGGTGGTTTTTCTTTGTAATTTCAAATGAACAGATCCCTAATATCACCTCAATTAGCCTGAGATAATTTGTGGTAGAGTTTTTCATTAAAAAAAAAAATTCTTTTAATAGTGAAGTCTTTGCAAATAAAAGGCCCTGTCAGAGCACTTTAAAAGTGATTACAGTGACTCACATTTTTAATGGCTTTTTTTTTTTAATCTCAAAAATGGCTTTCTTCCAAATAAAATCCTACAAGGCCTCATATAACAAACAAGGGTTACTGCTCTTTTCCACACATAACATGAAAAATATCCTTGAGTGGAGCAAACTGCAGCCCATCTGCTGTAGCTTGGCCGGCGTGCGGCACAGCTCACTGGCCATTACGCATGGCTCCGGGTAAAGCAAACCACCTGCTTCCTGCACGAGGTCCCGCAGCCTCCCCCGTGCTCCTCCGAGCAGGAAACCCATCCAAAGTGCTGATGGGGGATGACAACCTTGGCATTCCCTTTCACTGCATTTGTTCTTGTGCCATTTGTTGTTCACTCAAGTGCTCCGTGGACTTTCGTCTTCTTTTCCATCGAAACTAGAAAAAGGCAGCCTTTGCCAGGGATAAATGGACTCTTACTTTCCGGTCTATTGTGCTCCCTTAATCTTCAGCTGCAGTCAGCAAAGTCTTCATTTGGGAGCCCAAAAGGGCACCCATGAAAGGGCAGGGAAAGCAGAGAAGTCTTGGGGCAATTTTGCCAAGGAGCAATCTGAACATCAGCCCTTCCTCCCTGATCCAAGGTCTGATTGCACGTGTTTGACTGAGCTGAGCCTTTCATGTTTCCCACTTATGTCAAACAAGTACTCACTTTAACTCCAGAAGCATCCCTGACGTGTACTTCCCAGACACATTTCCTAAACACTTATAGCACAGACAAACTGTGATTTTGCAAAGAATGTGCTGATTAAAAAATGGCATTTCCCCCAAGCTGCTTGCCACCATGCTGCAGAGCTCTGCCAGCACCATCACACTGCACACGCTGAGCATCCTCTCATGGCCATCCCTGTCCATGAAGGGAAACCTCTGCTCACCTTGATCACTGCTCAGAGCAGATGAGGGATGCATCATCCATCCACCAGCTACATGGGGAGGTGCCCTGGGCCCAAGAGGTGGGCATGGCTTCAAAGGATGCAGCACTTTACAAAACAAATGGCTTTCTATGGCCTAAGTGAGGTCAGGGTACGCACTGCTCCAGGTACCTCTTAGTGGTCAAAACATTAATGTGAAGTTTAAAAGTACAAGTTGAAATCCTTTCCCAGTCTGAACTGGAGACTATCAGCAGTGTCTTCAGGAACTGGAAGAGCCAGACTATTGGGAAAAGAGGACTTCTGCTCAGCCTTGACTCTTCTGCAGCAGTCCAGAGGGTGCTGTGGCAGCACTTCATATTGCCCTCAGGACAAGATGCTTCTTTCCTTCTGTGTTAAAAAGAAATTATATCCAGTGCTGTTGTTTTGCTAAGAAATAAACCGTTTTCACTACCTTCACTGAACTTAAACCACACTGTTAAATTCTCTGACCATAAACAACCATTGGTGGCACTCTGAGGTAAAGTCCTCATATGAAAAACTTCCTCTCAGATGGGAAAAATTTGGCACTTATATGATCAGCTCAAAATGTGATCTTTACAGCAGAGAACAAAGCAGTGCTACCAGCTGTGCCCAAGACCAGGACATTTTTCTTCTTGATATATGTGTTTTGGAGAAAAAAATGTTTGTGGGTATGTGTGGTTAACCACATACTTAGGTGGCACTGATCAACATGTAATTTTACCTACCCTATAATGTGGTCGTTAGAGTGCCAGGTTCCATGCCTCTCAGTGCACCTTTTTATTATTTTTTTCTTAGAACTGAGGTTGTGCAGCACGCAGTAAATACCATTAAAACTCAGTAAAATTAGTTATTTATGATGCATAAATAAGTTTTCTAATGCAAAATAATATCACATTTTTAAACATGTCATTAACCATTGGCCAAAACAAAATCATACCTTAAAAATGCACCATGTTTATCTGGCCAAAACTCAAGCCTATGTTAATTCATTTTGTTATGCTAAATGGTGCCTTGAAACACACCGAGCCACTGGCAGAGTGAGGTGGCAGCTGGGCTGCATTGAACAGGGTAAAACGTGCAACATGCACTTCACTAGAGCAATGGTTAAGGTTATCTCAGCATCAAACTACAAGAATAGAGTCCAAAAAAATTACAGGAATGGTCCTAAATCTGTTTCAGCAAATGTTGATGCTCACAGACTGCAGAAGCCACAGCAGATACCAGGGTGTCTGTGCTTTACTTCAGCTGTTTAATAGCTAGTGACCAAACTGCTGAGGTTAGCTGGGGGTTACTGGCAAGCGTTCAGACTCGTGCCTTGAGCCTGCAGTTACAAAATATTGTGTCCTAGTACAGGTAAGAGACTCTCCTGAATTCCTGGCTGCTTGTGGGTAGGGCAATCTTCTGGTTCCCTTTTCCAAAAAAATGAAATCAGATTAAGTAAGTATCTAATAAGTACCTATCTATCACTATTTATCTATTTTAAGTTCTAAAACCTGGCCTCCTCCTTTCTGGAGCAACAACTCCTATTGCCTCTTCCCCATGCCCTCCATGTGCCTTTCACAGCAGGGCTCTGGGGTATTGCTGTGTCCCTGGTGAGGAAAGAGGCACCAGAGCTGTCAGCAGTCAGGGCACCAGTCTGTGTCCTCTGCACACATTTGTGTTTGACATCTTCTACTTACAGTGTTGTCCTGAATCCTTCTGGGTCAGCCTCATATGCAGCGGTTTTGAGTGCTCAGAGGCATCTGGGTGTGTCTGCAGTGCAAATAATTCTCTTCGATAAAAGGCAGCTGCGGAAGCCAGAAGACAAGGGGCCAATCTGTATGTCTCAAACACTGATAGCCAGATAGTTATGGAGCAACCAAGGATTGTTGGTAATAACCATGACTGTGAGAAAAAACAGGATGTGTCTGGACAAGGGTGGCATACAGAGGAAGGGCAGCGCTCTTCTGGGACAAATGTTCTTGTTCTGGCTCTTGGAAATAAGCACAGCACAGTGGAGTGCAAGCATGAGAATGAGACTGAGAAGTGGGCATGGACTGTTAACCAAAGGCTGATCCAGTAGAAGTGGATCAACACCACTTCTGCCCCCCAAAGCACTCTGGCTCATTTCCAGAAAGGTCAGAAAGAACAGACTGCTCACAAGAACAAATTTGCATTAAATGCAATAAATTTAGGTTCAGAGTGGGAAAATATTTTCTATAAAAAGGCACCCCCAGGACCCTGGACAACCCTCCCTCCCTCCCTCCCTCCGTCTCTTTCTTCTTTCCTCTCCCTCACTTTAATCTCTTTCTCTCCCTCTACTCTTTCACTGTACCCCTTATTTAAAATCCACCACAGTGTGCTCAGACTAGACTAACTGGGAGCAGCACAGCAATTTCCACAGGCTGATGGAGCTGTTAGATTCAGTCTTGGCTTTCTGCAGCTACAAAGCTGTAATGTGAACTTCTGTCCATAGCAACAACCACCTCTTCTCTTTATAGTGCAGCTGTGAGGAAAGAAGAAGACTTGCATTTGACCAGAGGCTAGGTGGTAGCTGAGATATTCCAGGAGTGCTATTTATATTGGAAAGGCCAACCTGGCTTACTGCAACAGTGGCAGTAAGGGCTTCAGCAACATCTGAGCTGGTGTCCACTAGACAAAAAGAGTGCAATAAATTAATATTACCTTGCTGGTTTTATTAGCAGTACTAATAAATATAGTACTAATAAATAATTAGTTGCTATTAGTATGCTTCATTCATGAGCATTAAGCACCTGGTGGAAGAGGGAAGCCTGATACTGCAATCTGTCATTGACTCTAAAGAGTACAGACAACACATTAGGCAGGTATTTTGTGTCTTCACAAATAAATGAAATAGTGGACAGACTCCTCCAAAGAAGTGTTTCTCCATGCTCCTTAATCCAAATTCCACTAGCTTTTTTGTGGATTAAGCTGCAGACTGTTTGAGCAGTCCTAATGCAACAGCTTTCACGAATAACCAACTGGAGATTAGGCTGCCCTCTGAAAGCAGAGACAGCATGTGTGTGAGAGTTTGGCCAGTTTTGGGATGGGGGAGATAGTGGGGAGCTGCTTTGTTTTAGAATTATCTCAAAAACCATTCTCTGAAGTCTTGCAGAAAGGAGTGGTCCCCAGAGCAGAAGTGGAGAAATGCTCTCCCAGGGCAGGGAGACAAGAACATCTGAGAGGAGAATTGCATTGTTCCCTAAAGCTGCCAGGTTGGTCAACGATTGCTTGGGCAGCAGGGGGCAATTAGACCTCACCATTGTTATTCACAGCTTTAACTTACAGCAGAATAGGAAATAGCACAATAATTGTTGTCCTGGGGAAGGAAATGTTTAAACTCAGTGCAAATACAACCTTGGTCTGCTGTAAGCATTCGTGGAAAGTCAAAGATCAAAGATCTCCTGGGTATTCCCATGGCATAGAATATAAAATCAGAGCTAATACAGTAAATACCTTATAGTTTCTGACTAATGTCAGTGATGACCACAACATGCAGGAACTGAGAGGGAGTGGAGATTTTAAGGGCAGTTGCATCAGCAGTCACAAATGTAAGACCATCCCAAGGAAAAAAGGTGGGGGGGTTCTAGATGATAAGGACAGTAAATGTAGGGATCCCTGAAAAGAGCCAGATTTCCAGTGGGTTTCTTTAATTTTCTGGATAGTCTTTTAAGAGTCTGGCAACATTTTCTTAGTGCAGAAGAAGTGCTTCAGAAATGAGACATATAAGGATGCTCTGACTAAAAGCAGAACTCTCTCCTCCATCAAATTGCCTTTCAAATAGTAATAAAATGTAAATGTTGAAGTCTCCTCTACTTACAACAGTCCTGCTTTTCTGTTCTTTTTGAGGATCACTTGAGAACGACATGCCTTTTTCCTTTGTCTGTAGGAAAGCAATAAAATTACAGTCATCTGAAAAATACTGGCATTAGGTCAAAAAAGGATTATACAGAAATATGTCAGAGAAAAAAAAGAAAATTAAATATTTGTTACAGTTTAAGATAACTGAATTCCTCTAAATGAATAGCACATTTATTGTGAATGTCAAAATTTTCAAAGGTAATCTCTTAAAAAGTCAACAATCAACACTCAAATGGTTCAGTCTGTAAGAAAAAAACAGTCATAAAATGCGGGGGTTGAATAGTCACTGCTCTTCTCTCTTCCCATTGCTTTCTTTCTTTAAATAAGAAAACATGCTCATGTGTGTGTGTGTGTGAGTGTGAGTGTGTAAAACAACACAAATCCATCAAAGAGCAGGACTTATATGTCCCTGCATTTACCATGCTTTGCTGACTCCAAAATTTGCAATTCTGAAAAAAACAGTCTTGTTTCTCCCCTACTGGAAGAACTTTCTTTTCTTGCCTAAATCATCACTTAAAATATTTTAGGATTAAAACATTACTAAACTTAAACTTTTTCGTCTGGAGTAAGAATTGTCCAGTAGGTTTGGGTGGTCAGCTTGGATAATTTGGCTTCTATGAAGCCATTTGCAAAGAAGAAAAAAGTGTTGTTGTAAGTGATTTCAGTTTTTTTCAAAGATTGCTTTCTTGATAATGTCATACAATAAATCCCTAAAAGCTGGTTTATAGGCCAGTTCCACAAGACAAACAGTGAACAAATTGGCCTGGGCAAGAAAAGCTTTCCTAAGATAATAAAAACAACTTGTGCCGGCACTGTGAGAAAGAAGACAGCTTTCAAAATGTTTATCTTCAAGCTAAAATACAAGTCCCAAGTCTGAGTTTGAAAAGCAAGTGAAGATTGTTGTCTTTGGTGAGGAGCTGGTGCGCAGTGGGGGGCAGGGGGGCCAGGCTGTCAGCATCACCAGGTGGGATTGGGGCCAGCACGTCAGTGGGATGGCCTGGGAGCAGCTGGGCAGGGACCTGCTTCCTCTGACACATCCCCCTGGCCTCAGAGGCACATCCTCTGCCAGCTGTGTCACAGTCCCTCCTCACACCCATACCCAGCACCTTTAGCCTCCCAGTTTGTTTCTCCCTTTTGATCCCTCCACCCATTAGCACCAATGGATGATCATGCTGTACAATTCCTTTGCCTCTCCTGCATTTTCTGTGGACCACCTTACCGCTGGGATATCCAAAATACCCTTTTCTTTGCCAACACATCCTTCTCCTATTGCTTCACTTCATGTTGGCTTCATGCAGCTGATTTAGGCAATGATTTACATTAAAACCTAGGGTGAGAACAGAGGCAAGCATGGTGAAAAGGCTTAGGTTGAAACCTCTCTTTCAGATCCTAACCTGGAGAAGCTGCCATTTCCTGATTCCAGATTTCCCAGCGTTTCAGTTGCCTGCCATTCAGTGGTTTTGTGTATTTTGATATTTCATTCACAAGAAGAAAGGAATGGAAGTTCAGCCATTACTGCACAAGCAAGAAATGGAGGGAAAAAACCCTGTTCTCATTAAAAAACTACTCAGACCTTTCCCTGCCTTCCCCTACAGTCCAAGCAGGACTTCCAGCAGAAGGCAGTTTCAGGCAGTACTGGCTATGGAAGTACGTCCATGGAATGCAACACAGGGCCAGGTCCTGGAGGAAAATTTTGTTGTTAATTGGATAGTTACAGGAATTTGGATGTCACCTAGGGATCATATGAGATTGGGTATTACTGTCTCGGTCACTCATTAATCCTGCACCTGGTACATTTCTGTGCAGTCTGAGGAAGCCAAGGGTCTGGAGGGGACAAACTCCTTGCCCAGGGTGAGCTCTTGCTATGACAAATTTGTTAGTAGAGGTTTCCTCTGTAACCCTCAGCCCTGCATGTTTAGTTGTTTAGTGGCTGCAGATGAGAGTCTGGATAAAGCTTGTGGGCAATCCCCTGCTCACTTTGTGGGTTCTTCTGCTGTGCCACCTGCAGAGGCTGTTGGGCTACAAAAAATGCACCTTGCTCCAAAGATGCAAACAAATTGGACATCTAACTAGAGAATATGGTCACAGTGGATTTAGTTCTGAAGATTGGTTTCTTTGAGACCTAGGGAATAATAGAGCCCAAAAAACTGCACAAGGGTACAGTAAATATTGGCAATCTCTTCAGAGTCCTTCACAGAAGAGTGACATATTTGCACAGGGATCGTCTCTTACTTCTGCCTCTCCCTTTTTTTGGTTGAGTGGCATCTCTACTTAGTAAATGCCTGATCTGTCCTCAGTGCATTTTGTACTACTGAATAGCTTTTTTTGTGACAGGAGATGGCACAGAGGCACAGAAGCCAAAATCTCTTTAGGGCCTCAGAGACATCAACATCAGCTGTATCAGAAATAGCATGCAACATCCAAGGGGAAAAGATTAAAACACCATACTTGTGAAAAACATTGTTAAGAAGTTTCAGACCTGCCTTGTTTGTTGCATGGCTAGCAGCTACAACTTACGCAGAGTAGTTACTGCTACAGCAGCTCTGCAGCCCTTCCTTGCAGAGAGAGCAAAACACAAACATTGAAGTATGTTAGAGGTCTGTAGCAATATGGGAAAGGGCCAAAATGGATGGTGGCAAATAGTGGGGAAAAGGTCATGAGAAAAAAAATGAGGGAAGTAAGTTGTATTAAGCAGAAAAACAGGGCATGACCCTACCATTTGGCAAAGTTACAGAAATGTTAACCTTTGGAAATGCTATTAGTTCATTGCTGTTGGAAAGTTGGCTAGAAAGGCAACACTCAGGACTGACTCAGTTCTAGGGTTTCTGCTGTGCTAAGCACAGTAACACATGAACACACCTCCTCCCCTCTTGGAGGCACGCTCATGAGGAACAGCCACTAAATACTGTTATTCCTAATATTTTGCTGCCCTAGGCAACCAACCATCAACTCCACTCGGCATGACATAGCCTGCAAGAACTAGATAGTCTAGAATCAATTTGCTACTCCAGTTGAGTTTGATTTTATGATCTTAACACTTGTCATTTTGGGAAGGAACAAAACATTCACTGTTCCCAGGGTATGTAATGCTACTGGGAAGCCATAAATTTTAATTTGGTGCTTTATTTCCCTCATGAAGAGATGTTGTTCATATGTGCTGTCACAGCTGGGGGTTCCTCTTTTTTCCTTGTCCCTTCATTGAGTTGGAACATACTCAGATACATGACAGCTTTTGTTTCCATCAGTGATGGATGTTAAAGTGAGAGTTTTGGTCTGGTTTCCTTGGACTAGGAATAGTTTCACATGAAATTTTCTGCTGGATGAGCTGGCACTCCTGGCTCCCTCTCCAAGCTCTGCCAATCATTATTTTTTTTCTCTTCAGCATTCAGCTTGAATTTGAAGTGGCAGGACATAGAGATTGATGGCTTTGTTCTTTAGAGGAAAGGAATTAATTCCCAGTGCATGCTGGAGCACAAAAGAGACTTGGGGAAGAGAAATGCTCTGCCAATTTATCCGAGTGTTTTTCAGGAACTGAAAGTGGAAACAGAAAACTTATTAAAATATTTGTATTTTTTATTTTAATGACTATCTTAATTTATTGGAAAACCCATACTCTATGGAGTCTCCTGTAAGATATATTGCTTCATATTTGGGAAAAAATACCTGGATGTCTAAAAGCTTAGAAAAAGTATCTGCTTTTCATTCTTTTCCATAGTGTTTTCCACTTGAAAAAATTTTATCATGACAAAAAATATAGGTAAATACAGCATAAGGCTCAGTTAATAGAAGTATGCCTACAGCAGTTTGTGAAAGAAGACAGGTGTGACACCAAAGGAAATTTTAATGACAGAAGTCAAAGTTCAAAGGACAATCTTTTCAGGTTTTCTTACAATTTGATGTTATGGAATAAAGGTATATCCTGCCTGTAAGGTCAGAAACCCTGTTTAACTCCTGTTTGAGAAGGAGACTCAAGCATCAGTCAGGAGATTGGCTGAAACTTCTAATATTTTTCAGTACTCAGTGGTCTTAGCATTTTGAGGACTGAAAAGGAGGAAACGTATGTTTTCCTCCAAGTCTAGGTCCCTATAGAGTAATTTGTGTCCTTGAAAATATGCAAATTTATTTTACAAATGGATTTGGATAAGAATCAAGTTTTAATGGTCATCAATTTTATGACCTTCCAGATAGAAGAGTTGACCTCTCTTACTGTTTAATAGACTCTGAAATGCAGCTGACATGTGGAGTTCACTGTTTTCAATGGTGAAAGGAAGTTATTATTTTTGGTGGGGTTTTTGTTTCCATCCCCGAAGACCACATGAAACCTGGCTACTGTCCTGGGACTTGGAGTTCAAGTTATTGTCTTTATAGTCCCTGGAGTTAATCTAATAGCCTGGGATCTTGACTGCAGAAAACATTTGAAGAAAAATGAATTTATGTCGTATTTCCTGCATATTTGTGATAGGTGTTTGGCAAAACTAACAGCATCCCGCCTCTTGTACCGTGGGACAGTAATCTTTCAGCTTTTGATGGTCTTTTACAGAAGGAAATCTGAATTTAAAAATAGTGTTTCAAAATAAAGGTCAAGATTTACTCAGAATAGGATCAAAGCAGAATTTAAAAGACAGATAAAGCATAGAAAGTTTTTCACAGAAAGAGTGACAAAGTTCTGGAATGGTCTGCCCTGGGAAGTGGTGGAGTCACCATCCCTAGATGTGTTTAAAAAAAGACTGGATGTGGCACTCGATGCCACGGTCTAGTTGAGGTGTTAGGGCTGGGTTGGACTTGATCTTTAAGGTCTCTTCCAATCTTGTGATTCTGTGAATAGATATAGCCATTCCCTCTGTGGTCTTTACACTTGTACAGGAAAGTTGTCAAACCATGAACCATTCCACACCAATGATGAGGACACAGAGTACGGCGGGAGCCAGGCTGGAGGGAGCTTTGGGCAACGTGGTCTAGCGGGAGGGGTCCTTGCCCATGGCAGGGGGGCTGGAACTAGGAAATCTTTAACGTCCCTTCCAACCCAAACCACTCCACGTTCCTATGATTTTAAAGATGTGTGAAGCCTCTTCTGCTGCTCAGGCAATCAAAAGAATTATTTGCTCCAAGCGCAGCAGAGATTTGGAAGTCTGTTCATTAGGAAGCCTCTTGCCCTGTGTGTTTGTATTTGCCCGTGTGCAAGCCCTGCACAACCACACCTTGTAACATCAGTGAGCTCTGGCCTCACACCAGCGTGCTGCACCACAGAAAGGGGTGGCTGCCTAGGACACCACAAACAGGCCTTCAGACAAAGAAAGAATTGCTCTTTTCTGGATATTTCTGCTTTGTTGGATAATCCAAAAAGGAGTAAACATGTCTACATGTCTACTAACCTAAAAAAGGAAAGTTTAGAGGCTTTTTTTCATTTCCCCCCAAATTAACACAGAATAGCAGGATCAGGATCTCTGAGCTATTATTAGACTTACCCTTCCTTCTCCAACATGGAAGGACTCCAGAGCTTTGCATGGGAAGGATTGGCCTCTACAGCTTTTGACACAGGATGCTGTCACACTGCTCCAAGAGCAGCTTCCACGGAGGTTGTTTTCTCAGGCTCCAGTGTGTGTCCCACTGGGTGCTGCTGGACACCTGCAACACCCCATAAACCTCCCCTGCCCCATCACAAGGCATGGGGAGACTTCAGGGCATACAGAAATCTGTTGTTTGGGGTTGCCATTTTAGAAGTTGGGCTATTGGGTGCTGCCTATTGGCAAAAAAGTAAGTTCTTAAAGACACCAACAGAAATTACATCTATTTTTTTTAATAATTAACTCTAATGAATACAACTAATGAATGCCTCAAAATACAGTAGCTCAGAGAAAGCTCTAAAAAGACTAAGGGAAACTACAATTAATTGTAGTTTTTTAAGACACTCCTCAGACTACTATGTACTAATGCTCATTTTCATCTGCTTCTCTTTGAAAAAAACAAAAACAACTGGTTACAGTTCTCAACCAATTTCATAAATTTTTGTGCCTTCATTTGGAACCCCCTTCATGTATTTGCCAACCAATTTAAAAGAATTATTGCATTGCAAAACTATTCAGAAAACCTGGATGCAATTGATTCCTGTAAGACATGCTGTTTTACAGGAAAATAAATTATCTATTTTTAACCCTTTAATCCCTACTGGTCTGTACCAAAACTACTTCCACATGCATCTAAAAAAAAAAAAATCAAAAATCATTGCATTAAGCAGCTGCTCATCTAAAAAGTGTATTTTTAATTGCAGATTTACTGTTTGTTTTTCTGTACATGCACTCTGGATTTTTTTCAGTGCTGAGGAACAGTAACAGACTTTGATGTGGATGATCCCTCTTTCCCACCCAACCTTACTCATTCTGAGCAATTGGCTTTGCCTCTGGGTCAAAGCTTTCTTGGATGACACCTGATACAACCCAGGAAAGATTTTTAGAAGTATATGTACTGTATTTATAAATAATTACAACTGCAGACACACAGGATTCATCACTGTAATTTCTGAGTAATAAAGCTCTAGATACTCACTTTTTTCCTGTCCAAGTTTGTTTTTATTTCATCCTTTTGTTGGGAAAAAAAAAAAAAAAAAAAAAAAAAAAGCAGCCTTTAATATTACTTAATATGAAAAAGGAGAGCAAACCCAGAAGAGAAGTGATGTGAGACAGCTTTGATGGACACATGGGTTTTCAGGTGCTTGAGCTCTCCCATCCATCACAACCATTTTGATCTTCTTTAAAAAAACACAGTTTCTGGCTAAGAACAGGATGCTGAGAGAAGGACTGAGTTGAAACAGCTTTATCATCCTGGCTATTTATTTGATCTTGAGATGAAATGAAACACTGAATTGCACCATCCTTTCTGGAAAGTTGCAGAAAATCCTCACATATTTGGTTCATGAAATCTGAGCTACTCTCTTCCTTCAGACTGCTTTTTCATTCTCTGCTTTACTCTTTCCATGTCCTGAATGTCTTTTTGATTTTATTTCTTAGGAATTGGACTTAGCTAGTCAGATAGCAGCACTGCTGTAAGCCCATGATGAAAAGACAACTAGAATGTATCAAGCAAGCTGATGCTGGTAGATGTTACACTCATCTTGGAGTGTCTAAAAATGCCTTTAAAAATCATCCTGTGCAGGCATATTGCTACTGCAGAAAAAACTGTATTTCTTTAAGAAGAGAGCCAATGCAATAAATAAAAACTGTGTTTTGTCTTTTGTCACTCCACCTACTCCGCAAACTACCTTGAACTCATTATTTTGACCAGTGTCAAGTTGGCTCTGACTTTCAAAGCTGGCACAAAATGGTTCAGCCCATATCCCCTATCCTTTCCAAGTTCTCATTATTCCATACAATTTTACTTGCTCTTGCAGGAATTTGATGAGACCAGTGTTTGCAAAGAACTGTAGTACAGCTGAGTTGAATTTGCAAGAGGTAAATTGTGGGTGCTGTTTACAATGCTGACCTCTGGGAATATCATTTAGAAGCATGGAATTTTGGGTTGGGGTTTTCTGTATGTTGTATTCTTGAGAAACAGAACAATGCTATTGCTTTTCTGCTTTTCTCAGCCTTAGTGCTTCAGAAATCTGCCTTTGGTGGTTTACTCTTCTGAGGAGCTCTGTTCCTACTACCTACCTCACATGGACACGAGAATGGATCAGGTTTGACATATCTGGCTCTTCCAGATTTAGAGCACTGAAAGAAAACTGTCATGCTGAATTTGACAGCTCGTTGTCTGCATATGCCATGATCCCCTAAGGCTTCTCTCTCCATCGAGCAGTCTGGCACCCTGCCAATTATTTTCCCAGATTTGTTTCAGCAACCCCAGCTGCCTTTCTGCCAGGTAACTTCTTCCATTACCTACAGGCTGCTAAACAGATTGCCCTGAACTTCTTTAACAAACACACAACAATCTGGCCCCAGTCCCACCTCACTTCATCCCACAGAGTAATCACCACCCTCCTCTGCAACCTCATTTTCTGGATTTGAGATGGTAAAGAATGTGTATCTTGGAGCCCCTCAGCTTGGTAGGTCCATTAGTCACTGCACCTGTCAGCAGAACAGGCAACTGCCATGGAAGTCATGGTTCAGCCTGGGAAAAGACCCTTCACCAGGTGAGTCAAATGCAGCATTTACACAGCTGCTCTGAGGGAGCCACAGAAAGAGCTACAGAGTGGTGTGTTACCATTCAACCTCCTCACTGTGCTACAGAGAATGCCAAAATTGCCTTCTGTGCTTCATTTTAGCTTCCAAAAGCTCTTGCCAAACACAGAACGAGAGCTAGGGGTTTGTGCTGGCATCCATTTTGAGAAAGTTATCTGGAGGATAGCATGGGAATCGGAGAGCTTGTGAGAGCTGCTTTCACCAGGCCAGAGATTCCTAGGTTCCCAAAAATGCTCGTGCATTACAGCCCACAGGAGCTGATCCAGATGCTCTGGGGTAGTTAACCAACGTGTAGCAACCGCAGCAAGAGCAGATGTGTGCTGTAAACTACACCTGACTCAACATGATGAGCACAGACATACTATACAGCTGATGCACAGATAACACAGGTTTAATTATCCACAGTTTGATTATCCGGTGTTGACATGGTTTTTATGACTAAATCACCCTTGAGACACATGGAATCTGGAAATTGCAACCACAGATAAAAATTTCCTTGCAGCTACATAAAGTCACAGTACTTTTCTGACAAATTTTGGCTGAGTTTTGAGCATTTTTAACTTATCTGGTTTGCAGTGTATTTTACAAGGAGTGAAGTCTTAAGGCATAAATCACTGACTTACAGGAAAACAACTGTGTAACAATATTACAAGATATACAGAACAGGATGCACTTGGGTTCCAGTTTCTGCTCACTGGCTCACCAGAGACAAGGATCATAAATCAAAAATAGAGAATGGAAATCAAAGAAAAGTAACAGGAAGTGTCAAAATGAAAACCTGGCAGAAATTACCAATAGGAAGAAAAAAAAGGAAAGACTCCAGATGTTTTTTTTTTTTTTTTCTTAAAATAAAAACCTGGGAAAGACTCAGTGAACAAAAAATCTACAAGCAGAAAAGAAAAAATGATAGCTTGGGCAGGAGCTTCTCTTTCTTTCTCACATACAAGGCAGGTCTATTGAGGCAAGAAAATATCTATCTATTAAGAAGATGAGGGAGGTGATGAGGGAAAAAATCATATAAACATCACTTCCCCTCCTTTCTTCCTGAGAAGCACAGCTCTGGAAACTGTGATCCTAGAAATATTTCAATAGGGCTTACAATTCAAAAGGTTCCATTAAATCCAGGATTATTACCATGAGAGAACTTGATCAGAGCAGCCAGGCTGTAAAGTTAAGGGGCTCCTTATTCACACATACCTACAGGCTGCAGCACTCACAGTCACACGCCAGGAGCGTGTGAATCCCAGCCCTGCCAGAATCAAGCTCTTTCCTCTGGGGCCATCTGCTGGCTTTCCTGCAGATGCTTCCCAGGACCTTTCTGGGACCATGATTGCTTTATCAGGTGCATCAAAGGTGAGCAGTGAGGAGCCATTCAGCATGATTTCTCAGGGAGCTGCAATCCAAGCTGTGCTGGAAACTGCTTCTTTCTTTCCCACATGCCACCACAACTCCCATTGCTGGTGCACATTCTACAATCCAGCTTCTGAAGACTTTAAAAACAAAACCTAGCCCCACTTCCAATATTTCCCTTGCAATCAGATGTTCTTCCTCCTTCCCCATGTGTGTGCCATATTTAAATGGTCCTATATTTTAATAATTTTGGGGGTAAGGCACATTAAATCTTACCTTCAACAACTCCAGCCAACATTAATAAATTCACCTAAGACTTTCAAACAAAACTGTGAAAGAGGAAATTAAGTTGAACACTGACATTTAGAAAGAGAAAGACATTAACTGATCCATGTTTAATTTCTCTAAGAATCAAACTTAGCCAATAGACTATTAACTCCAGAATACATTACATTTTTATTTGTACATGATCATTTCAGGATAATTTTACCAACTGATATATATTTCTATCATGCTGCTACTAAACTATAGCATATTACTGTAAATTCCTTTTCAAGTTCCTTAACTCAGGAATAGCTAGATGCTGAAGGCTGTATTAAAAAAAAAAACAACTGAACAACAAAATACCAAACACAAACAACCTACCCACACTACCCCAGGCAAATCAAACACCTTTCTCCCTTTACCCCGCAGCATATTTTACAAGTTTTATTATTGTTTGAACAATATTCATGACTGTACTGTAACATGAAGAAACCTTCAATTCTAGCACATTCCATACAAAACTAAATTCATGTTATGAGGAACAAAAATATCCCCTATTATTAACAGAAAACATGTGCTGACCCACTGTGGCATTCAGTAGCAATTTGCATCTGAAAGGCTTATTACCTTTCAGACCAGGCAGACAGACCGATAGCCTTTCCAGTTTAAAAGCTTCAGTTGCTATAATTCAAAATTTTTATATTTGGTTTATATTTTATTTGTATTTCATTTGATTTTCATTTTATTTTAATTTCCTTTATTTCTCTACATAGCTCTGTTGCACTGCAGCCTCATCTATTCAGATACGAGGAATCAGGAAAGCCACTTGCTATATACACTGGACCAAACTGCACGCAGTTACATGTGAAAGTGCACTGTAAATTTACAGTCCATCTGAGCAAAGACTTCTAAAATTAACATGATGATTTCCTGTATATTGTTACAGCATCCACTGCTTTGAGGAGAAAAAAAATGAAGAATATGCTTCTTTAGAGATAAAGAAGATCATGATAATGATCTGTTAGAAATCCTTAGCAATGCAGACATCAAAAGTAACTGCAGTCTCTTCAGGCATTAGTTATTTTCTTGAATAAGGCTGAAAAGCTTTTTAATTATTTCATAATCTTAGAGCTGTTTGGGCTCAGAATAACCTCAAATTTGAGACAAATCAGGAAGGCCACAGAATACAAAACAGAATTATTTGGTATTTTTGGCATTCTACTGCACTGCAATGATACTTAAACCTCAATATTAAGTCTTGCAAACCTGTACTGTAAAGATGCTGGAGTCCTTAACAAAACAAGCCCTTTCTTATCTGCTGGCTGGTTGTGTAACATATAAATTAACCCAGTCAAGCTAACAAAACCCAGTGCTTCTCCACAGCCTACAGCCAATGAAAAATCCCCTCGAGTGACATACCCCAAGACAGTCCTGGAGCAGTGGGAAGTAACATCTGGGAGAGCATCTGACCAAAGACCAAGAATGAGATCTTCATGGTCCTCAGTTGCTTCATCTGGAATGCCTGCAGGGTCACTCTCTAGAGACTTCACATTATCCTTTTTCTTCTTTTTCTTCTTCTCCTCTTTTTGCTTCTGTACCTTGTCCTTGAATATGTCACGATGCTTGGGTTCTTGTGGACCACAGAAGAGTTTGTCTTTGCTTAGATGCAGCAAGTCATCTTCTGTTGGGATGCAAATCATGGCATGTAATTCAGGGTTCCCCTTTCTCAACAGTGACAAATTGACCCAGACAAGAGCCCTTGGGTAGCTCATCAAAATTGGCAAGAAAACATCTTCAGTCATTTCCTTCTGTCCCAGCCGAGAAATAAGGCGGATTCGCCGATCTTTCCCAGCAGTGGGGTAACACCAGGCTGATAGCTGCATTAGTAGTTTCTCACTCCTATTAAAAATTTCCAAAAACGAACATCACAGATAGTTATTAACAAGCAGTTTAACAGAAATCCAGCACCCCACATATTTGCAAGAGCACAGCTAAAAAAAGCCCTGGGGATTTCTGTAACCTTCCAAGCTGGTAATTGTATCACTCTCAGCCTAAAAAGAACATTGGTGAGTGGAACTCATGAGTCTTCTTCAGAAGGAAGGAGACATTACTTGTTAAAACCCCCAAAGCTTGTTAAAACCACAAACACTCTAAAATCTCCAGTGACGCTAATGCAGTCCAGAACTTCCAGTGTTTTTTTCCCCTGGTAACCACACAAAAATGAAAGGCCTGTGTTCAGGCACTTTCCAATACTGTTGCTGCCCTCATGCGTTGCACTGGAATGCAGGGGATTCTCTATTTTCTAGAGACCTTGCTAAGGAGTGCAAGAACCACCTGTGGTGATGCATTAGGGAAGAGAATGCAAGATTATATTCACAGCAATAGTCCTAAAGTCACAAATACGAGCTTCTAAAAGCTTCATTGACCTGGAAGCAGACAGAATATGCCAACTCTAAAAACACAGTAAACTCCAGAGTGTTAAATTTAAGATCATTTAAGGAGATTTCTTTATGTAGTTATCAAGTTTGCTGTAGAAAAGAAGAAGGATTTCCACTCAACAGCAGATTCTAATTTGTGACAAAACTATTTAATCTCACTGTATTTGGATGAAATAATTCTCTCATCTTAATAATCAAGGCTGAGCTCTTCCTTTCCCCAACTCAATAAATACCAGTAAACAAATAAATGTGTGTATAATTTTGTCATACCTGAGAACGATAAAGTCACTTGTCTTAGATTCATCTCTCTCACCAAAATCTTGGGAGCTTGTAACATCCTCTGTCTTTAGAGCACCGTCAGAACTTGTTATTTCCATGGTCTCCTCTGCCTCACCATTCTCAGGGGAAGCTTCTCTGACCACTTCTGCTTTGGGGTCACAAAGGGTCTGCCCTTCAGTTGTGCAGCAGTCAGGGTGTGGGGAAGAAGGACATAAAAATCCTCCTGAAGCTTTCATTCTTCCTTCCCAGTTCTTGGTCAGCTGCTCCCAAGGACAGATGAAAGGAGACAGAGTGCCCAGCTTGACAAAATTTGCCCTTTTTGCAGGTGGGCGTCTAAATGATAAATCAAATAAGTAGGTAAGAATATTTTCAAAATCAAGTATTTAAAACAGAAAGGGAATGCACAGGTAACTTTCTAGCCTCATTGAACAAGAATTTTAAAATTACAGTCTAAAAAAGGCTGCCGTATTTCTGTCAACTATATCCTTTCAGCCATACTAGAAACATCTACCTGCTGTGACTCACACCATCACCTTTTCCTCTGAACTTCTCCTATTTTCCCCTCCTGTCTGGAAGGGGAACCAACACCAGTTGGTGCAGAGGACACCTCCAGCTACTCCAAACTCATGGTTAAGAGTTCTCTTTGTTGCAGTAAAAATTAATGCAATCTTCAGAATGCCTGATTTAAAATTAGATACCAAAATGTACCTCTTAATTTACCTTATTCTTTAACACTTGTTACGTAGTTGGACATACTCCTTTGCATTCTCTTACCTCCTCCCCCATTTGCTGCTTAGGGAGCTCAAAATAGTTTTGTTTATTTTATTGCTATGCAGCCTTGTTACAGCTCTACCACTGAGCATGTCTCTGGGAATAGAAGGGTTTAATTTATATGCTCTGTTTAGCAGAGTTAAATATATCTAGGATTCCTAAAACACTGGTGAAAGATCTCAAAAAGTCCAATGAGCACACAAATGAACACAACAACAGATAATTAAGCGAATATTTTAAGCAACATTCATTTTTGTCATTCTTACCATCAATTTTTAAATTAATGTTACCGTTTGAATTTTTCAAGAAGACTGGTTTCCTGTTCTTTGGCAAACTGCATTCCTGCCTGGCAGTCTGGGAAATCATTTGGAGTGTGAGGTGTTCTTTGGTATTCAGAATGCTTTAAAGCCTCTTGCAAGCCACCAACTCGTACACCTCGATATATCTGTTATAAAAATCAAACGCCCAAAAAGCAATGTTTGAACTGATTCCGGGCTCCTAGCCAAAACAAAACATTAATTCCCAGAGGGTACTTCCTTAGAAAATTGAAAGTCTAAACACTTAAGCTTTAAAAAATAAACTTAAGCATGGTTTCTACAGTTCTAGACGCTAATTTCAACAAAATAGTGATTCATTCTTGAATTCTGCAAAACTATCAACAAAACTGAAGAGAATTTCACAGGTTCTAATCTTGGACATTGCCAGGAATGTTGTATTACTTTGACAGCCACTGCCCAATGTATCTTAACCATACAGTAGGTATCACTGCAACTAAATCCCCTGAACATTCAAAAGCATCATTTTAACTGCAGAAAGGTATAAAAACTGCCACCTAAACACTCAAAGCAGCATGCTTCAAACAGCACCAAAGGAGTATTCAAGCTTAACTTAAACTTTGTTTTAAGCTCTCTCCCAAATCAGAAGCAACCTTGGTGACAGAGGTGTAGATAGCCAAGCTGGAAATTGATTAGCAACAGGCACCAAATGATTTCTCTTTAGAGGCATATGCTTGTAGAAAACACAGAGAGCTATAGCTTCAGCTTTCTCTCCTGACTCCCCACTGATTTGCTGGTTCTAGGCTGCCATGTGGGCATAGTCGTATGTGGGCATAGCTGTCTTCCAACAGAATACATGGAAAACTACTGTTTAAGTTTCAAGACCAAGCTTCTGTCATGAACCAATTCATATGCCATTTTTAAAAGTGAAATTTTGATGCTGCAATTGGGAATTGGTTATACAATGTGAAGTACACTCTCTAAAATCAATTAATTTAAACTAAATTACATAAATTATCAAGTTTAATTTCAATTGGCCATTAAAGTTACTTACAAAAGGAATCCAGAAAGCCATGCCCCAGCCCTTTGGGAGATAGATATCCCAGCCACTTCCCCATCCTGGTCGATCTTCTCCAGCCATTTTCCCTGGCTGCTGCACCAACAGTATGGGAATCTTAGACTCACAAGGACCCAAATCAAGGTGTGATCCAGGTACCAGTAACTGAGCTCTCATATGGTTTAAATCCTGAGAATGAGGAGACATTTCCCATAAGTTAATAACCACTCTTCTTCCCTCTTCCAATACCCTTCCAAGATACAGAGAAAAGGTGAGTTTATACCTTGGAAAAATATAGTAGTAATACACTATATATTTGAACAGAATTTCATCAAGGCATGAAAAATTATTTTAGAAAAAAGAGTATTAAGCATCCTTTTTCTCCCCTTCTTACTTCCACAGTCCTTCATAAAGAGCGGGTGCAAGGTACAACATAGATGAAGGAGGAAAAACAAGTTTTGCAACTTTATATTTATAGACTTGTGCACCAAATTGAAAGGTGCTTTCAGTCCGTCAATACATGGAGCAAATCTGAACTGTGTCCAAGGAGATGGGATGAAGATTTGGTCAGCAAACAGTTTCACATAAAGCATGCTGGCACTGAGGTTTTGTCAATCACCAGTTGTTATATTCCATTGTACCACATTTATGAAGAAACAGACCATCAGACTCCTTGTGTTTTATCAGGTAAACATTAAATTTCATGACAGCATAAAAAACACTGTCATATATAAAAAGATTGCTCTGGTAACTGTCACGTGCTAGTGTAATATTTTTAAGTACTCTGCTTTTTTACACTATGTTAGACAGTTTGAAAGAGAAAGAAAGAAAATTTCTTTCTTTTCAGAAAGAATATTTAAAAATATGTTTTTGCCATACAAGTGTTTTCTCTTTCTGATTACAATGGTGCCAAAAGTTTATCACCTCTTGGGACTAAATCACCTTTTTATCCATGCACTTTATGAACTGCTCTCCATTGTCAAAGAAAATGTCAAGATAGGAGATTTCAAACCCACAACAGCAAACTTGAAGTTCTCTACAAATCACAAGTTATTGCCCAGCAATAACACCCACAGCACAGTGTTCCGCAGTTCAGAAACACTAGATTTCTTTCCTTTCAGCTTCCACAATTCTTTCATTCAGAAGAATTGTCCTGACTAAAGGCCAGAGCCTTCCTGTGTCACTCTTTTCTGCCGCATGAGACAAAGTGATGTATGAAAATCCAATTCCAAACTTTTCTGTTATATAAACCTACAAGTACAGTCCCACAGGCAATCCAATAAAGCTTTCTTTTAACTGAACCATGGTCAATGGCTGTGCAAGAACATTATGCAAAGGCTACAAAAAAATCACTACATGTCAGCAACTGGATACTATGACATTAAGGAAGCTATTGATTAATCTTAGATTTATACAAATTTCAAGAGTCTCCTTCTATGGACTCTAGGAACCATTTCCTCAATGGCAATGCACCTACTTAGTTACCTGCTCTGAGATTTTATTTTCAGTGACGTTCTTACAGATGTCCTGGTCCCAGATGAAGCTGTGAGCACAGTCTGCAGGTACACCCTTCAGGTACAGCTGCCTAACTTTATCATTATCTACAAAAGAAAAGAACCTTTAAAAAAATTCAAACAATTTTTGTGGTTTAAGTGCCAAATTACCAAAGCCACCTCTATATCATAAGTATAATGAGCAGACAACCAAGAAAAGCCTATTAAAAGCTCAACAAGCATCACTGCTACTGCCACATCTTACTACCACATGTTTTTCCAAACACAAAATATGAAATCAACTGTTAGTGTCAGAAAGACTAACCTGGTATTTTCTCACCAGCGTTTCTTCTTAACAAAAGACATGACTGTTGGCAATGTAAACTAGGTCTTTACATACCACCTTTGATATTCTGGAATATGGCCTTTCTGGCAGAGTGTGAAGCTCAACAGATTCGGCAAAAATCAGAAACAGCAACATTATAAAGCCTGAAATAAGTCTGCCCAAGTAAACTTGTAAGAGAAGCAAGAGTTACCTTTATGAAATGTACATAGAGGAAACACTTGTATGGCTATACTTAGCACGCAACACTTATTTAGTACCAGTTTCCTCCTCAGGATCTTTTCAGGCTGTGTGTTCAACAAAGGGACTATTCCTGCTTATGTCTGCACTAATCAACAGTTGTGTACATTACTGAAGAAACACAACTGCAGATTCAAAATGGATTGCTGAAGTATTAAATAACCTATCTCTTCTTCAGTTTTACAATCTAAGGAAAGCAAAGAAAATGTGTACCTACCTTTAGTGATCTAAGGATTAACAGCCTTCAATGTACAGTACAGTATGCAGTGAATGCTGATCCATTAAGTAAAGCAATTTTTACCAAGAAACAATACAATGAGCCTATTAATAGTTCTGTGATTAAAAACTTAAGAGAGATTGCTCCCCATTTCATCATCCACAAAGTGTTACATATTAAAGGAACTTAACATGTTCCTTTAATATGTAGGATGTCAGGGTTTGTTTTGTTTTTTTTTAATTATTTAAGTCTCTTTAAAAAAGGTTCTGCTAATATTTCCAGGTAATGTAGACAAAGACTCAAAGACAGGAGATTCAGATTATTCAGTGATACTAACAGTACCTAGCAATAGGTACTGCCAAACATAACAGCAATAATTTATTTATTTAAAATCCACAGTCTTTAAGATGCACCCATTACTAAAAGTATTTGTGGCATGGAAAATATTTTGCAAGTGAAGGTAGAAAGATTTTGAAGATGGACATTTCTACCCAGCCGAAGGAAAAAACAGAGATGCTCTCAACTCCCTATATTACACCACTACCTCTTTACCATGGCCATCCTTCCTGAGGGAAAAGCAGCCCCAGCAGTGGGAGGGAAACTACTATGAGACACTTCAAATACCTAAATGCCTTCTGTTGGTCTTGCCTTCTTGAATACATCCTCACAAGCAGAATGAAAGACATCAAATGACTTTCTGCAGCTGCCAACTCTTCTAGCAGCTCAAACCAGTATCTGTAAGCAAGTGCTACATATCTCACCTTACTTCTCAGCAGGAAGGAACCAAAGTAGAGGTCATGTATGCTGCAGCATTTCCAACAGGAACACTAATGATGAGAAAGTTAGCTGAGCAGAACTAATTAACAGAAAGGCTGCTCTAGATACAGAGAGTAGAATAGGAGGATGTAAGAAAATGAAAAGAGCAGAATTTTGCAAAGAGCTAAAAGTAAGTGAAGTAGGTGTTCAACCTGACTTAAGTGATATGTAAGACTGTATTATTCTAGTGTCTTGCAAACAGACCACCAAGGAAATTCATTATTTTGAAGTCTCTGGAACTTTCAATTTGTCCTATTTGCTACTGCTTGCTAGCTGGCTATCATATTTCTCCTATTAGGTGAGGCAGCCTGTGTCCAGCCAACCTAATTGGGAATGTCTACACTGTACACCATCCCCACTATATCCTGTGCACACTTTTGCACATTTTTAGAGGACATTCACATCCATGTGAATTTGAATTTTGCACTGAAACACTGTATAAGTCAGCACTGGAATGAAAATTTCAGAAGTTATGCTTGCATCTTTAATTTTCTATCATAACCAGCATCTTGGCCATCTGAAATACTAATCCTGCAAAGGTAGTAACTTTTTCACAGTGGAATTGCAACTTTCAACGCTGTGGGCCTATAAACCAGAAATAGCAGATATCTTCTTGGAGAGAGAAACAGGAAGACTAAACACCAAACAGAAACTTACTATGGAGCTTTTAGCACCTGGTTGGCCTTGCCAGGATTCGAACCTGGATCATCTGTATGGTCAGACAGAGGCTTCCACTGAGCACAAGACCAGCTTTGGTGCATGTCCCTCCCTCACAACTGCTGCTCTAAAACCTATGCAACTTTCAAGCTATTTCTGTTCTGCCAGAGGCTCTGGAAACAGGACATACTTTGAACCAAAACCTAGAGGAAAACAGCAAGAGACAATCCACAGAAGATGACAGTAAATGAAAACAAAAGCATAGAGAGAAACTAAATCTCTTAATATAATATAGACAAGGGATTTTACCTAGGAATTTTTCAAAGTCTGGCATGGCTTTTGTCTTCTTTTTCGGCAAATTGACTCGAGGATCTCCAACAGTGAGGCCAAGTATTGTACCTGGTGGCATATCTGATGGTGACCCCATCCCTTTAAAAACACACAGATGAACATTGGCATGAAACCACCAATTAAGTTGTGATATTTTTCTGCACTAGTATTTTGTGCATTTTTGCCTGCAGTGGCACCACTGTAAGCCAGTGAAGCAATCCAGAATACTCTTTTTAACACGTTTTGAAAACTCACCAATGCTTGTTAAATGTTCAGTAACAAAAAAGTCAACAAGAGCAGTGCAAGACTTGGTTTGCAATTACATTTACATTTAGCATAGAAGTGAAGTCACTGTCACAGACTCAATTCATCCTTTGCATTTGACAAATTTCAAAGAACAACCCACCTTTGTTTTACACCCGTCTTCAAGAGAAAGGAAATTTAGAAGTGTTTTGTGAAAGTTTTACCTCATCTCCGCTTAGCTGCCTCACACTGGACAGACAGCTTGAGTACAGTGTGAGATCTACCAAAGTGCCTTACCTGCTTCAGTGCTAGAAATTGAGAAGATATTGTTAACTTTGTGATACTTTACAGTTCAGCCAAATACACAACTGTTAATTTAGAAATGAACATATATAAATGAAGTATAATACTTTCACTTTGGACTGGAGGCTACCATTTTATCTGTGGGTGTATCGTACAACTTATTGTCTTAATTTGAAGTGCATGGTGAGAGAGAGAGTATACATCAGCATCCCAAATCTAAGTTCACAAAGATAGCAAACAAGATTCAGTTTCTGTATTAAGAGTTTGACCTACACAGAGGATTTAAATTCCCTTAAATATCCACAATGTAACACTTTTCAATTCTTTGCTAAGCACATTGTCAAAGGCATCACTCTCTTGAGCATGCAAAAAATACGTATGTCCAAAGTGAAGTCAACTTTATTAGCATGCTAGTTTTGACCACTAGATTTTAAGTTTCCCCCCTTCCACCAACAGCACCCACATGCCCAAATACCTTCCAATAGCTCAAAGATAGCACTTTGACACTGATGAAGAGATACTTTTTCAGAGTCCTTGCAGTTTTCTACCCACCAATTATTCAGTTCTGTTTCTGAATCTGCCATCTCCTGAAAAACAATGTATCTAATTAAACTCAAATAGTTATTCATTATGAATTCAATCTCAGTTTGCCTTAGTCATTTCCCTCCTCTTCAAGTTTTAAACCAAAGTAATTTTTTCCTGATGAAGTGTAGTCCTATACTTTACAATACCCTCTAATAAACTGTACAATTTAACCTGTGTTCCAAAAACAAACAAAGCAATCCACAATACTTCCTAATTCTGTCATTAATTATTTCTTACAGAAAGCCAGAGATTTCATGACCTCATCATGTTTGCTTCAAGAGACAAAAAAAAAAATCCCATTAAAACCACAGTGATGCTATACCCCAAGAAATGGATGAAACACCTAAATCTTGGAGAAACTCTATATTTGATTGAAAACACGTAGTTTTCTGTACCTTACATGCCTTGCCCCCTAGTTCTAGGTGCTCTAGCTCATTGCTTGAGAAACAGGATGTGTGGTTTGTCAAAAGGAATATGAATTATTCTGGACCTCTCAGCAGAAACTACACAGCCTGCTCAGCACCACTGTTTTTATTTTCTTCCTACTCCCACTTAAAATCCAGGTGGGAGTTCTTCCTGAGATCAGCATTAGTCAAGAGGCTCAAAACAGAGAAGCCACCAGAGTAATACATAGGTTAGCCTTTATGAAAAGTAAGGCTTGATAATTTATGGGTCTTTCTAGCAAAAAACAAGCTTGCACATTCTAAGAACATTACCAAAATTGCACTAACACCCAAAGACAATTTCCTTACTGTTTGGACAGAGGCTGCCTTCAGGGTGTCTGTAAGGACGGAGTGTGATAATGGGCCGATCAGCCGGTATCTGAGAATCTCCATGCTTCTGTCACTGAAACAGGAAAGTTTCAGGTGAATGTACAATTGTACAACACACATCATTTTCCCTAGTTAAGCCAGAAATGCAGCTACGGGCCACAGCTTCTGACTCTACTGTGAGCAAACCTGATTGCAACGCCAGTAGTCCGTGAGATCCAAGAGTAGGACTGGAATGGATCTCGAGTGCCATCACCAATTATTTTTTTCACTGGCACAGCCCTTTCTCCTTCTTTATCCTCCTTCTTTCTTTTATTGCCAAGGCTCATAACTTCCACTTGTTTTTCCTCTTGATTTGATGTTGTAACAGGCTCAGAAATACAGATTTCTTCAGGCTCTGAACACTGAAAAATTGCTTTTAACTCTCTCAGTATGTCCTTAAGAAAAATGAAGTTTGGATTAGGATGATATGCAGTACACTGCAAACCTTAAGTATACTTTTGAAAATTATACTCCAGTATTTAATTTTCCTATATGGATTTCAAGTAATAAAATTTAATTCTGCTGAAGTCAAGGGCTTGCTAAGAAAAGCTGAAAGTAATATTGAAAGTTGCTAAGAATTTGTTCTCTTGAAAATTAACATAAGAAAAATTGGCTGTGCACAACATTTTACTTTTTTCCTTTTTTTTTTTTTTAAAAAAAAAAGCTGAGAGCTAAGTTTCAGAATATAATTATCCATGATGATACTGAACTTAGCCTGCAGGGGATGCTAGTAGAAAGGATGTAAATCAAGCAACATCATATTGCACATAAATCCTGAAGCAAGTTCTTCCATACTTTTCAGATGACCTCTTCACAATTAATAATGCTGAACAAAATACATAAAGAAATAAGAGTTCAAAAAATATAGGAAATATACCTGCTTCAGAGCTGGATGCACCCAGATCCACAACTGTCTGTTTTCAGACCCATCTCTGGGTTTCCAAATAAATGTAACAGGACCAAGCATATCCTCAGGATAGCGATCTGCTCGGTAAAGATTCAGGGAACCCTCGAATCTTCCAGACAGACAAGAAGCCTCTTGAAATGTCAATCCTAAAAAAGGAGATACTTATTGAAGAACAAAATAATATGTTGTTTAATAAACAAAGTAAAATTGAAATTCAGTCTGGCTGCTGAGTGGCTGAAGTTGTACCATAATTATCTTATTAATAAACTACTGAAATAAAAATGCCTAGTCCTACTATGACATCTTAATTACATTTTTCACTCAAAATCACAGGTCAGTATCAATTCTGTTACTACTACTGAGTAACTACTACATTACTAAAAAAGAAAAAGGATGGGTCATCCTTTGGTCTACTGAAAATCTTTATTTTGAACTACATAAATTTTACCTGCGTCAATGTTACATATTCGAGCAAGTTGCTTCAGAAGCTCATTCTCTTTACCCTTCAACTCCAGGCAACAATAATATGATAAGTCCTGAAACAATATGACAGTGTCAAAATGAGGATAACTCTTTAAAGTGAGCCTGTTAAGAAAGAGTCAGACAAGGCCTCACAGTTTACACTTAAGTAGAAATTTTTAATTCTCTAAAATTTGCCAAAGCAAAATGAGTTTCTTTTTAACTTAACATTAATAGCTGTAGGAAAGTGGTGAGGCATTTCTCATTTGAGGGCCAACCTGCCTCTCAAACCAACATATTCAAAAGGACATAGAATAAATTCTCTCTCCTGAATAGCTGCTCAGGGAGATGATATAAGGATTCGGTTAACCTCTTAGCTCTTGAGAAAACTGAAAATGCAGTATTTCAGTCATAGTTACCATAAGACTCATTTAAAGATTCATCTTCTTCTCTCTGAAACTTGCCACCCAGAATTACACTTATAAAATGATTCATTTCATACTTAGCAGTCTTATTAAAAGCTGATCTAACAGTACTTCACAGAGACAGAAATATTCATTACAACTAAGCAGTTGATTACTTCACCTTGGCAAAACATCAAACAAACCATGTAGATGTGGTACCTGAAGAAGGCATTGCTTTGTCATGGCTCGGTAACAAGCCCTGTAGCACTTCTCTGTAGGGCTGTTTCCTAAACAGTATCCCCATTTCTTCACCATATGAAATCTCTTTGCATGCCAAATATGGGTTTCCAGCCAAATATTCTTTCTTTGCCTGTGATTAAACTCTGCTACCAAATTTATGTGGCGTCTTCTGGCTTTGCGGCATTTAGTCTTTGACTGTTCTTTTTTCTGATGTACAGCTTTCTCTGCCTGTTTTTAGAAGAGAGGATACTGAAGTAAATCTCAAAACAAATCTGAAAAGAAAAAGGCTAACATTTAAGAATACAGGAAGCACTAACATTAAGTTATACTATGTTGGATCACTCTTGAGGGTAACTAACTTTTAAATTTTCTATGCAAATCACATCCACAGAAGTGCATCAAATTCTGACTGAAACCCATATATAAAACAAAATCCCCACACATTCAGAAAGTTAACAGTGAACAGTAAGTGCCGCTACTTCCTGTGTGAAGTTTTTACCACACATCAATATAATCATATGAACAAATCAATGTGACATTTGGAAAATGCCTGGAGGTTTGAGCTTATACAGAAGCAGTACAGACTATCAGACTGACAGAAAGGACCCTATCAGCTCTACAACACATAGAAGCTGGAAAGAAAGGAGTGTGGTAATAGCCTGACAAATTCTTGATAACCAGACCTAATCAAGGTCTGAAATATTACATGCAGATGCATGACTAGAGAAGAAGGCATGACTCAATCAGTGTTTGATTTTTCCTTTTGTGAAGAAAAGTGGTACAACGAAACAGGACTATAAGACATACAAAAAAGATTCTTAGACTACTCTTTGTAAGCTCACCAAGAAACACTTGACAACAGACCACTGGTTATAAGAATAGCAAACGAAAGAAAATATCAGAAGATCGGTGCCAAGAACACTAAAAACAATGAAGCAACCCATGAAATCAAAATAGAACTGAGGAAAAAAAAAAGAAAGTATCTTCCCATCAGACCCATCGTTCATCACAGAGAAGAAAATACAAGCCACTGGATCAATGGTAGGTGAGTGGTTCAGAAAGGCAATTAGAGAAAAAGGAATGTGTCATTGTAGGTGAAAAATATACATCTTTAAGCTTATTGAATAGATAAGACATGGTCCAGGTAAATGTTTTAATGAATATGGTAATGATAAAGGATCGAAGACAAATGAAGAAAATGCAACAGAATTGAAACAGATAACTCTGAAGATGTAGATCAAACACTGAAAAGTAATAGGCAGAAACTTTACAAAACAAGAGCTATGACAAGCTGCAAGAAAATGTGAGCCTGTGCAAACACATAAGCCACACCAAAGACCTGAAGACAGAAAATGTAGCAGAAGAAATACAGCCACACCAGGGCCAATTAAATAATCTCAAAAATCCAATGGAGTGGAAATAGGGATGGGAGAGGAAGTGTGAGCATGTACACAGAACTTAGACAGGCTGTCATATGAAAGGAGTTAAAAAAGCAGGACACAAAAGAACCAAACATAAACATTAGAGAAATCTACATTTAAACAAGGATAACACATAACTAACTATGCAAAACAGTCCATGCCTTCTTCCTTCAGTTCCCAGAAAACAGGCCCAAACTGCATCTCTTGTCATGTCTGACAAAGCAAAAAGAATGTGAACCAAAACAGTAAAATGAGATACAGGTTGTGAAGATCCAATAAAACACCCTAAGAAACAAGTAATTGGCGTGTGGCAGGGAAGTATCTGAGACAATTTCTGAACCATTAACAATCATCTTCAGGAACTCAGGGTGAAGGGGGCAAGGTCTCAACTTAAAGACAGTGCAAAAGAAAAAAAGAATGCAAAGAATAAATTTATCAGTGAACCTTAATACATAGAAAATTTACCAAGCAAACTCAATTGATCACTTTTAAGAATTCTGAGAGATGATAAAGTGATCAATGCCAAGCATTGGGAAGATCATTTCCCAGTAACATCCGCTGAACTAATTTTTAGTTTTCCTTTTTAAACACACAGGAAGGCCACAGTGAGTAAGGAGCAAGTAAACTCCATAGGCATATTCCGACTAAATGCTGAGAAACAGCATTTAGTCGCCACAAAATGAGTTCCATGAGCTGTTAGGACTAGTCAGTTAGTAAGTCTTAAGCTGCATGCGGCCTGCCAATAAACCCAGTGTATCCCCCACATTTGAGCTGTAACACTCAAACCATCACATCAGCTGTGCTAGCTTGAGGCTGGCATGGTAACATCCTAAAGCTGTGGTGGGGTGCAAGGCAGACGCGTCTTACTGAGGACTCTTTTACTACGTGAAATCAGTGCAACATCTGAACAATCTCTACTGCAGTGGACTCTTTCATCACTCCTCTAATAACTTTTCAAGATGTCCAGTAATCACAAAGCCAGGTGGTTAGTGAGAGCTGTTTGACCTACCACCTGAAATTGAGGTGTTCCTGCATTGAATCCAAATGTCAGTCAAAGTTTAGGGTACTCAGGGAAGTCTGGCAGAAGTTCAGGTCTGAACATTAACAACTACAGAGCTGAACACTGTGCTTTGGCTGTGCCCACTACATGAAATGCTGTAAAACACACTTATACCTCTTTCCTGGCCATCTCTTGGAGCCGCCTGGGTAGGCGTTTAACATTGTGACTCATTGCTCGCCTTCGCATGTGCCTAGGGAGGGTCTGGAAAACCAGAGAGTTGGAAGACTTCTGTGAAACTGCTTTCAACATGGCACTGATCTCAGCAGCACGAGCTTGAGCAAAGGTAGACACTGGAATGAAAGAACTGCATCAGAGCATGACAAATAGCAAAAAAAAAAAACAGAGGAGGATACTGTATGTAATTACGGATAAGTCCTGTAAACTGTCACTGAAGAAATTTCAGTTCTTTACATATCCTGAACTTTTTACCAATATGGTCAAGCAAATATTTATACATGAATGAGTCTCAAAGCTGTTTAACCAACAATTCCTATTTGTATTAAATACTTCTTTGTTAAATTAGAATAGCAATCTTTTCAGGTGGTATTCAGGGAGATGAAAAAATCTTTAGCATGGAAAAAAAAATGGAAACAGTAACATATTACAGACTGTTTTGAAACAATCAAATAAAAATCCAGAGCTTGGTCTCATTTCATGTTTATGGAAGTGTATCTACTATCACAGCACTGCCACATTTTGCAAAGCTGATTTGCTCTCTTTTGCAAAGCTGATTTGCTCTCCTAAGTAAACTTTCTGTTAGACAAAAAGCTATGTTTAACTTAGATCATGAGCAAAATCAGTTTCACTGGCTACATTAAAAGCAGATGACAGTCAGTACTCATTTTGCTGGCAAACAGAAGCCAAACTGCACATTCCCTCACTACAAGCAGGTGTAACTTTTCCACTCAGAAGTCTGAAAGGACCCATTGAACAACGGCTAATCATTAATTCTAGTTCACAACTACTTCTGGTTTTTGGAGAAAATCAGGAAAAACAGAAGAACATAGCATCAGTTCTAATTTTTGCTCTTGCACAAAAACAAAGACAGCAAACTTCATCACCAGCAAATTGCCCTGGACAGATAAATTATGACCTTTTCACATATACAGACCTGTTATGTATTTTGGCATCTCTTCAGATACACTCTGGTGTCCTCCTTGCCATCCTCCTCTTCCTCTGCCTCTCTCTCCTCTATTCTGCCCCTTTGAAAAATATTGGTCTTTCCTGTTAGAAGGCCCAGATGACTGATTTGAAAATTTCTGCTGCTGCTGCTCAGAACGAACATCTCCTGGAAGGTTTAGAGATGAAAAGAGGTTAGAGAAACACAAAATAGTCTGAGTAACTGACAACACCATTAGCCCTTCCTCATAAAACTGCATTGCAGACTCCTATTATTTTTACTACATGTAACTGAAAAAGTCACCAGAAATCAGAAGAATTATGTTCTTTCTTACAGGAATAAATAAGAATTTTATGCTGCCCTGAAGCAAACTTGTGGTAGATTAAGTAACTTTTGCATGCTCTGAAAATGGTACACAATCCAGACTTTGCCTCCAAGAGTCAGAGCAAAATCAGTCCATGCAACATCATAGTGATTTTTAATATTGTCTTGTCAGAGTTTTAGTAACAAAACAGCAAAGTTATTTTTTCCACTTGCTCCTTGATTTTTTTTTCTATAAGCAAACGTATTCTTGTCTGACATATATTTCTTTTACAGCAATAATTAAGGTAAGCATGATACATGTATGTTGGTGTACTAAGTTACTTGTCTGGTACAAGCACTTAAACCCATACTGAAATTAACTAACTAAAGCCTACAGTAAAGCTTTCTAAGGTACAGACACACCTTTCAGGAGTGCTAAGCACCTAGCAAGTACCTAAAGTTTCAGAGGGCCTTGAAGTCCTTATTCAAAGGCCAGTGTATATTCAGGTTAACAAAAACTATATATTAGTTTAGATTACTTTATGTTCAGTTAAGCCTTAGTTAGGGTTTCTACTACTACAACTTGAGACGTGGTTCTCAGGCAGTTCATGCTGGACAATCCAACTGAAAGAGCTCCAGACAGCCATTCCTATCACCCCATTCACTGCATCAAGACAAGTGTTTGAGAGAACAAGGGGCCATAGCACTCAGGGAGCTTCTCTAGCGAAAATCAACCTGTGTGTCCACAGAAATGGAGTGAGAGATTAAAAAAAAAGTTTTCAAGTTGATCTTCTTAAACAAGCCTGTCCCTTTGTCCCAGAAATGCTGCCATTGGCATGAAGACCAGCCAGGAGCAGATTCACATTCAGCAGCATTCAATTTATGAGAACTTAAAAAGGCAAAGAACCTCCTTTTTCCATTTCAAATAAGCAAGAAACTGAAATTTTATGTTCAGCAGCAGTACTGTTGTAGCTGCTGCAACCACACATCATGCAGAACTGCAGTAATACTGCAGAAAAAATAATTTTAGAAACAGAAATTAGCTTTTATGTGGAACAATTCCCTGACCTAGTTTTACACTTGCCTGAGAGCAGCATTGTTCGGACACTGAAGTGAAGGTGAGAAGGAAATAACTGGGAAAGAGGGGTGGAAGCTGTCTCAGTCAACAAATCTGTGTAGGCCTACAGCCCAAAATTAACTCATATCACAAACACACCCTCTTAATGAAGGAAGTAAAAATTGTAATCAGAACACAGAAGACTGTTTGGCAAAACAGTCACTGACTTAATAACTAAAAAACCCTTAAATTATTTTAGCTGCTGTATAGATTCATAATTTTGTAACTCCTATTTAGGATTTTGCTTTCCTATTTCTACAAAACAGCTCTGTAAAACTGTGATGCTGACACTACAGAAGAATGCTACATGGATGAAAATCCACACCTTTTAACAGAACAGAAAAACATAACCATGTAATCTTGGAAGTTCCCTGCTACAAATAAAGTTAGAAAAATGTATTTAATCTGGCAGTATTCCTGTAATGACATTCCAAAAACCTCACATATAGCTGAGCATAATTTGCTATGTCATTCTGCCTGCTCAGGAACTCTTCAGTCACCTAAACACACAGTGACGCTTAGGGGTTTTTTCAGTCACAAAGATGCAATTCAGTCACAAAGATGCAATTTGTAAACTTCTGAAGGCCTCAAAGTAACAAGTCCTTTTTTAGGGGGGCTTTACCAGAAATAATACAGGTAACAAAATATCTAAATGTGAAGGTGGTGGTGAAAATTGAGGTTCGATTGAAGCAAACCACAAAGACAAAAAGAGCATCTAGCATACAAGCTGACAGGACCCTTCAGTCTCCAGCTGCAAAGGTTACCTGTGTACAAAATGCTCCAGCAATAACCCAGGACACTGCCATTTTAGGGACACACTTTGCTGCCTCCTGCCGATGCCCTCCACAGACACAGGAGCCACAAGCCCCAGGAGGGAAAACTAGTGCATGAGGGAAAACACAGCACCATGGGACTACACCAGCCCCTCCTGCAGCTCCCAGGTCTGGCGGAAAAGCAAGGGAGAAACTGGATTGGGTATAACATCCAAATCCACTTTACGACTAGGAACCGTAGGGATTCGTTATGTAACCGAGAGGATGACAGAGAGAAGGGCATATTCACAGGGTTCGGGTTGGAATGAGCCTCTGGAGACCACCCAGTCCAAGCCCCCCGCCCAGGCAGGGTCACATAGAGCAGGTCACACAGGAACGGCTCCGGGTGGTTTGGAATGCCTTCAGACAGGGGGCTCCACAGCCGTACCTGGGCTCGGGCAGGCTCTGCTCCCGCCGCCGGCGAAGGGCCCCGGCTCTGCGGGCAGCGTGACGCTGGCCGGCTGGTTCCTCATCTTCTTGGCTCGCTTCTTCTCCCGCGCTCCAGACATCTCCGGCGGGGTTGCGGAGCCTCTCCGTAGCGGGCAGAGGAGGGGAGAGGTCAGCGGGCGATGCAGCCGCAGCCCCCGGCACGGCGCTCACTCACAGCACGGCCTCCGCCACCACACGTGGACACCCACGCCCCGGCACCACGCATGCGCACTGTGGCGGCACAACCCTGAAGGACTACATTTCCCAGAGGCCCCCGCGGGCGGGGCGTGCTCTGGCAGAACTCTAAGGGGAGGGAGTGCAGGAGGGGAGGCCCCAGTAGTTTCTGCAGCTTCAGCAGCGGCTCCTGACATGGCCTCGCTCGTGAAGAAAATAATTAGCACTACTAAGGCCCCTGCACTGGGTCCCTACAGGTAATGCCTTAGCTAAGGAAGATCTGAGACTCTTGGCGCTTAACAAGTTGGTCATGAGCCAGCAGAGCCCTTGCAGCCAGTGCTTTCCTGGGGTGCATCTGGAGCAGTGGCCCGCAGGACAAGGGAGGTGGTCCTGCCCCTCTGCTCGGCCCTAGTGAGGCCACATCTGAGAGCTGTGTCGAGTTCTGGGCTCCTCAGTACAAGAAAGACAAAGAGCTACTGGAGAGGGTCAGCAGAGGGGCACAAAGTTGATGGGGGTCTGGAGCATGTGAGGAGAGACTGGGGGGGCTGGGCCTGTTTAGTCTGGAGAAGACTGAGAGGGGACATCAACACCTATAAATACCTCAAAGGCAGGTGGCAAGAGGATGGTGCCAGAATCTTTTCAGTGGTGCCCATTGACAGGACAAGGAGCAGTGGCCATAAACTAGTACACAAGAAGTGTTAGTTCAACATGAGGAAGAACTTCTTTATATTGAGAGTGGCAGAGCACTGGAACAGGCTGCCCAGAGAGGCTGCAGAGTGTCCCTCTCTGGAGACATTCCAAACCCAGCTGGATGCATTCCTGTGTAACCTGCTCCAGGTGACCCTGCCTTGGCAGGGGGGTGGGACTGAATGATCTCCAGGGAACCCTTCCAACCCTAACAATTCTGTGATTTTGGGAGTGGGAAGTCTCTTGGGAGGCACAGGAGCAGGTTTTGCTGGCAGGGTTTTGGCAGGTCTCTGGGGCTGAGGTGAGAGCAGGGGCCAGTCCTGGTACCCCCTCCCCCAGGGACACCTGGAGTCCCAAAGCACGAGTGGGGCTGTGGTGCCACGGCAAACTGCAGCCGGAGCGGGGAGGGGTATAGTTAAAAAAGCTAGTTTGGGAAAATAATTCTGGAATTAGTGGTAAGGAGTGAATGAAAAAAAAATAAAAAGGAAGAAGAATGATTGTTCTCCAGAGAAAGGTGCTTGGCTACAGACAAGCATGTTGTGCAGGGAAGCTAGAGATGCTGACTATGCAGGTGATACAGAATGAAGGCTGAGCCCAATCCAGGACAAGCTTGGTTAGATGGAGAATTCAGTGCCTGGGAATTGAAAATTCTTTCTTATTTTGAATAACTATAAATGTTTTTTCGGTCTAAAAACTTAACTGCTGTAAAAATAGATAAGATGTTCAATATTTTCACAAGTATGTTGCTGTAGCAGTTTTGCATATAATGAAAATAGAGAAAAATCCCAGTTTTAATTAGAGAAAGGTTTCTCTTTGCAATTTGGATATGAAAAAAAATGTTCAGTCAGTATAGTAGATTCTCATAGCTAAAGTCCTAAAGGATTTTTGCCAGGATGTTTTCTAAGAATTCTTAATTCCATATTCATGCTTTGTGTTCACAGTAGCATCTTTGTGCCTTCCAGGTACATTTTTGTCTCAGTTACTTTGTGTCCTGAGCTTTCTAAGCTTCAAACTGTGTTTCTTACAGGCATTATAAAGATGGAAAAATACAAAGTGTAGAGGCAGAGAGACATGACATGAAGGTTAACTTCAGTGAACAATAAACTGTTGGTGGATTGCAGCCAGGGGCCTGGCATTGCTTGGCATCAGGAGAACATCTAGGACATGGGAAGGCAACAGTTCTTTGTCCGCATGCACACACCACTGTCCCAGCCTTCAACATGGCTTCAACTCCAAAATGTTGGGCTTATTGGCAGGTTTTGATGAAATACTGCTCATTGTGCAGCCTGTTAAATGTATTACGGGTCTAACATCAATAAGTTTATCACTAACTTAGTTTATCAGATTTTAGTCAACTTGTCAAAGTCCAGAGAGGAGTTGCACAAGAAATAACTCCACATCTCTGCTGTGAGGTCTGAGCTTGGTTACGCAGCAATGAGGGTTTAATGCAGTGAGGGATTGGGATGAATGAGCTGCATTCCTGGTTCTGCTGCAGCCCTTCAATATGCTTTTTGGTGACCTATTTTTACTGTATTTTTCTATTTCCTTTACTGCATCCATTTGCCAGTACCTTGAGATAGATAGGTAGGTAGATATATAAAAAGACACATATCTGTGTGTGGGTCTATATATCTCATTAATGTTATTAACCTTTTAAAGGATACTGTTCTTGTATTAATCCACAATCATTTGTGTAAAGAAGATCTAATTAACAAAGAGCATGGTTCCAAATACCATCTCTCTGACAGACAATGTTTTTCTAAGGTCACAGTGTCTGCCCAGTTATGCATTTAAGTACACTGAAACCTGAATGACTTCAGACACCCATTCATGTGCTGATTAATGAGTAGCTACGATTGCCCTAGTTGTGAGGTGCATCTGCAGTTAAAGAATGACTGGGGTTTGAGGAGTTGAAGTTTCCCTCAGCTGCACTCGTGCATTTGAGTGCAGTGCAAGTGTACTCCTTGGCTGGTAAATTGTTCCTGGTCTCAGTGAATGGAGGATTCCACTGGTGAGCACACCAAGAGGAGGAAGCTGAGCAGACCCAATAAAGCTGCTGCAGATGTTGATCTGGCAGTGGTGTCAGAAGGCTTCAGCTTGTTCTTTCCCAAGTTATTAATGATTTAGGACTCTCAGAAGGTCCGTGCTGAGATAAAGAGTTCACTGTTATTTGCTTTGTGATAAGCAGTACAAGACAATCTCTTTTAGTGGAGAGCCCATATTTTCTTGTTGTGCAGTTCTCTGTGCTTCATACACAAACAGAAGTTTGTGCTCTGAGGGCCTCCCTCCACAGCAGGCATGGTAGGAAAGAAAATTAAACAAGTCTTGTCTACATGCACACATTTCTATCAAGACTGTGTCAGCTAGAAAACTGTTCACTGGTTTCTCTTCTTTGTATGGTGTAGTTTTGTCATTTACTCCAGTTTTGTTAGTTGATGACAAAAAAAATAATCCCCATGTAAGATAGTTTACCATATCTGACAAAGTTACTGGCTATTTTTTCCCCTTATGAAATGACAGGTGTAAAAGGAAAGATGGGAATGATGGCATTGTTCAGACTGATCGTTTGACTGAGTCCCTGGATTAGGTTGGTCCCTGTGAGGTGAATGGATTAAGACAATCCAACTGAGGAGTTCTCAGTTGAGAGATGTACTGAAAATATTCTCTGAATATGTTCTTTTTCCATCAACAGCATTAGAGGGAAGCAAACCTCCTATTTCAGATACCTCAGGGAGGTGCCTAACTCTAGTTTGTATAGCTTGAGAGAGTTGTTGAATGGTCAAAACAATGCATTTTCTTGTGGAATGAGAAGAGATATGAAAAATGGTGTTGACACACCATAAGCAGTTCCAAAAGAATCTTTCTATAATTTCTTTGCAAAATATTTTTAATTATTGGTTGAAGATAATTAAATTGTGTCTCTTGTATAATGTTTGCTAGAGTTAAATCTTTGTTTTCAACTTTTAACATCTTTGTAGTAGAGACACTAATAATTGCCAACTCACCTTCAGCAAAAGCACACTTGACATTTTTATATAAATGTTTTGCAAATAGCTTGGATTTTGCATTCCTCTGAATTAACCCAGCAAAGAAGTCACTCAGGTTATTTGGTGAGAGGAGAGTGATTGTTCTGGGGGTGGAGTGATCAAGGCATTTTGCTGACTGGCCAAATTCATTACTCTGGAGGAATACTGCCAGAGAACCAGGGTGCAGGGTGTCACCTCACAGCTGTAACTCATTATCTTAGTGCCTGTTTAAGAAGAAAAATGTTAAATCTCTTTTGACTTTTCTTTTTTTTCTTTTTTCCTTCCTTGCTCTGCAGCTGAAATGTAGTTGAAAGGTATTGTCTGCTTCTCAAACTGGGATGGAATAGTTATCTGGGCAGGTGCAAAAAGTGTTTTTATTTACTCTGCCTTCCCTCTGTGTTATTTGCTGTGTGGAACCTGTAGCTCAGTTCAGTGTTGTGTTGCTGCATTCACACCTTGTGCCTTTGCGAGAAACAGGGTTTATCTCCTCAAGGGCAGAGTTTAGATGGTGTAATCCCAGCTCTTCAAAAGCATAAGCAGATTGATGTATGACTGCATGTACAGACTTGCATGTGCATAACCTCAGTCTTCTTTCTGATGCTGTATAAAGTACTGTAGAAAATTTGAAATGTGCTTTTGGATTTGAATTTTGAAATGTTTTCATGGGGAAACATTAGACCTAAAATGTCACTTGTGCTTTCAGCCAAGGCGTGCTGGTGGACCGGACAATGTACATTGCAGGGCAGATAGGGCTGGAGCCTTCCACTGGGCAGCTTGTCTCTGGAGGGGCAAAGGAGGAAGCCAAGCAGGTAAGAAGTCTTCCAGCAATGAGCATGTAATGGAGTTGGAATGTGTCTTATTAAAGGTGGAATTGTGAGAAATTGAGGAGACTTGGAGAGCATGTCACATCCTCCAGATGGGGGGAAAGTGGGAGGAAGTAATTCCATCTTAACTAATGCTGTCATTTTTCCAACAACTTGGAAAACTTGGAGGTCAGGCTTAGAAATCTGTTTCACATAGGAAGGTATGAAAGAATTAGTGTTTGAAGCAAAGTTTCACACCCCAATAAAAATCCTGGCTTGAGTCAGGGAAAGTTTTACTCCCCCAGCAGCAAAGAGGTGGAGTGAGATAATAGGATGAGATGGAGCTGTATCATGAATTTACATCTAATGAATGGGTGGTTTAATACTTATTAGGTGCTCCCTTTTATTAATTTTTATTTAAGTCAGTCTTTTCTTGACAGTTGAGGTTTTGCTGGTTGAACAGTAAAACATGGATTCAGCCAAGTCACAAGTTATATTTACATACTTACGTAAATATAACCCAGGTGATAGCTAAAATATTTTTCTTTCATTTTTCTTTAGGCTCTAAAAAACATGGGAGAAATCCTGAAAGCTGCAGGCTGTGACTATGGCAATGGTAAGTGCTGCTGTCACTCTGGCAAACAGGTGGTTGTTTTTACCTGAATTAAAATATTAAAAAATCAAGTGATCTTAAAAAAAAAAAAAAAAAAAAAGAAAAAAGCTATTTGCTGAACATTCAATTGTTACCAATAGCTGGAAGAAACAAAAGAAATTGTGAATTTAGGCTAAAAAAATAAAATAAATTAATCTACATGCAAGTTTTTGTAATGGATATCAATGGAACACTGTCTTTCACCAAAAATTTCTGGCAATGGTACTGATATTTTAATTCCAGCTGGGGAAGCTCAGGGACAGACAATGTTGCAGTGACTACAGACATTTTAAGCATCCTAGGCTTTGCTCTAGGTGAAAGCAGGTTTGTATCTGTGCTGTCAGTATTCTAGACACTCTCAATACTTTTTGGGTGGAGGACTCTACTGGTGAAGCCACACCAGGGTTAATGCTGGGTTAGGCAGTCCTGGGAAAAAAGTTCTAGCACAGAGTATATTTTCAGACCTTCCATGAACTTTTTTTCCTGGCAGCAGATATTATATATAAGTTATTGCCAGCAGCTGGCTTACAACAGCTATTTTAATTGATCTGCTTATCAGTTCAGTGCCTCTTGGGAGAATTTGGCTTTTTCAGATCTAGTCAGGAATGGCTCAATTCCTTAAAGTTTTATTGCATACTAGGTGCTGAGATTTTTTTAGGTAGTTCTTTGGGTTGTAGCTCTAATGGTCAATATCTGCAAAACTTACCAAAATGTTTAGACTACTTGAGAGAAATGTATGAAATAAAAGCAAGAAATGCACTTAAGTTTTTCAATTTTTTTATGCAAGTCAGAGGTCTAAAATAACTGCACTTACATAATTTCTAGTTGTGAAGACTACAGTTTTGATGGCAGACATGAAGGACTACAACGATATTAACGATGTTTACAAACAATGTAAGTAGATATTTTACTTGTGTTTTACCATTATGGCTTGTGGAACAAATTATGTTCATGGTAATCAAAAGTGTTTTAATGACTCAGATGATGTAGTTCCATATTCGTTGAAATTCCTGTAGAAATTTTTTTTAAATTTCATTTTCAAGTATCAGATCAAGCAGAGCCTAATTTCATGTGGATTTTTAGTCTACCTTTTCACTAACTCACTGTCCTGTGAAGATCAGCTCCTGCTATCCCTACAGGCTGATCTTCTTTGCCTTTTACCTTGCTTGATGTTTTGCTGTCCTGGCTATAATTCTACTGTAGGCAGCCTTCACATGCTGAATTTCAGATTTTATATCTCCATTTCTTTTAAGTCTATACCTTTGAACAATTTGAGGGTCATTGTTATGGGACAGGGCTCTTTCTTTATACAAGGATGAGCCATGCTGCTTCCCTTGAAGAAAAAAGAGAATGATGCTTGGTCAACAAAAGTGAATGTAGACTGAAATAGGTGATTCCAACAAGACATGTTGTGCAGAATAATTTGGGACAATTTGCATGAGCTCCTTATTGATGTAGCTTTGGCTTTTAATTAGATAGCAACATCTGGTCTTGACTGAAGTCTCATTGATAAGCAAGTAACACAGTCTCCTACTTGTCAAAATGTACTGGGGGATGTGTGTGCTTAAGCAGGGTAAAACCAGACCAGCTGCATGCTTAGTTACTTGTTGCCTCCAGCCTGGAGTTTGAGAAAACAGTTGCTGCTGTTCTCTCATTGTGAGTTATTATCTCAATTCAGGACCCCAACATTTCCATTATTAACAGTTTTGTGATAATTGTCACTAGTAAAACTTTGACTTCATTAGGCAAATTTCTTGGAAGTGTTCAGTCAGGTTGGATGGGACTTTGAGCAATCTGATATAGTGAAAGATGTTCTTGGCCATGGCATGGTGGTGAATTGGACTATGTGATCTTTAAAGGTTCCTTCCAACCTGAAATATTCTAATATTCCATAAATTCAGCTCTTATATCTTTACCACTACCCTTCCCCATGCCTTACCCCTGTTCTAATATCTGTGATTGTCAGGTCTAAATGGGCATGGAGGAATAAATCAAGGGCCTATTTTTCCTCTGTTTTCCTTTGATAGGAGTAAGGTTGGACTCCTGGTGACTTTATGTGAATCTGGGATCTTTGCTCATGACTCTTGGCAGGGGCCTGTTTCTCTCTCCTGCTCTTTCTGTGGAAAAGCCGTCTCCCACTCCCTGGTGTTTGAAACTGGATGATCACCATCCTGATTTAATCATCCTTTTTTCAGCCAAGTTGGTGTTAAGGCTCTGCAGTGTCAGCAGAATACAAGTTATCACTGGCCAGCAGGTCACAGCTGCAGCTGACTGCTTGGGGGTGAGTGCTGGCTTGCTGAGATTGAGAGCAGTCAGTCACCAAAGCAAAAACAAGGGGAAAATGATAGCTGGCATAGAAGTCTTGTAGCCTTGAACCTGAAACTGTTCCAGTGATTTCATTTTATACAAATTAATTTGAACTTTTTATCAAGCCAAGGTTAGTGATTGCTGGATGTTTCTGTTTAAATTACAGTTTTCAAGGCAAACTTCCCAGCCAGAGCAGCCTATCAAGTTGCTGCTTTGCCCCGGGTAAGTGTGACTTTTCTATCTACAAAAAGCCCCAAAATTTTCTGGAATACCTTACTACTGAAGCATTCTGACAGCTTTTCTAATTCTGAAATAGCTTTGATTGCAATTATTTTAATAAAGACTCTTAATTAGTTTCTAAGTATACCATTGTTATTCCCACACATTGTCAGAGATCTGAATATGAGATACATATTTCTTCGTGGTGGAAGATAGCTAAAACATTAGAAATAAGGGGTTATGATACTTGAGTAAGCATAAATTGAATTTACAGTATTACTGAACATTGCTAAATCAGTAATACAACTGTCAGAAATAGACCCTCTCTCAAATGTCACTCTGTTTTTTATGAAGTTATATTGTTCATCCAATTGCTTCATAAAATAGATACATTAAATTTCTAATATGTTTCTTCATTGTTTTGTCACAGGGGGCCAGAGTTGAGATTGAAGCTATTGCTATTAAGGGACCTCTCCAAGATGCTTCAGCATTACTATAAGTAGAGACTGGATATCTTACAATGACAGAATTTTAGAATTAGTTAATACTTCTCCCTTATATCTGATTCCTGCAGCTGAATTACAGCAGTTACACACAGTTGAAATCAGTAAACTTACTGAGGAAAGGTGCTTTCTTCAGGACTTAGAGTGAGTTCTCTGCTGGCAAACCCTGAAACATGCCTGAGTCCTGCTAAAATCAGCTGAGCCACATTGCGGGACAGAACCTGCCCTTTGTGGAGGTGGCTGGATATTCAGGTATTAAGGTACATACCTGGGTGAATGTATTAGAGTTACACTATGGGTGATCTGGACATGGAAAACTATACTGATTTGTAATAGTAGGTTCTTACTAAAAAAAATTTAAATCAGAAGAAAATGACAGAAATGAGAAAGCAGAACACTTGAATTGCTTAACGTACATCTTCACTTCTGAGGAATTTTACTGTATTTGCTTCTGAATTTTCTTAACCTCTTTCTTTACATAATAGATTACTGTTGGGACTCAGATTTTTTCATATGTAAGCATCTGCTTAACAAGTTAATATTAGTTTCAGAAAGAAGAAAATTACGATTTTCTGAAGTGGTACCTTTATACATCAGATGAAAATTAATATCTACATGTAACCTTTCTCATGATCTTTTTCATAGCAATTCAACTTTGACTGTTTTAATTTTAAAAAACAATAAAAATTAAAAAATCTTTAGTGAGAATAAAATATAATTGCAACTGCAAAATTGTGCTTGTCTATTATGAGAACAAACTTTTCTTTTCCTGATTGTGGTTTGATACTCAATCACTAAAAAAGTCTCCAGCTTGCTTATTCAATAACAAATTTGAACCAAAAGAATAGGCTTATCTACATCCTAATAGCTAAAGATTAAATTCTCCAGGATAGGAAGCTTTCAGCTACCATCATGACAGTTCTTGTAATTTTGTCCTCTGCCATTAAGGTCAGAAGCATCAATATGATGCAGTGATTAAGCAATATTGAGAAATCCAACTGGTGATGCTAGTAACTTATCCCATCCCTCTGTACTGATCTTCTGTCAAGTAGAAATGGACACTGTGAGAACAGTCAGCCCTACTTACCAGTCCTAGATTTGATGTGAAACAGCCATTCCTTCTTTTCACTTAGCTTATAAGTTGTACCATTATAGCAAAAAGATTCCTAATGAGGTTGTCACAGCAAATATGTGCAGAGGTAAGGATTTTTATAGTATTACCTTGCTTTCTCTGGGAGGTAATTATTTTTATTAGAAGCAAGATAATGCCTTTGTTATTTCAAACAGCAAACTTCCAAACAGCCTTTGAAAAATGCCTGACTTTTCTCTAAATAAAGTTCCTGTACATAAACTGTGATTAGTTTTTGCTGCTGTTCTTGTTCTGTCTTCTTAGCTGTACTAATAAGGCAACTTATGCTCTGTACCTCTGACTCCATAAGCAATCCCACCTAAGGAAAAACATGGTCAGACATATTAGGAAGGAGTTGGTACTAACTAATATGACAATGATTTTCTAGGAAACACAAATTAGATGTTCCTTCATTTTGTCAGTTATTATTAATTTAAAATAATGTAATTGAATGGAGTTACATTTGAACTTTTAAATCAAGTTTAATTCCTAATTTATATTTAGGTTTCTCTGTTACAGCTTTGTTCAGGTGTAATTATTTGGTTGGGATCTATCTCACTGATTTGTAGGAGATTTAGTTCAAGTTCACTGTAAATCATCTGCTTTCAATTGTTTTGAACCTGAGCTGTGTTCAGCCTTTTATAACCACAGTGATTCTCCCTTCTTACTGCTCACTGCCTTCCTGGCTGCGTCCCGCAGCCTTTGTGCCCGCCTGGAACCCAACGCTAGATGGCAGGTGCGGTATTTTTGTGCCTTGGCCGGTAAAAGTCCATTATTGCACTCCTTGAGACTTCGGTGCTAGGAGAGTGAACACACCATTGCCCTCCACAGCAAGGGGCAGTCTGAGACGGAGATTAAATGAAGCACCTGGAAAAAGTTTCATGCCGGAGGCAGCTAACAAGGCAGAACACATTGCTTCCATTAAGTGTTTTTATCAGTAAGTAGGTGCCATTCTGCAAAAACTCAGAAACAGAAATTCCCTTTCAGCTTTATGATTCTTCAGGTAAAGGTAGTTGTCATTTTTAGACTATAGATTTAAATCAAAGCCATTGAAGACATTTTCTTGATATGTATTCTTCTGGTACAGGAAGTCTAGAATGACTGAAATAAACTTATTTACAGCTCTAACATAGTTTTCAAAATAAAAAATCAGCCTTCCACAGAGAAGTGTAAAACATTTATTTATTTAGCAGAGTTATATTATTTGATTCTATTATTTAAAACAAAAAGGCCAACAGCCGTGATTCTCCAATATGAAAAGCCTATCTCCTCGGTCTTAATTTGCAAACTTCTAAGTATACAGACATTTAACAAATCCAGTTTTAGAGGTATGTTAAAAACAGGGTTTTTTTTTTCCTTTGCATGCAAAATACAAAGTTGTAATTAATCTTGTGGCGTCCTGATTTCAGCATTTAAAATCTGTTTATATCATACATAACTAAAAAACCAAAACAAAACACCTCTTTCTGTGAAAGTAAACCAAGGTATAAAGTACTGAAATGTGTAAGTTCTACCAGATGTTTCTTTTAGCAAAACTCTTCTTTAAATTATCATATTCTCTACAGATTAAACAATGCAAAAAATAAATTTCAGTACCTAGTTCTAATGAAACTCTGTTCTCTTAAACCACATAAACTGCCCCAATCTTCTTCTACCAGCACTTGCTCTTGGTGCAGTGTTTACCTAAAAGCAGTTCCTCAGGGAGTGAAAGAGCCAACCCCAGCCAGCCAGATGGGCAGGGATCTTCTGAGACCCTACAGTGTGTGTACGTGTCTGCACAGAGCTCACAGGGTGCAAATTTAACTCTTCTAGGGCTGTGGTTATTGGTAATTAGAAAAAAAATTCTACCAGAACTTAATCTTGTTAGCTTGCAAATTAAGTTTGTTCTTTCAAGTGCACTGCCCAGCACTCCCTTCTGTGAGGAATGGTTGCTTCAACCTTGGATGAAGTTGAGGGCTGAAGGTTGTTTAATCTTTTTGATAAAATGCAAAACAATCATCAAAAATGCCCCTTCTGTGAGGAATGGTTGCTTCAACCTTGGATGAAGTTGAGGGCTGAAGGTTGTTTAGCTTTTGATAAAATGCAAAACAATCACCAAAAATGATTATGTTGATAAGGTTTGGAGGTGTATCCTATAAACACAAATATTGCAGCATATCCTCCTTTTCTCAGCCTTTTACAGGACAAAACTCTTTGACAGATCAATTAAATTTACATAGTAGGGATGTCTTATTTCTCAGGGCAGGAGTGTTCAGCGTATTTCTAGCAAGCATATTTTGATAATTTAGGTGATTTAACTTTTCATGTTTAACATAGATAGTATCAAGCATATTTCCTCTTTGGGAAAGAAAAAAGAGAATTCACCTGTTGTGATTATAGACTATGTAAGGATGAAGAGGATTGAGAAAGACTGCTACTGTTTAGTTACTGCCTGGTTTATATTCCTCTTGTGTTCATCTGCATTGCTTAATGGCCTGAAGAAGCTGAACAGTGAGGAAGAACATACATGGTCACCTGTCTTCCTTGTTACAACAGTGGTAGAAAGAGTGACTCCGAGGTGAGCAGGTCATTTTGACTCCCTTGTATCTTCACATTTTATTTCCAAGTGCGGTCTCCTCTGTTGCTATGAATACTACTGATCTCTGTCACAGAGCTCCTGTTGCTTTATGCTTTAAAATAGTTCAATGCTTGCCAGACTGCAGTTCACGATCTTGCCAGTAGGCAGCCTGTCTCTGCCGATTTAATCTCCTGTGTTTTGGAGTGGGGCTGTGCTGGCACATGTGCTGGTGGCTGAACTGAATTCCCAGCTCTCAGGAAGAAATCAGGCATGAGATGCAGCTGAAGATGGAAGTGCTTGGGGCATCCTGGAACATGGCTGTACACCCAGCCCAGTTCCCTGTCACTGTGGGGTGTTCTCATTCTGCTCAGTACCTGTTCTCCCACTCCTCAGCTCTTCAAAGTGCATGGTGTTGTTTTTCATGGCTTCTTTTCATGGAATGGTTTGAGTATGTGGATAAAAACTTTGACTACTTCTGTTTGAATTTTTGATGCTCACTTTAAAGTCAATAGTTTTTTTAATAGAACTAGCAGCTCGTTTTAGCTTCTCTATTACAGAAGGCTAGAAAAACTAAAAAATAAAGTGACAACCACCTAGCAAAATTCCCTAAAAAAAAGGTATGCATTTGGGTTTTAAAAGTTTGTGGTGTTGACAGCACCAGGAAGTTGACATTAAATGAAAGTGACAAGTTCATAAGAATGTTACTAAGCAGAAAACCTTGGATTTAGTGATACAGCCAAGAGCTATCAGCTTATACAAAAGGTTAATAGGCCAAGGGTATCAATTAGATTATTTCATACAAACCAGAGTCAGCTGGAGTCAGACATGTACATGCAGTATGAAATTATCTCTTAGAGGGGATTTGAATAATTTGCTGGTGACAGGATTTTTGTTAAGTTCTATTATACAAAAAAGCTAATAAAAGGGCAATATTGTGCTTGCCATTTTTAGGTAACTGACCTTTTCTTCATTTCCTACATCCTTATGCCAGAGATCTTGTAAACACAATCCACAGCAATGTGTTATATGGAGTCCCTTTGCACAGGACAGAGCTCTGTACCAGCAGAGGTTCAGGCTGAGCATCAGGAGGAATTTCTTCACAGAAAAGGGTTGTCAAACATTGGAATGGACTGCCCAGGGAGGTGGTGGAGTCACCATCCCTGGATGAGAAATGACTGAACGTGGCACTTACTGCCATGGTCTAGTTGACAAGGTGGTCTTCAGTCAACATTTTGACTCAAGTAACTTAGAAGTGTTTTCCAACTGAATTGATTCTGTGATCCTGCAACATTCACCACCAGAAGAAATTTCTACTCTTTATCTGACCCAAAACACAAATCCTATCCAGGGCCTGTTTCACAGGAAATTTGTTTGAAAGCATTGCCATTTTCATCTCTGCAATGATTATTTAGCATTTTGGAAAAGAACCCAGACAGTCCCTGATAGCATATTTCTCCAGGAGGACAGCACTCCAGGGGAATATAATAGATAACCTTTTCTTTGGGAACAGGCTTATATTTGTCTCTTAGGCAGGTTTGTATTTTCTCTCTTAGAAGTCCATTTTAGAAGCCACAAATGCATATGAGGAGGGCTACACAGCTAAAGACAGGTTATTATTATTATGAATGTTAACACTGTGAAGTTATCTTCTAGGATTTATACAACTAAAACAACCCACTCAGTAAAAAATGCCCCCTGTGCTGTATTACAATCCCTTCAATAAATTTGAGTTTAAAAATGGGGAGTGAGCAGCACACAGCTGGGTCCTGGACATTGCACTCTGTTATTTTCTATTTTCTGGAAAACTCCCCTCTGCATTTAGTTAGAGCTTGGTAAATTTCCTCTCCCAGTCCTCTACGTGCTGTACACTTCAGCAGCTGCCTACATTGGTAGTCCAGGCACTCAGAGGAACTGCCTACATACAATCATTTAAAGAGAAAAAAGCTACACTCTATTCTTCATGCTATACATTGTTGGTTGAAAGTTTGTACAATTTGAAGCCAGTTAATCTGAACCTGGGAAAAACTCCTAATTGAAAAAGGAATGATCATACTGCCGTTGAAAAATTATGCTGGTGTGTATAGAAGGCACTCTGTGGCAGGGAGATGAAAGTTTGGGTATTTCAAACAGTTGAAGTCTTGGCAGCTTGACTTCAAAAAATCTGTATTATATAAAACTTTTTCTGACGCCTCCTATTCATGTGTCTGTAGCTTGTGGTTCAATCCATAAAAGCCTTTCTATTTTCCCAACCCAATAGAATTTAAAAATATTCATGTGAACAGAAGAGCAGGCCCAAGAAGAGGACGTTCATTGAGACATAGCTTCTATTCCTTGTTATTAGCTGTCTCTGAAACACATGGAAAAAATTAATTTAGCAATGAATTGAAGGTATAAATTGATATTCACTAAAGCTGACAGGAACTCAAAGTGAAAGTTGCCTGGAAGTATCACAGGATGAAGGGGATATCTGCTCTTCTCCCAGATCTGTAGGAATGTTCTATGTGGACCTAAAAGCAAGCACAGGTTCTGCTTCCTCTTCCCCCATCCCATTCATACCCAGTTACAGTTCCTGTCACAGACATTAACATCACCTCTGTGAGTCACTGCTACAGTCTCGAGCTCCTCCTCACCCTGCTGCCTTTTCTCTTAACAACTTTTGAAATCACTACATCCTTCCAGTCAGATTTGACACAGAGGCAGGCATTTCATGGACAGTAAATCCTAAGCAAGGACAAGAGACAAAGGGCACAAATTGAAGTACAGTGTACTACCTTTAAATACAAGATTTTTTTTCTTTTTCTGTAAGAACAGTTAAGTTACGGGAATAGGCTGCCCACAGTTGATGGAGTCTCCATCCCCTGGGGACTCAAAACCCAGCAGGACGACCTGTTCCTGCTTGAGCTCCAGAGGTATTTTTCTACCTCAGTTATTCCATGACAAAGTATGGCTGAGGAACTGTGTCCAGCCCCTGAAGCTACTGTTGGCCATCAGCAGCTGAGAAGCTCTGGGGCTCACTTGATAGCTAAAAGACAATGCCTAAGGGGGTGACTGGCTGAAATCACAGTGTCTGGCCATCCCAGCTCAAAGTACTCCTTTCCCAGCTAGAAGACTCAGCAAGGGTAGGGAACATGAGAATGTGGGACTTCCTCACACTGAGTGTGGTGTTCCATGAGGGTGGGTAAGGAACACAGGAAAGGTGGGAAATTTTGCATGGGAATGAAGGTGACCAATGAAAAACATCCAACTGCAGTGATTCTCTGTGACTAAGAAGATTGTTAATATAACATGAAAAAAGCCAAATCCCTTTAATGGTTTCAAATTCAACACACTTTGCACATCACTGAGCATTCCCTTACTCTTAGGTGGACATCAGCTACCTTTAGAGCCCTATTCTTAATTTTTTTTTAACTAGGATCAGCTTGTATTCTCTTAGTCATACCCTCCTAGAGACGAAGCTGTGAATGTTTTTGATGTCTCAAAGTAAGAATTTTTCCATTCCCTTAAGCAGTCTTGCTTTCCTGCCCAGAATCTTGCTTTATTTCTCCAATATCCTTTCAAGATGGAAGAATTGCTCCCTTACACAACCGAATCCCAGGTTTAAATGGTCACTATTCCGTTCTTAGCATTGTTTGCTCCTCTTGCCTGCAGCTGTTCCTCTGAGCTGGGTCAGTGCACTCCCATCATCTGAAATGCATTACAGACAGAAGAAGGGCTGCTCTTTCTGCTCCCTTACAAAACTGTTGGGGAGAATACTGTCAAAACAGGCAAATGCAGGAAGAATTTCAACAAAGCTGTAATCATTACTGGGTGAAATTCCTGGTAATGTTCAAGGCGAAACTGGATGGAGCCCTGACCAATCTGATCTAATGGGTGGCATCCCTGCTCACGGCAGGAAGGTTGACACTAGGTGATCTTTAAGGTCCATTCCAAGCCAAGCCTTTCTCCTAAGAGTAATGATTCTCTTACTCTTCAGGAGCAGGAAGATGTTCTTTGAGGTTTCCTAGAATCAAATTAAGTGCTTTGCTGAATTCACAGCACAGAGTGTTGATTCTTTGCAAAAGCAGAGGAGCTTTTTAAAAAGACATTATTTTAAGACATTAAAAACAATTTGATTGATTAAACTTGTTTTGACTTCATAGGCAAAGCTATCTGGCATAAATTTAAAGATCCTGCAAAAGAACAGTTGTCAATGGCCAACAACTGCTTGTCTTCATAGGCTAGCTGAAAAAGTAACAATCTGTAAAGATGAAAATTAAAGGGAGGTGAGCTTTTTTTTTTTTTAATCACTGCTGATCTAATTTTACTTGGGTAATCACAAGGTCATAAAGGCACATAAGCCTTGACCAAACTGCTTGACCACCACCCTACTTGTGTTACAGGCTGCAGTGCTTGTGCTGAAAACCATTTCCCTCAGCCCTCTGGCAGGGGCACAAGCAGCAGTGCGACACGCTGGCTTGCCCTAAGGCTGTGACACATACTAGCGCTGGGAAGGAACCAAAGACTGCTCACCCCAGGCGCAAGGGGCTCCTTTGGAAGTCATGAAAGACACTGGTGTAAGGTATCTGCCACCCTTTCTGCTGAAGCTGTTCTCTTCTGAATTACAGAAATACTCGCTAGCCCAGAGAGATTCTGAGCATGACTAAGTACGCCAGTGATTAGGAGGGAGGGGAGAGGGAGAAGGTGGGGAGAGGGAGAAGGTGATTCCAGCTATTGCAATAACATTTGCTGAGGGAAAGGGGAAGCTGCATTGCCTGCTCATCCTTTTCCACATTCCAGCAAAACCATAGTGTATCCTGTGGTGGTGGAATCACCATCCCTGGAGGTGTTCAAAAAACTGTGGAAGCAGCACTTAGGGACAAGATTTAGTGATGGACCTGGCAGCACTGAGTTAACAGGTGGACTCAATGATCTTTTCCAACCTAAATGATTCTGTGATTCTAATTCTGCCTTCTGGGCATGTGAACACTTTACATGATACACTCAAGTGTGAGGTTCTTAGTAAATGTGGAGGAAGAAGAAGAAATAACTTTTGTAGCAAGACTGTAGTGACAGAATTTTGACTACAATCTCAAAGTCTGCTAGAGGGATAATCTTATCCCCTTGAATTTTTGCCTTCACTGGTGTGGCAGTTTTCCAGAGGAACTTTATTTGGCCTGTGACTTTCCTTCCCACCATGTGACTGAATATGCTGTGTAATGTGCTTTCATCACAGCACCACACTGCTGATTTCAGCTGATAAGGAGAACAAGGGGATCTAAAATGACTGGCATAGAATGGAAATCACAAAGCAGCATTAAAGCTTAGCTTATAAAGACAAGCATGCAAATAATAATGAGTAGAGTCATGACTTTAACAAAGGTTTTTTATTTTCCAAGACTGCATGTTACAGTCTACCATTTTTCCCAAAGAGGGAAAAGTTATCACTGATAAAGATTGTGTCTTATATAAAGATGATCCATGTAAAAAGCATGACTTCCAATTTGTTGCTTTCAAAAGTGTCTTTTACTGTAAAGTATTTTTGACTCTCTTGTGCAAAAATGCAGAAAGCAGCTGTATGCCTACAGGGGAATAATAAGATATGCCCAATAAGGACAGGACAGTCTTTGCTGTCTCTTAAAAAATAACCCATGTGGTCCTTCCCTCCTCTGTCAACATACCTATCTCTGTCGCTGCTGCACTATCCACAGCTTCTCCTGTTTCTTCTTCTTTTGTTTCAGGCCCTTCACTTACTGTCTCACTGAGCAGCTCAGTTTCCACCTGTTCTCCGGTCTCACCTGGGAATGGTAACCATGGAGATCAAATTAGGATCCACTAAAAAAAAACACCAAATGCCCCAGCTCCGTTCTGTAAACCTGATTTTGCTTTGCAAGCTTTCCAATGCCCCTTATCAAGGTACCCCCTGAATGAACCCAGAGAGAGCAAACAGGAAAACAAACACTTTTCATCATCCAGCTGAAATATGGTTGCCTCATGCCCATGAAGTTCTCCTAATGCTTTCACAAAATCCCTTTGATGCTGTATCCAAAGGAAATCATGAGTACTCTTTCTCATCAATTTTTTTTCCTGTATTTTATTTCATAGATATGCAGTTTTAGTTGCAATTGGAACAAAACAGAAATAGCAAACATGGTAACATGCAAGTCTGGCTGAAACCCTGCTTTCCCAGGGAAGCTGCAGCCTAACTCATTTCCTGCCATAGCTATGGAAGCACAAAGGGAAAGCAAAACAAATGCTAAGTATCATATGTACCATAGCATAAAAATAGAAAATCCCTTCTCCATCAGATGCCTGGGAAGAGAATGCACACAAGTTAAGGTATTCCTTCTACCTTGGAAATAATAGGAGCAAAACTCTTTTCCCCAAAAGCTTCATTCACTCGCCCTGCACATATCACTTGGTGATAGAAGCCCCACAACTCATCTTCAGACAGACAGAAAACTGTAAACATGTTTCCACTGATGAGATGTGACAGCACAAGGTCCAGGGTGTGCTGCTCTGCCTCTGGCACTGCCCTAAGGCTTAGAAATGGTGAATAATGAAATTGGAGTTTGCAGCTGGGCAGGATGTGTGTTTAACAGGTGAGCAACCTGTCATTTACTGCTTACATAAAACAAAACTTTATTCCAAGGATAGATGATTATGTAGAGGACAAAATTCTTTCATGAAGAGACATGAGAGAGGACAAAGCAATCCAACAACCACGCTCCGCTACAAAGGATGAGCAAAGAATGAGATCATAGAGCCAGTTCAGAGACAAGCAGCACAAAGCCACAGGAGTGGTGGCAGTGTGTGTAACTGGCTCTGGACTTCGCAGGGATCAGTCTTTCTGCACCCCGCACTTCTTCAAGGCCAAACTGGAGTGAGGATGGCTCCCTGCAGAGAAGTACTCCTCATGTGCTCCACCTGCTTATTCCCTGAAGAAGAGCTACCCCAGGAATGCATCTGATTCCTTACTGAGCTACTTTGTACCTTTTAGGAGAAATTTGATTCCTCCTGTGAAGTTTTCAGCTTCTGCAAGCACAGTCCATGTCCTCTGGGCACTAACCCAAGGAGGAGCATAGCCTGCAATTTCCAGGAAGGAGCACACCTCCTGCTAAAGGTTCCTCCACAGCACATGGAAATCCCTGTCACCTCAGACACCACTGCTTCCTCTTCCTCATGCAGCCTCTCTCCCCACCCAGTCATCTCCAAGCACTGGTGCAAAGACAGCTCTGTCTCTCTCCACTACTACTTCTATTCTGCTTGTCTTGTAGCCAAGCTTCTAGGACACACTGGAGATGCCAAGTGTGCATCAGAGATGCTTTTTCTTCTACATCCAGCTTTATGTATGCAAGGACAGTTGACACATAGTTAATAATTAGTAATTGATAATTTAATATTTAGTACATGTGATTAAGTACATGTGACTAAGAGCCTTTGGGCTGTGCAAATATTAAGGAATGTGTCTGAGCTACTCAGAGACACAGTGTTTTAAATTAGGGGTATGGTGGGACATTTTACCTGCTAAGAACAAAAAGGACATGAAATGAAATAGCAGAGGTGGAAATGCTGATTAAGTTTATCACAGCTTGGACTTGTAAATCCAAGGCTTCCCCAGCCACATTCTTCTATGCCTCACATCATAGAGACTCCCTGGACCAAATTCTGACTCCAGAAGCTCATTTGAGACTCTTAGTAAAGACAAAAGGACCCACACAGAAGTCCCTGGAGGCAAATTTTTGTCTCCTGAATTTATGAAAGCACAAATATTACCCTCAATGAGATGCTCCTCTTCAGTAATATGTACTTTCTCAACGGCTTCCACTACAGAGCTGTCACTGCCCTCTACCAGCCCACTGTCCTCTGCTGGTCCTGGAGATGGTGCCCCAGCGTCTTCTCCTGGTGCTGGCGGTGAAGGCCCCCTGCTCTCCTCTCGCCACACAGAGGGCAGCTCAGAGCTCTCCTCCTCTCCGGCAGGCAGGGGCTCGGTGCCCTCTGGCTCCTCCCTTTTACTGACCGACTCTGTCTTTCCCTCCACGTTCAGGATCGTGGCTGAAGCCTCCTCTCCCGGCAGCTGCTCAGAGGCAGGGCTCACACGCTCTGCTGGGTCCAGCTGTGTGTGCTCAGCTACCGTTCCATGGTCATCTGCAGTCAGGGTGTTTGCACCTGAGGATGCTTTTAGTGACAGCAGAGCAAGGAAAGGAAAAAGAGAATTACTAAAGATAATTGGTGAATGGGCACATGAGCTGGATGACAACTAAACCCACAGTGAACCACACAAGCAGTACCTGACAAAGAGCTCCCTCCTGGCCAGGGAAAATACTCCCTCACAGGTCTGCTGCACATATCCACACATATCCAGTAGAGATGATGCTGCTCTTATATTAAGTTTTCACTTGATGCATGTTATATGAAGAGAGCAGATTTTTTTGCAAGTCAGTGTTCTGTTACATTTTCCCTTTTGAATCTGAGTGTGCAGGTGGTTTGCTGGTGATGGGACAGTGCAAGGAAGCACCTTTTCCTGCCCCAAACCAAGCACAGCATCAATGGGGGAGTGTGAGGGAGCTGCTGTCCTGGGCTGTGTGAGAGAAGTTCTGGTGGTACCTTCAGGGGGACTGAATAAAACCCCTGAGAACTCAGAGGATGAGCAGTGCTCACTTCTTAAAACAAAAACCACTTTGTTTTTTTCAGTACTAAACTACCATTCATACTATGATTGTCTAATAAAAAATTCAACAACAGGAAGCCTAAACAAATTAAAACTTCCACTTCTTTCATCTTTCATCAACATATTGGCTAGTAAAGCAATGGGTTTTGGCAGAAAAAAAAAATTATGCTTAAAGTACTGACAAAATTACTTTGACAGGTATTTAAGGATAAAAGCTGAAGACTCAAAATTAGCTATACCTACCTATCAGACTGACTTATTAACATTTTGATGAAATTCAGTTTGACAGGATCTTCTATTTAACCTTTTCCTAAAGAATGTCAGGATGAAACCCCTGGTAATTCAAGCATGAAATCTGTTTATATAATAATTACAAACCTGGAAAAACTGTATTTTCTGAGAAAATTATGATTGCAGTGTCAAAGTCAGTAAGCAGAACCATATGATACTGTTCACAGATGAACACATCTATACATGTCATATAGACATAGATGAACAGGAGAAAAAGTAGTATACCCTGCTCTTAAAACATCTGTTTCAATACTGCTGTCCTTAAAGTAAGTTTACAGTTCTTTTGAGACATTCAAGCAAAACAGCTCCCCAGCAAATGTCACCTTGTTAGCATGTGCCTACAGACCCAGGGAAGGATGGCTAAGCCAGAAGAAGAGCAAGAACTGAGAATCTGGACTGTTGAGACAGACAGAAGGCAATTTCGACTACGAGACAGATAAAATCTCATTTGTCCCAGGAACTGTCAAACCACCCAAGTTCCAACCAACCCCTCCAAATCCACAGTGGAATAGCAATTTATAATGCAACTCCAACAACAGGAGGCAAACTCAGCTATGGGTCTCTGACAACAGACCCCCACCCCCCCCCCCCCCCCCCCAGGGCAAGACCCTGCCTCTGACAGCTGCCAGGGGCAGGGGAAAGGGCAGAGGGTCCCAGCCCACGGGGCTGAGCGTCAATCTGTCAGTGGAATTCCTCTGTCAACCTGTTCAAGCCCCTTTCCAATCTGTTTACACTCAGTCTCCACTATACCCAATGGGAATGAGGGCTGCAGCCCACTTACATCCCCTGTAAAACACATCTTGGCTGGCTCTAAGCCTGCTGCTGGTCATTTCATCATGGCAGTTCTTGCATTATGAGAAACACCAAATATATTTCCCTGGTTGCTTTCTCTAGACCTCTATCACACCTTGTCTTCCAAGCACTCCTTTTCCTAAAATGAAGCTCAAGGTGAAACAGATACCAAATCAGAATAATAGTGAGTAAACGTTAAACTTAAGCTGCTCTAAGCAGTGATTTAAAAAGCAATGTATGCTCAGAGACCAGAAATTCGATGTTTTTCGCATTTTTATTTTTTGTCCCTTTAGACATTTTCATGCCTTCACCTTGCTCAGTGCCAGATGGACAGAGAGCATTAAAAGCCTACAGACAGAAACAAATGAGCCATGAAAATTAGCATGTTATATAGAGTTTTAATTTATGTTAACAGTAAAAGAAACAATTCAAATGTATTATTACTAAGAATTTCCTGCAGCTCCTATAAGCATCAGTAGTATAACTTCCAGCTAGCCCTCAAAATGTTTTATATAAATTGGATTATAAAATACTGCCATGCAACATAAGATCTGCACTGCTGGAAACCCTGGAAGCATTCCTGTGCTCTCATCTGAAATGCAAAGAATTCCCAAATATGGAAAAAATAAATCCTCTCAGTAATCTGTTCAATACCTTTATCCCCAAGAAAAATGAACATCATGTGGCAGTCAACATTCCTAGGATTCCTTCTAGTTTTGTTTTCTTTTTAAATTTCAAATTTTTATTTTCCCTGCTGTAGACTCTTTTAGCTGGAGAAACAAAGAAAAGCACAGTGAATGTATGTGGGCCATGGCTACAGTATTTTCTCTTTGCCTTCTTTCCTTTTGGAAAAGCCTCAAAGTTTTATGAGTTTAACATCAATGGAAGAAAATTAAATACATTTTCCTCTTATTAGAGAAGGGGTTTTTTCAAATTATCTTTTCTTATTAAAGTAAATTAGCAAATTGTTAACATATCTGGTTAGTAATTGCCAAATTAATGCAAATCTTTCAGCTGTAATTACAAACTGCACTTCATCCTCGCCATGCCATTAGTGTATGTATTTAGTACATTTCATGACCTATCCTGCCATGAACATACTTTTATTCAGAATAATTAAAATACTCAGAATAAATTACTTCTGCTGTTTCTTTGAGTCCTTCAGTGCTCCTGTGCAGGTATCATTTAGTGGAGGATGGAAAGGCAGAGGAATTGGTACACTGACCAGGTGACTGAGGCAGCAGGTACAGCATAAAGGGGTTTCTCCTGATACTTTCAGCAGATGTGTGCTGGCTCTGTGGTGGCACAGACAATGCTCAGCCCACAACCTGCTCTCCCCTCTCCAGTCACAAGCCACAGCACCACAAGACAACACACAGAATATAAAACCATGCAAAACCCGTGGCTGCTGCAGGCGGAGTAACAACAACAGACCATAACTCAAGAATATAGGAAAGAAATGCAGTAAAATGAAATGCAAACAACTTTTTGGAACTGCCTTCGAGATGGATCTTTCTGCAGAGGACAACTCCTGTAACTGCAGCATTCAGGTTCTTACAGAAGAGTTTCCAAAATTTCCTTGGAGCAAAGAGCTAAATATTATGAATATGGAAACAAAGTTTTGTTTTAGTTCTACTGAAGAGCAAGAATATTCTTATGGAACACCCTGCAAATATAGCTTGCTCACAAAATTAGTCTGCTGTGACTTGAGCCAATTAAAGCCACAAGAACATTGCCGATGCTGCACATTATGTCGGGTGGATTTTGTAAGAAAAAGGAAGGATGGTGGGGTCAAATATTGCTAATTCATTATTCTTTTAAAGACCGAAAGAAAGGGCACTAGACTGGCAAGGTACTAAACAAAAAGACCAACAGCAGGACGCATCTGGAAATTAAACAAACAAACAAACAACAACAAAACAAAACAAAACAAAACAAAACAAAAAAAAAAGCCAGCGGAGCGGAAGGGACTTAGGCATTCATTCACAAGTTACACCAGTTTCGAAGCCATCACTTTCGGAGGGCAGCTCCCTCCGCTGCGCGGGCAGAATTAAAAGCCGAGGCAAACCCGACGGGCTCCTGGCCCCGCGGGGTTTCTGCGGGACGCGCACCCGCGGCGCCTTCCCCGCGACGGGACGGGACGGGACGGGACGGACGGGACGGACGGGACGGGACGGGACGGACGGGACGGCACCGCCCTGAGAGCAGCGCGGCCCCGCACCCCAAAGAGCTCTGCAGGTCCCCCCGCCCGGCTCCCCCCGCCCGCTCACCCGGCAGCGGCGGCGGCTCCTGGGCCCGGCTGCGGGCGCTGCTGGAGCAGCCCATGGCGGGGCCGGCGGGCTCTGCAGCCGCTCCCGACGGCCGGCCCGGCTCGGCTCGGAGCACGGCTCGGCTCGGCTGGCTCGGCCGCCGGGCAGCACCGACCTGCGGGGCCGGGGGGGCGGCCCCGGCGATGGAGCCTCCCCCGCCGCTCGGCCCTGGCCACCTGCCCCGGGGCGGATTCCTGCGCTGTGCCAGGGTGCCTGCCACAAGGTGCAAGTGGCAGCCGGCGGGAAGGGTGCACACTCCGTGTGCGCCGGAGTTTAACCCTGGGGTGTGCTCGTAAACTCCTCTAACAAGCTTTGAGCCACGACAGCATCGAGTAGAGGAGACCCGCAGCCCGGGTAAGAGAGTCCAGCTCTGGCAGCGGTATCAGACGGACTTGGAGGCCACGCCGATGTTTGGCGGTCCGTGAATGCGGCTGAGCTTGTGAACCTGAGACTGAGGGTGTGGGGTGTCTGTAGGGAACCGCAGACCGGACCCGCGAGAGGAGCAGCAGGGCTGGGTTATGTGCACTGGCTGTGTGTGGTTTGAACATCTCGGGGGTGTGCTCGTACACACACTGGAGCCGCAGCCCCGCTGCCAGCCCTGCCTGCACACACGAACAGCTGCAGGATGCACCCGTGGGGCTGAGAGGGACAGACAGACCCCTGGGGTCTCAGCAACTCGGAGACAAACAGGAATCCTTGGTTTGCAGAGTCCTCTGGGTTCAGCGGCCATGTGCAACACCCCTAGCATCAGCCTGAAAGGTAAAATAATGATAATATTTTTATATTAGCATATAGGCAAATCAACGGATGTCCAGGAATGCTGAGGTGGCCTAAAAACGTCCCAGAGTGTAAGAATGAAAAATCTTTGCCACACATTTGCTTGCATAAGCAGATAATGTATTTATTGCACCCAAGACATAACTTGATTATGTCAAATTTAGACTAATCATGTGTTCTTCTAAATGAACTTTTTTTATCCACCCAGAAATTTATTCGGACAAATCATATTGTATTCGGACATTTGTCCAGGGTTTGTGATGTTCCACAGCCAAGGCAGAGCAGTAGCAATAACTCCAATAATTTCTGCAATAGTTTTTGCTTCCTTAGTTTGAATTAATTTTCAGGATGCTTTTTAAAAAACAACATTAAAAATCCATTGTAGGCTCTGTAGATTTCTATGTGGCAATATATAAGATTATTATGCAACACTAGACACTGAAATGCTGGTAACTTTACAATTAGCAAAACGTGTTGCTCTGTGACAACAAAAGCAGGAGTGCAACAAAGGGCTTAGCAACTTAAAAATTAATTTCAGAAATATTTAACATTCATGCTACTGGTGTGAAATCCTGACTGCTGTGGTGGGAGTGAGGTCAGTTCCCTACATAGCATGTGGGGATTTCCTGAACAGCACAGAGGAAGACACCCAGGCATCCATCCCACTGCTCTGCTGCCACAGGTAGGAAATAAAAGTGTCTGGGACTCTGAAGCTGAGGAAGCCTGACATGACAGGAAACATACCTGATATCCCACCTGTCTTCTGTGACCTTTCACAGAACAAAGTAAAGAGGACGGGCCACCAGGACAGACTCATCAAACACTGGGCACTGAGGAAAATAAGAAAGGGAAGGTTACATTTAGTTCATTTTCTTGCCTGCAGAGCTTTGTACCTGCTTCCCTCCCTGTCCTAACCAAAGGGTGAGCTGTGCAGAGTGCACCTACCGTCCAGCTTCCTGCAGATACAGCAGAGAAGGAGCTCAAGGTTTACAAGGCCAGAGAGAGGGAGCGTGGCTCAGGGTGTTTCGGCAGCAAGGCTCACCGGGGGTGCTCTGTACTTCGTGTTCTTTAAACAGGCTTTGGATAGGATACAGAAATAGAAATGGGAGCCCAAGGGCCATTTGGCAGGTGGCTCCCACAAACACTAATTAACAATGTCATGGTCTTCCCTCTTCCTGCATGAAGGAGGAGTTGCATCTTTTGGGCAGGAAGACTGGACATAACAGAGCCAGTGCTGGAGCTGGACCCAGGCAGGGCACACCTCAGCATTTCGGCCAGGCCAGGCTTGGACAATGTGTGCCCTCTGCAGAGCACCCAGCACAAACACATCTCCCTGGGATAACTACACACTGCCTCTCTGCTACTGTCCTGCCTTCTGGGAGCACAGGATTGTAAGACCTTGTACAGAGTCCCAAAGAAATTCATGCAAGGGATACTGTGGCTGCAGCACGATGTTGGCAGATGAAAATCCTTGGTAAGTTTTCCATCCCATCCCTTCCCCTTGGCAGGGCATCTTCCATAGACTCTCTGCCTTCTCTAATCCAAACCACCCTGGTACTGCCCCAACTGAAGGTAGTACCAAAGTAGCACAAAAAACCCCCAAACCATTAGAGCAAATAAACAAAACAATTATATTGCACTAGTTATTTTATTCAGGAATACAAATTGGGAAATTAAAATTAAATGTAAACTATGGGTATTCAGGGATAGCTGTATATCCAGAGGTAAAGCAACAAATACCTATGACCTTGTATATACAATCAGCAATACACTTCCAAAAGCAAACTTCACAAAGATTTCTCTAAGATTTCTCAAAGATTTTATCATTGCCTGATAATTTTTAAGTTCTCCAGGCCAGTACTATATGACCAAACTTGTTGCACTCATTCCAGAGCTCACTAGCTGTTAAGATTTTTGAGTATTTTAGATATTATTCCTACTGCAGCAATTACTTTTATATCTATTTTCTGATAGTCCCAAATCCTATGACTTTCCAAATCACAGTGATTTTTCAAAACATTATGTTAATCAAGTTTTCTTTTTGATTACTTCTTTTCTCAGCTCTTTGGGTACAGGATGATCAGTACCTAAACAAGTAATAAAATATTCTGAACTGTTTATTGTGTCAAGTAATTCAGGCCAAATGTTTCATTGATCCAAATATCTGTAGGTCCATTGAAGGCTGTTCTGTGATGCTGATTTATGAATTGCAGAGAGCTGCCTTCTGAAACAGCTATTTCTGTTTTGCCTGGGATAGCAATGACCTTGAAACTTAGCTCCTAGTACATGCCTTGTAATTTTCTGGAAAGGAGGCAATCTGAAGATTTTCTCATCAAACTAATTACTGTCTTTAGAAATCTTCACCTGTGGATTTCTGCACAATTTGGTCCTTAGAAAATGCAGTTTCTCATTGTACTGGCACTGGATTTAAGCTGGCTACATATACAGGTGTAAAAATGTATGTATTTATACATGTATATACTTATGTATGTGCATACACACATACTTCTTAGCATGCTTTTATGGGCTGAAAATCTATCCAGGTCTGCAGATATCCAGGTATTCACAACAGTCAGTATTTAACCTCAAGGTTTTCCCTGTTCCCTGATGTGAAAACCTTTCTGCACTTGACCCATTTTCCTCCACAATTCCTTCCTTCCTTCCTTCCTTCCTTCCTTCCTTCCTTCCTTCCTTCCTTCCTTCCTTCCTTCCTTCCTTCCTTCCTCATAGTAAAGCTGCTTTAAGGGTGGCTGAAGAAAGGTTTTAATTCAGATCTAGTGGGCCTGTGTCTTAGTGGGATTCTAAATTCCCAGTAATGTGAAACAAAGAGCTGCATTCGTCTGCCTGACAATACAGGGGATAGTTCAGGGCACAACCCTGTGAAAATCAGATGAACATGTTTGCATTTGCTGTAAATGCAATGATTATCAGAGAACACAATCTGTCACTTTTAATAGCTCTGATATGCAAAACTAGAGAACAAAGGCTGCAGGTGTTCACACAGCATTGTTGTGTAATTGTGCAAGGACGTGACCAGACTATAAATCAAAGCAGGACTGCATTTTTTGCATGTTTTCACCCTATTAAAAAAAAAAAATGTTCTCTTCATATTGGAAATAAAGACATAGGCCTAGCTTGTCAGAAGATCAGTTTTCTTTTCTGAATTGAATCTCCTAGCATGTGGCCTGTGGCACCTGAAGGATGGCTATGGACACACTGTCCCTCTTGCAGTGGCTTCAGCAGAGGCTACAATTTGAAATCCCCCCAGACACACCACACATTTACTGGAGCTTTCCTAGTAACAGATCAGTATTATTATTTAACCTTGAGGTTAAATACTGTCTGTTGTGAATATCTGGATATCTGCAGACCTGGACAGATTTTCAGCCAGTAAAAGCATGCCAAGAAGTATCTGTGTATGCACATACATAACACAACAGTACCTGTTACCATCTCAGACACCTGGCAGCTCTGACAAGGAGCAAGTGCTGAGTTCTACACATTGCCTACACATTGTTCTACACATTGCCTACCGACTTTCAGGGGAAGGGGCTAAGCAGGGCTACAGCTTCAGATGTTCCTCTGCATCCCTGGCTGCCAGAGTGATCCCAACTTTCTCTGAGGATCAGCAGCACTGCCACTTCAGCTTTATAAAGACCTCAGAAGTTCAGAGAATTTAACAGAAGTATCTATCCCAGACTGTACCATAGGGTGCCCATGTACTGCTCATTTTTCAGACTTCAGAATTATTTTTTCTCATTCTTCTCTTTCTCTTTCCAACCTTTTCTCTCAGGTAACTATACACTGTCTACAACAGCACACATAATTAGCACACATGCCTCTTTTCTTAGTACCTCATTTTACTATTCACTGGATTTTCTGATGAGTAATGAGAAAAACTGATGATATTATTACCACTGCATTTGTGGGGGCAGTGCTTGGTGTTCTATAGCAGAGAGAAGTTGGGATTTCTCTGCAGAAAGGCATGCTGCTTGGTTGAACTCACATATGCACTATGTCCAGTGCTGATTCCTTGCAGCCAAACTGCTGCAAGAGACCCCAAGGTGATCCTGGCCAGCTCCATGAACTTGCTTGTCTGTCCCCAGGTATGTGTAAACCTGCCACCATGGCTTGTTTGTTGATACACTGGCATTAGTGTCAGTGCTGCTGCAGGAGATTCCCTTCATGCTTTAGGATTTTAGCTTTTATATTTTTCATATATTTGTAATCCTGCAATTCTTTAGTGTAAAACTCTAAACTCCATACAGAGTGTCAGCTACTGTCTTCCCATTTTGGTCAGACAAAACAATTCCTCTCTAGGCCTGGGAATCAAGGAAATCCTTCTGTCTCAGGCCCTGAGAAATGTAAAACAAAAGTGAGTTGGGGGGGAGCAAACTAGGGGTAAATTACTTCATTACCTGAAGCTGCAATTGGAAGATTAACCCCCAATATGCAAATGGACCAAACTGATAAAAGTATGAAAACCCATGACTCGTTATTTTTTTTTTTTTTTTGTGTGTAGCCTGTGGGTGGACTTTGTCTATCTGAAGTGTACCTGAAGACCCTTCAATAAATATAACCACTTTTCATACCCTTAATTTTGTCCGGCCTCTGTTTTTAATTGATCACAACAAGGCATCACCCTGACTTATCTTTTTTAGATACACTGAGTTGCTTTCATTCACCCAAAATGAACTTGCTTTCTAATTTTTGGGATAGGTCAGTGTTCCACCACTGAGTTTTCTCATAGTGCTCTCACTCTTCTACCTCTTCATACCTCTAACTGCTGCTTTCTTACACAACCTTGTCAGCATTTAGTGGGGAAAAGAACTTCAAGACCACTGCTGTCTGGATTACGTTCTCCCTCTGTGATGGAAACCCTGCTCCTGCCCTGTCACCAGGCAAGCACAGTTAGGCCAGGATGAGGAGTGGTCCTGCCTTCCCCAAGTACTCTGTGTGCTCATCTCCAGTGCCAAAGTGAGCCCCAGCCCGCAGAGCCCCAGAGCCAGAGCAACACCTGGCTCAGCCCGAGGAGGAGCTGACTCCCTGGCTGAGCGTGGTGGGGCAGGCAGGGGGATGCATGAGACCACAGTGCCTGCTGTTGGTGCTGGGAGAAGTAACACTGCTTTTCCTGAGGCTGCCAGCTGCTCCCTGGGTCGCTCCATCTTGAGACTTGTTTGTTGGAGACAGAGACATTGTCTGCTGCTTCCCTGCCTTTCCTCTATTTCTGCTGCATCACGGCCCCGTTGTGGATGGGAGCTCAAGATCCCTGAGGGTGCTGAGGGTGCCAGGGTGCCAAACTCTCCCTGATGTGCCTTCCCCCATTCCTTAATGCTCAAACGGCTCTTGTCAAGGCCCATGCACTCCCAGATGGTGTTTTAAACAAAACAGTGGCTGTAAAATATTGTTTAAGGAATTTTAGTGGGGCCAAAGCCTTTTCTTTCTTCTAGTGTAATTTTCATTTGATTTGGACTGGCCCTTTGTCTTTATAAAGGACATTTTATGGACTACAGATCCCCAGGAGAAGCCTTCACAGAAGGGAGATTTGGGGGCTGAGAGACAATAGTGCTCATTTCTGCATGTATTTCCACCACCCCCAACGCAATCCTTATTCCACCTAGATTTAGGAACAGAATTTGGGGTCCAATGCCAAACATGTCTATCAGAAAGTTCCTTTGGAAATGCAGAGATTTTTTAAAAAGCACATTACTAGAAAGAGGTGGTTTTATAAACGGCTAAGGAAAGTTGCTCTCTCCTAACGTGAGTGGAGGCTGCAAGGGTATCCTTGGAAACAGCTCCCTCTCCCGGAGCCGTGCATGGCTCCCGCATCTTGCAAGGTGACATAAAACCTGGAGTAGTCCAAAGGAATGGCACCGAGGACTTCACGAGGCCCACTGAGCCATTACTCCCTTGCCAGGAATTTCAACAAGGATGAAAGATGAATGTTTCACCAGATCATAACCAACCGAGTAAAAGTATAAAGACTTAAAAGCAAAGTCACAGTTTGATGGGGAATAACAACAATGCACCTGAGGGCTGGGACAAGGGCAAAAAGAGGAACAGGAAAAGAAAGAGACATAGACTGGAGTTTACTTTTCAGTTGCCAAATAAAAGTTTGAAGTATACTTCAAAATTGATTTAATCATATTCTGTAAAGGGATAGAAATTTGGGTTTTTTTTAAATAAAAGACATTGGACTATAGAGACACACCAAAATATAAAATAATTATATTATTATTTATATACTACATGTATAATTTATGTGCTTAACACAGACATTATTCCCAGAGAACTTTACGTTTAGAGATGGACCAGTGTCAGAGTTTCACTTGTGATATTTCAGCTCCATTTAAGATTGGTAACATTTTTTCCAACATACCTTTGTCTCAGTGTTACTTTATATCTTAATTTAGGTGCTTAAACTGATCTGTCAAAACCAAAGGCTGTTACCCAGAAAAAAATGATTGGGATGATGGTTTGCATTTTGACCAAAGGCTGCCTGTCACAGAGAAGCTTTTCCTGTTGGAAATATTTTGGTTAGGTCTGTGATCATACATCAGAAAAAGTTACCATGGAGGTAGCCATAACAGGAGAAGGGCATACAGTATATTGCTATAAATTATTTCCCTTATTTGAAATATCTAATAATAAAAGCATACTATAATAACTGAATGCAACATGTTTTGTCTTGGCTTTTTAGTTTGTTGGTCCATATTCCATATTGATAAATGCATCACACTTCCTAACGCTGACAAGTCCAGCACTTTGCCATGCTTGTGCTAACCTGGGTGAGTCTAGCAAAGCTCCTATGCTAGTTTTGTAATTTCATAAGAAATGTACATGCTGGGATGCCTTTCTGGTGTAGGGTCTTAAGGGCATAAAGTCACACTAGCAGCAAACCTGTTGTCCTGTCCCCAGGCTGGATCCCTGAGCATCCTCTAGGGGTATGTCACAGGCAACCTCTGCAACTCACAGAGAGCACCCACACTGCTCATCCCTGCAGGCACCAGCTGGGCTGCTGATGCTCTCTGCTCCCTCCTGCGCCAGCCTGGCCTGCTTCTTCCAGCACTGTGGACAGCACTGTGGGATTGAGAACAAATGTCCTGGCCTGAAAATGGCAGCCTCATGTCGTGGCCCTGGTCCCAAACCACACCGTGCATGTGTGCTCAGTGAGACAGTTTTCAAGCTGGTGGTTTCCAGAGTGCATGCGGGGCAGGAGGAAGTTTCCCTGCACTGTCACTCCAGCACAGCCAGGGGCTGCTTGGGGACGGGCTAAGGACACTGCACAGCTGGTGGGAGTGCAGAGCCATCGCCCCAGCAAACCTGGGAGCTGCGCTGAGGGCGCCCAAAGCTGAACCTCTAATGTAGGCAGTGTCGGGCCCAAGTCTATTCCCAAGCTCAGTGGCTGGTTTCAGGCAAGAAACCTGTCTGTGGGCTCAGACTTGGGGCCATCCCAGGGCTGTATCCCATCGGGACAGGCCATTCATGCAGAACTGGGGCCTGCCAGGGCTGTTGTGCAGGGCAGAGGGCAGGCGCTGCTGCTTTAGCGAGGCAGCGTGCACAGCGCGGACAGCAGGGACAGGGACAGGCCACCATGTGTCCCTTGTGCTGGTGCCCTGCAGTGCCCAAGGGATTTATCTTCTCCATCCCATCATTTTCCCCACCAGCCCTGTGCCAGAAGTGACAATCCCCAGGGACACTGTTCTGGTGACACCCCACCTGGAGTACCGTGCTCAGCTCTGGAGTCCCCAGCACAGGAAGGACATCGACCTGCTGGACCGAGCCCAGAGGGAGCCAACAAGACAATTAGAGGGAGGGAGCTACGAGGAAAGGCTGAGAATTGGGATTGTTCAGTCTGGAAAAGAGAAGGCTTTGGGATGACCTGATTGTGGCCTTCCAGTACCTGAAGGGAACCCAGAGGAAAGATGGAGAGGGACTGTTTTTTACAAGAGCATGTAATGCTAGTGACAGGAGAAAGAGGAATGGCTTCAAACAGAAAGAGAGTAGGTTTACATTAGATATTGGGAAGAATCCCTTCACTGTGAGGGTGGTGAAGACACTGGTACAGGTGCTATGGATGCCCCACAACCCTCTGAGGTATTCAAAGCCAGGTGGGAAGGGGCGCTGAGCAACCTGGCTTAGCAGAAGATGGCATGGCAGCGGGGCTGGAACTAGGGCAGCTCCAAGGTCCCTAGCAATCCAGGTCATTCCGTGATTCCATGATGGGAGGCTCAGGCCGCTGCGGCTCTTCCCGCATCAGCTCCTGAAGCCTTCCGCGAGGCTGTGCTGTGAAACAGAGTTAAAGCCGCTCTACAGAACGAGAGCGGCGGCGGGACGGGAAAGGGCGGCGGCCAGCGCCCCGACGGGAACACCCTCAGCCGGGCCGGCCCCTCAGCCGGGCCGGGCCCGCCCACATCACCTCATGACCCGCCCACATCACCTCATGACCCGCCCCCACCTGGTGTGGCCCGCCCCCATGCGGTGTTGCCCCGCCTCCTCCGGACAAGGCCCCGCCCCGCCCGGGGCGGCCGCCGTGGTTCGGGAGCACTGGCAGTCGTGGGGCGGGGTGGGGTGTGCGCGGCTCTCGCGAGAGCTGCCGCGGGTTTCGCGCGGTGCTCGCCGGGCGCTCGCTCCTTTCTGGCGGCCCGGCCATCTTGGCGGCGCGTCTGTGGTGAGCGGGGCCGGGCCGGGGGCGCGGGGGCCGCTGCGGGCGCTGCTGCCGGGTTCTGACCGCTCCCCTCCATCCCCCTGTGTTCCAGGTACCGCCGGACCCCGCGCGAGGCAGCAACATGGTGGCCGCGAAGAAGACGGTGAGTGGGAGCGGGGCCGCGCCGGGCGCACGTGGTGGCGGAGCGTCCGGGCAGCGCCCTGGTGCGCGGGGGCCCCCGGCATGGCCTGGGCGGCGGCCGGGGGTGCTGGGGGCCTGGGCACAGCCCGCCGCGGCCCTCAGAGCTCGGACCGTGCCCTCCTGACACCGGCCGCGCCCCTGGGCCGCCTCCCGCCGCGCTCGGAGTCCTCGGGTCCCTCCCGCGCGATGTCCCGGGGGCTTGCAGAGCTCCTGAGGTGGCTGCGGGAGGGGAGAGGTGGTGCCGAGGTCCTGGTGCGGGTGGAGTTCAGTTTCGCCTTTCCTGCCATGTTCTGGCCTTTCTCTCAGAGTGGCTCTGACAGATCTGAGTTTATTGGCCAAAGGTGGTGATTTCGTCCGTCAAATGCGCCTAACCTGTTGTCATGAGCATCGCTCATGATATTACAGCTCCCCTGCTGTAGTATCAGTTCGGTATCGCACAGAAGTACTTTCTTCTGCTGCTCCATGTAACGTTGTCAGTGTTTGCCTTGGGGAGAGACAGACGCTAAACCTGGCTTAGCCAGGCTAAGCAAGACTTTGCAAGGCCTTGACTAGCTGAGCTTGACAAGAGCTTGTCAGATACACGCAGATGTCACTGATTTATGTAGATAACAGCAACAGTGCTTTGAGATGTATTTTCCTATTGAGAGATGTGGGGGTAAGAAAGAACTTCTTGAACTTGTGAAAACATACTATCAGCAATGCCCCTGTCTGTAAGCTTTCTTATACTCTGGTAACTGACTGGCCTTTCCTAGTCCATGTTTCAGATTATAGGGAGATTATGAAAAATGCATATATTTGAAATTTCTCTATTGTGTTCTGCATTATTTTGAAAAGTGTGAAGTAACACAATAACACTTTTCTACATCTTTTTCAGAAAAAGTCCCTGGAGTCCATCAACTCCAGGCTTCAGCTGGTTATGAAAAGTGGTAAATATGTGCTTGGGTACAAACAAACCCTGAAAATGATTCGTCAGGGCAAAGCCAAGTTGGTCATCCTCGCCAACAACTGTCCTGCTTTGAGGTAAGCAGATGTGGGAGAAGACAGTTCTGAGATGAGTTCTTGGTACAAATGCAGTGTGTGCTTCGTGCTAATTGCTCCAGAGACTTAATACAGAGGGCTTTGCTGGCATGTTCTAGAGTGCTCTGAAATTTGTTTGGTAGTTTGCTGTGTAATGATTTCAAGTCTAGAAGTGTTGAAATGCTTCCTGGTGTTTTTCTGGCTTTCTAATTCAAGGAGTTTGCACTAGAGAAAGTACTGGAAGCTTTTCACACTTGATAGCGTTCACTAAGAGTGTAATGGGGCTGAATTCCTATGTTTTTCCAAAGTAGTGTATTGGAAAATAATTTTATAGCTAGAAAAACTGATAGCAAATTTAAAATATATGAAGCACTTTGTCAAAGTTAGTTATAAATTTGGGGTCCTGGCCAGTGAACCTCCTTTTTTGAGAATGTAATTTGTACTAATAGCTTGACACTTTCCTCATTGAATACCTGAGCTCTTTTTGTTGTTGAGGGATATTAAGAGGCTCAAGACAATGTCAGTGCAAAACCCAGAAATTAGATACTTGAGAAATAGCAAGACTGTTGTAGTGGGCAGCAATCCCCAATATTGGTGGTGATCTGAAAATGCTTGGGAAACAGTATTGACTGCTTGACTCTCCAAGTGGAAATCAGAAGAGAGGGCAGCATAGATGGACTTTTTGTTTTAAATTAAAATACATGTTTCCTTTCTCAGCTGCAACAGCTGTGTCGCTCTGTTCAGCACCTGGCCACCACTGGCCATCGACATTAACGCTCTTAGTTCATGCACTTTGACACATACAGGCCTTTCAGAGGTCTGCAGGTGCTGAATCCTTCTACCATGTAGAAATGAGCCTGAGTAGGAGCAGCCTGAAGGGTTTTTTTGTTACAAACCGTCAGCTGACATCTCAGTAAAGGTTCCTGAGCCACAAGCATGGAGTGATGCTGCCTCACAAGAAACAGCTGTGTTTCTCTGGGTGGGAAGGAAAAGTTAAGGGTCTTAAGGTTCAAGTGTGGTAGGAGTTAAAGCTGCTCTCTCTGTATTGCAGTTGGTCAGAATTGTTTGTGGTCCTGTTAACACCCAGTTTTTGGATTTCAGAAAATCAGAGATTGAGTACTACGCTATGCTTGCTAAGACTGGTGTCCATCATTATAGCGGGAACAACATTGAGCTGGGCACAGCATGTGGAAAATACTACAGAGTGTGCACACTGGCCATCATTGACCCAGGTAATTCTCTCCTGCAGTGTAGGGGCCAAATGAGGAGGTGTCTGTGGATCCTCCCTTCTCCTGTGAGTAGCAGCACTGAGCAAGGAATGAGAAGGAGTGGTGACACACTCCACTGCATTTTTCCATCAGGTTTAACCATTAAAATTTTCTCTGATCAAGATCCTGTTCTTTTGTGAGTCTGAAGTTCTCAGAACTACTGAGAAGACTACTGTTTCTCTTGCACATAGCTCTTTTACTGCTGAGCCCTGTGAACATTTTGTCCGCTTGTCAGTCTGTAGGGAGGTTTCAGTGTCTGGGAAGCAGCTGTATGGGATCTATTTCTGAACCCATCAGCTAGGACATGAGCATGACTACATACTACTTACAACAGCCCTGTTTGACTGTTCATAATCTGAGACAGAGGGTTGTGACTTGTCCTGTTTCCCAGAATAGTATATAGTAAAATAACCAATAGGCAGGTGGATATTCATTGAGGGAATGAAAATTATGTTAAACACTTCATTTTAAAACTGTATGTTTATATGTAATGACTATGGTTTGGTAACAATCTTTGTCCCAGAGAGTTGCTCAGATTCCTTCTATAGGATGCTAAGTAGGTGACTTCCCATCTTCTTTCCAGAATGTTTTAGAATAATCAATCCCTTGTTCTGTTTGTTGACCAGAATGCATACACATAGGTGTAATGATTTCTGGAATAACTTTAACCAGCTGTTCCCCAAGTCACAATGATTTGAATTTCCTACTGCTTCCAGAAACTTTATTTAGCTTGCTTTTAGTCAAATAGTAGCTGTAAACTTAATTTTCAAACTGTTGCTTTCAGGTTTGGTTCTGGGTGGGGTGGGAGCTGCAGGTCAGTCCCAATGCTCTGTAGCTGACAATGCGAATATTCTCGCTGTCCTGATATTTCTGTGATCAGGGGAGGCTAGACATTCGCTATAGTAAAACTATGCATTGTGTCCTCCAGGGCTAGATTGCTGTTTTAGTCCTGGCTTTGTAAATGCTGGTGACAGGTCTGTAATTATTGGAAAGTCCTGTACTTGGATTAGAAAAACACAAGTATTCTTATCATCAATTTTATTTGCTTTTTTCCTAACCAGACTATCTGTTCTTTTAGGTTGTTTTCTTTTTCTAGAATCACTGTGGTGATTTTATGAGTAGGGATTTTTTTTCTTACTTTTATTCCTAAAATCATCTTCCCATGGGTCCTCTTGTAACAATACATTTTTGTTTTACAGGTGACTCTGACATCATTAGAAGCATGCCAGAACAAACCAGTGAGAAGTAAATGCTGTAAAGGTGTTATTTCTACAATAAAACTGGTTACAGATCTCTTTTAAAGAAAAATTTGTATTATACCTTTGTTGGTTTTGGGGAACAAACTATATAAATGAAGATTCATTACCACTGCTGTCCTTCTTGTTCTGTTAGAAATAACCTTCACATGGCAAAATTTGCCTTTCTTTCTGTAGGTATTGTGGATCTTAAGAGGTAAGTGAAGGAAGCCTTGATCATGGCAAGTATGGTGCCAAGTCCCAACGGGCTGGGGCTCCCATAGTGTTTGCTTTTGGGATGCTAATGCAAAACCAAGGCATAATGTAAGGGACTAGCAAATTTGGGATGTTGCTGGGGAATCCTATTTTACTTTAGTTAAATATTTCACACTGTTTTTACCAAGTGAATCATGTACTAATGTGCATTAGTTCCTTTGTCTTTTCCTTCCAAAAGTACATACTTGTGAAAGGAAAAACAGGATATTGCTTCTCGATGTGTAACATACACTTTCAGTAAGATACCAGTTAACTTCACAAAGCTGTTTTTAAATCTGTAGCCTTTTTTTAGTTTTGTGAAGATATTGGAGACAGATGAGCTGGTGTTCTCAAGTCACAATTGCTGAGAATGTCAGTATCTTAGAGATTTGTGCCTGTTTTGTTTGAGACCATGACTGCAGGATGTTCCTTATTACTAGGGACTGTTAGTTGAGGTGCCCGTGATTTTCTGACATGGTAAAAACAAACACCCAGTGAAATCAGAATGTACCTGTAACCTTGCAGAATTCGAAAGTATGCCAAAGCACAAGGTATCTTTCAAAGCTTGCTGCTGTATGTCCATGCACACTCACCACCTTGTCTGAGATCACTTAATCACTTAAGATTTGCTGCAGCTATTTCTGTTGTAAAGTGAATGAAGTTTGGTGTTTCCATTTGGAGAAAGTCAGGAGGCAGACTCTGAGCAAAGGAGGAAGTGCTGGTATATTTACATATTAAACTACAGATCTGGATGAGTTGCACTCAAGGGAAGGGAGTGAGACTTGAAAACACTTCTGGTGGCCAGAGTAGAAGCAGTTTGCTGGTTTTGTGTTTTAGTGTTTAACAGGTGTGCAGCTAGCTGAATTCACCAAGTAATGTTTTCAGAATTAATATACTACTTGGATTCGGGAAAGCTAGAGAATCAGTGAATACTGACCAAAGGACGGCAGGGAGAAGTTGGGTAGTCTGGACATAAGGAAAAGCTTTTGAAACAAGTTGTGATGCTCTGTTAATCCAGCAGACTTCCCACTTGGATAATTTAATTCCATCACAGTTTAAAAACAAATGTGTAACTATATTTTTACTTCCTACTGATTCCAGTAGTAACTTTAAAGAATCCAAGTCAAGCCTAATGGCTGTGAATGCTGTCTCACTTGTTCTATGTATGTCTATACATAGAACTATATATATATACACAAACTGTGTACTTAAAATACTAGGAGTGGAGGAGGGAAATACAGAAAAGCAAGTCAAATTCATACCCTAAAAATACTTCAAAACATGGAGGTTTCATTTCAAAAAATAACAGCATTTTATTATTTTGCATAGCTTATTTCAGTTGTTCTGCTTAATTAGAACTTCTGCTAGTTACTAAATTGTTTATATAAAATTATCAACATTTCTTATCTGCAATCAATGCAAGACCACACATGGCATATAAATGCAAGTATCCAGAAAATTCTTTTCAACTTCAGACACAAAGATGTTATTTTACTTTAAACCAGTTTAAGAAAATAGCTCTGACAAGTTTGTATAAATATACAGTGTAGCATACACTTCAAATTCTGATCAGTATTTTAGCCTGTTTTCCAAGTCTTCCATTCTCTTCGTCATTTCTTCCAGTAGATAAAAAGTTAAGGAAAGAGAGCTACTGATAGGATGCATTAATAGAAAAAGTCAGCTACCTGATTGCTATGGTCCATAAACATTCTCTTGTTTCTCCTCTTTGACTCCCAGTAGTTTCTCAAAAGATTCCCCTTTATTTTCTTGTTCTGATTTGATCAGCTTTGAGAAAGCTGTGTGAAGCCCCATTCCTTAACAGGCATACCTTGACATGGAGTTCAGACTGCAGCTTATTAAAAAGGCTGGTTCTACAAATTGCTTTTCTCTATTTTAAAGTGAGGGTAAATATCTAGTAAATTATCTAGTTAATGCTGTTTAAAAATGTTTCACTTAATCATGTGGAAAACTGCACATAACTAACAGTAGATTATAGAACTGTGGGGCTCTGAGACCCCAGTAAGAATGGCTGCTCCTCATGATTTGTTCCTGTCCACAGTTGTGATAGTGGTTTCCAGACAAATGTGGAATAGAGCACAACAAACTCCATGGGATCTAGGGCTGGTTCCATTTACAGTAAGAAGCTGTAGCAATGCAAAATAGTGTACAGCATCCCTTTCCTGACAAGCACTTCCAGTTGGCAGGAATGCGGTCTCCTGCAGGAAGATGGTGGACCAGTACTGTTTACTTCAGCCCCTCTCTCTGAGTGCCATGGAAAGGCTGCAGCCAGGGGAAGCTGAGAGGAAGAGGAGGCCTAGCACCAAGTGAGATCTGAAGGCACTAAGATCTACCTCAGAAGGATTAATTTGTGGCGCCCCACTCCTTGCTTGTTTGACTAGAGTCTTGATTTCAACATTTTAAGGTCTTACACAAGGAAGACGGAGAACTGGGTATAGAAATTGGGATCTTTGACACGTTGTTAGGATTTTTTTAGGGCAGACAGGCAAATTGAGTTTGGCCAGAACAGCCACATGTACTGTTATCCATCCCCCTGTCACCCTGCCACCCCCGGCAGTATCAGCAGGAAAATCTCTTGCTAGTAAGGAGCAAGGGTGGGTATCCTGCTTCTGTGGGTGTCCAGTCTGCCTGGACATTGGGTTTGGTAATTTCTGTGTGTCTGCTGTGGCAAGCTTACTCTGCATAGGAGCACCATGTGAACTGCATTTTCTTCAATAGCCATATTTCTCAAGTGTTCATAGAGGCAGAGGTGAAACAGTGAAACTGCACTCAACTTACTGATAGCAGTTAAATGTAGCTGGACACAAAACAGTTTGGACTGGTCCCTCTAAATTTGTATTGTGCAATGAGCTACTTTTGTAGCCAGTTCTCCCTCCCACGCCCCCCAGACCTCTGGATGAGGACCAGCCAGCAGTCTGCAGTTACCAAGGACTAGTGTAGCACCTCATACCTGAGCTGCTCTTGAGATAAGGCAGAGAAACAAGGTTTGTAATAAAGAGGAAACTGGATGGTTCATACTCTTCAAAGCAGTGGCTGCACAGCGCTCTGAGGAAGTGCTTAGCACTGTTCCTATCAAAACTCCTAGTCTCTGGTTTAGTGTTGACAGGTTTTCCATCACCTTGAGCCATTGGAGTAAAACTCACAGGGTTGCCTGCTCAAATGGTAAAGCACAAAAGCACATGTTGCTAAGCTTCTAAGCTTAGTAACTTAAGTTTTTTGAGTAAGCTCAGAGTTCCTCGCAGCCCAGGTGCAGGAGGTTGTGGTAAAGAGCTCCTGAAGGGGCAAGAATTGGTCTCCTTTCTTGTCAGCTTGCAGGTTGGAATGCTGTATGTCATATAACACATATATATATATGGAAGTGGGAAATTACCTAGAAATTTTTCTCCGAAGTTGTTTGAGGAAGTCCCGTCAGAGCAGTATGTATGTTGATGAGCATTTGCAGCACCTAGCAATAACCTTTCATGATGGCTTTCTCCTCCTTTATGAAATCTGCTTTGCATGGAGTAATTCAATCAAGTGATTAGAACATAATTCCATAAAGTGTCTGCCAAAGGATTCACTTGGGAAGGTGAGAGATAGGCTGGCTGCTGCAGGGAAGGTCTGAACTGGTAGGCAATGTTCTGCATCAGGTTACCAGCCACCGAGGGCTCTGCTTGCCTCCCTCTGGACTGACTGTTCACAGTCTGAAGCTGTTCCTGTCTAGGAAGCACAGAGTGACAAGCTGTTGGTATCACTGTACTCTTCTGTGCAGAGACTAAGTGCTTACTGCTGCTGCACACAGTTACACAACTCAAGCAGAACATGTGATGTCTTGTTGGCATTTATTTGATCAGAAGCAGCTTTCATGAAGAAAACAGGAATTTGCTGCATAAATAGTGCATGATGAGTGGTATTGCCAGTTTGCTGCTCTTTCCTGAGATATGGATATTGCAGGCAGTGTAAAGGCTGCTGCACTAGCAACTCCCTTGAAATAGACTAACTGGGCAGCAGAAGCTAGTGATCTGCACTGTGCTAACTTTTATCTGTATTTCTTTTAATGCAAGATTAACCAAACCTGAGTTCTCTGATTTCCTCCTCATCTAGAGCACGGTTTTAAATGACTCACTGCATATGGTGCCTCACCAAGGAGTTCAGGAGGGAAACATCTCCTGTACACCTGTAGCAGTAAATGCTATTTCAGTAGCATCTGAAGAAGTAAACCAAAGCAAAGCATGTTAGTCGTGAATTTGACCAGTTGTTTCTTTGCTGTTCCTGAAGGTGTTTACTGTAAGGGGTTATTAAAATTCAAGATCCTTGTTAATATTTTGGTTCCTTCTATGAAGGAGAAGCAGATTAAAAGTTAAAAGCCTTGCTTCTTGGCAACTATTATATAGTTTAGATTTTCATTACAATAAACTGATTTTAGCTATGGAGGCAGTTTAGACTTGATGCGAAAACCTGCCTTTCTTATCTTACCTGTAAGAAACAGTTACTCAGAAAGGATATATCGCTGGGTGAGTTTTCTTACTTCACTGGTTGCATAGTTCTGGAATGTCACAAGGTTTTCACATTTGCACTGGTCGTTATCTTTTGAGGCTTTTGCTGAAAAACAAACACTTAAGTAGAGGCTAAATGCTAAATAAATTGAATAGGATGGGGAGGAAATGAAAAGACATTATAAATGCAGAGCAGGTTTAATAAAGCTTCCTGTTCTCAAAACAGGTCAACATCCCAAGGAACGCCCTGAGGCAGGTTCTGTTGGTACTGGAAAACAGTACACAATGTGTAGTCCTCCATGTTCAAAGAATAGTCTGGGTTGTTCTAAGCAAAGGGAGCCTGATTACCTGTTGTTGAGTGGATGTGACTGTCTTCAAATAGATACTTGTGGTGTACTGCAAGATGTGGACAGTCAATGACATCTGTGATGGCTATTGTGGTTGATTCAGGTCCTGCAGGAAACCCCCCAAAACTCTAAAAATCAGACCTACTAAATTACAATTTTTTTTTTCTACTCACATGCACTGAGTTCTCCTTAATTAGTAAGTAATGTCACTAATTGCAGTGAGGCTCATTCAAGGAAAGGATTAGGGATGCAAAGATATGAAGGAACCAGGCTGTTAGGCTGTATTTACTGTATACATGATGTAAGTTGTGGGTTGCAGAACTGAAAGGGAATTGTGAAGGTTCCTTTGAAAAATAGAAGTGATTGAAAGCTGAACATGCTTAAAGTGTGAAGCCCAGTGTTGAAATACAAGCGTCCCCATGAAGTATTTAATTCAGATGATGTAAGAAGCATGCAGCCATTCTTTTGTTACAGTGAATCTCCATTTTTCACATTTCAGGGTGACTCGGAGAGGTGAGGAGGCAGGGACATGGGATAAACCATTTTAGCTGAATTGTGAGAGTTCTCTACAGAAGGCAGCAAGAAAGGACACTTGAGTTAAAACAGCCAACCTGATGGCTGTGGATCAGTCTTATGAAGCCTCCCAGATGATGCATCCTGCTGGTGAGGTGACTCTTTCAAGGCTGGTAGATAGAAATTTCCAAAGGAAATTATATCACAAAAGGAACAATAAAAATGTTCACATTCCCTATAACTGGAGATGTTTCTTGACAGTATCTTGATGTTGGTCTCTAATAACACATGGAGAATGCCTCATACCCGTGCAATTTAGAAGAGATCCAGTTTTGATGGAAACTCCACAACTTGCCCTTCAACTCAGACTACCAGAACTCCTCCAAAACCAGAAGTGATTATTAGTGAAGCAATAGTGAAGCAATCTGAAATGCCAGCAATCTACTTTGTGTCCTACAGTGAAAATTCTTTCATGTTTCATTATCATTCATCATCCTTTGGGGTGAACTGAATAAGAACATTGCTTGGAGAAAGAAAAAGTTTCTTTCTGTCCTTCAGTTTTCTTTATAATGGGAAACATTGATCAGGGTGTTAGGAGTTTTTAGGTGAGAAGGGTGCAGCAGCGTCTATTTGATACACTGCAGCTGTAAGCAAAAATACACGTTTCTAATTCATGAAGCACAGCCTTTAAAATGTAAGGATTTATTTCAGAGTCCACACCTCGATCTTTTTAGTCAGGAGGTTGAGAGGAAACAGAAACCTGTTTGGAGGTAGAGCCGCAGCCATTGTGTGCCCTGCGCCTTTCGTGCCGCCAGAGGGCAGTGTGGAGCAGCTGCGGTTCCTTGGGCACGGGTCCTTCGCTAGGAAATGAACACTTCACCTTCGACTGACTCCGGAGCCCTTCATGGCCCGGCTGAGCTGAAGAGCAGGTATTTAACAACTGCACGACGGGACCGATGATGCCAGGGTCATGGAGCATCTGGGACACACCCCCTCCTCTGGAACCCAGAGCTCCTTCCCTGAAAGTGAATGCATGGGGGTAAAAGGTGACAGTGCAAACTCGCCTGATACACCATGAAGATGCAGTAGGGAGGTGGAAGATGCTTCTGTGACATCCAGGTTTGCTATAACTATTGGGGTCCCTGCTGGTTTAGTCAGTTTTGACAGATGCATAATAAAACACAGCTGTGCTAAATTGCACTGGGAAGGAGATGAGGCTCTTTTGAGTGGAAGTTGGAATTACTGAGCATGAATATCAGGGAAGAACAGATGAGTGGTTGAATAAGGAGACCAGAGATCAGGCAGCAGAACTACAATATTTATATAGAGAGATATAGATATCTCAGTCTGCATGGGAACCAGCTGCTAGAAGGAACTCAGATTTTTGGAGAAGAGTTCAGGGCAGAGACGTGTGGGATGAGATCACAAGGGAATGAAACGAACAAGAAGCAGAGTCTAGCTGAAAAAAGATCAAGTGGGAACAAGGATGGTGAAGATTTCTGTTGTAGGAGCGATGGAGCAGGTAAGATGAATTTTGAGTGTTTGACCCTGGGTAATGACTTGCTCGAGAAGTTTTTCAGGAGCTGCAAGCTAATGAGGGTGTTGTTTAGGAAGGGCAGAGGAACTGACCTGAAATGTGTGAGCTTTGGGCACTGGGCTGGTGTGAACATGTAATTAGGGACAGAAAAATGACAGATGCACTGGTAGAGGTGGCAGGAGGTCTCCAGTTAGGAATAGGAATTGGACATTTAAGAAACTCCTCTTCAGGCTTCAGGAACTAGTTGGGGCTCTAAAATTTCTGATCTCATTGCCTCTGTGAAGCTGAATAAACACACAAGTAGTGACAGGCTGATCACCCTGAATCCCTTGGTGAAGTCAGTGCAATGAATAAATTTGTTGGGGAACAATGGCTGAAGCTGGATGTTCATTTTTACTGTTCTGTTTTGTAAAAAAACCCACAAGTAATTTGTTAGGAGGAGCCTGTGAGAAAGTGTCATCAAAAGCAGTGTCTGAATATTTGCCGAACTGATAACGGTCCACAACTTGGAAGGAGAACAGAATGTTAACCAGCTGGCTGCTGAGTACTGTCATCTGATCAGGGCTGGGGTCTTGTGACAAAAATAGTATATGACCATGTAATTAAAAGCTCCCTCAATGCACATGCCCAGGGCTGGAGCTGCAATCATATTGAGTGCGTATTATGTATGACATTGCTGGAGCCTCGTTAGTGCTTCCAGTCAGATGAGAAATTAACATTAACCACAGCAGTGAATGGGAACCTTCCAACTGAATTCCTTTTAATAAGAGGCAAGAGGGAGAAAAAAAAACCCTCCTTTTTTTACCTTTACTACTAGTTATCAAGAATAATTAATAGTAATCAGCAGCTATTTTACAAGGCAGATGCTTTCTTGCAGAATAAAAGAAAAAAGCCTAACCCCTCCCCAAAAACCATTTGGAGGACTTCTACTTTGGTTGGAAACATGCAGTGCATCCGTGGCTGGGACTAGGGATAAGAAGCTCTGTCAATGGAGTCCATGAGGACAGGATCTCCTACTGTCCTCACAAGGTGGAGCCTCAGAAGACCTCAGCTAAGGACCAAAGCTGGAGTAAAGATAAAAGTCATTGCTATTGCAAAGGAGGAGAAAAATTGCACTGTGTACAACAGAAGGAATTTAAAAAAGAACTTTTAGATTGTGTAACAGGTGTGGAGGCAGAATTTCTGGTGGAGTGAGTTGATGAGTAATAGATAGTTCTGGAGTGTCCAGAAAAACAAGGCTGGGTCAGTCCCCAGTTCACAGGTGTGAGGCGTTCATTGCCTGTTGACAGAAGCTGAAGCACCAGTGCTGCCCAGTTACTGGAGGTGCAGACAAGAAACTGCCACAAAGGGGCAGGATTTACTTACTTTTTCATATTGTAAATAATGTAGTTAAAAGGAAAAAAACCATTGTGGTTGCTAACCACTGTTGTGGGTACCTGAAGGATGCATTTCCATCACTGAGCTCTGGGGTTTGCTGGTCAGTGAGAGTTATTATACTGGGGTTTGCTAACGAGTGAGAATTATTGTTCTGGCTGCCAGATAGTTTTGGGTTTGGCTTCTCCAAAAGCTTTTAAGACGACATGCTGTCATTGGAAGATTATCTGCCTAATAAGGTTATTTGAACTGGCTTGGTTTTATATTATCATAGTATTTAGTATTTCAGAAAGATGAAACTAGGACTTCTAAGGACTGAAGGACAAAGAGAATACAAGCTAAGAAACATCCTCAAAGTCTTTTTTACAGATTCTTTCTTGAGATCTGTATAAAGAAATGACCTGCTGCTAATTTTATACAATCACGTAAAAGAAAAAAAAAGGGCAAAATCTGTTTGCATTTAATTTCGAGAAAACAACCAGATAAAATCTAATGAAAATTAAATAATCTTGCACAATTCTAGCCTTATGACTAACATCATTCTATGCATTGCTTCTGAATTTTGCTTCAGGTACCAGTTTGAACGTAGGAAAAAATACTGAGTCTTGGGAATGTGTGAGTGGGAGAGACATGCTGTCCTCTTCCTGGCTCCATAGCTTTCATCTCAGCTCAGATGCCCCCTTTCCCCTTGCAAAACTTCATCTGGGAATGTTTATATACAAGCTGTTTGTTCCAGAATGAAGGGTGCTTTCTGAAACAAACATTTCCACATTTGTGTAGCAAAACTCAGAGCTTACGCATAACTGAAATCCACTCTTTGTAGCTGTGAATGTATGTTCAATGAACTATTTTTAGTCTATAAATACACATAACAGCTCTTGACAATTTATTTTGCTGTGGTTTAGGTTTTTGCTGCTAGTCTTAGGATTTTTTTTTTTAATTCTCATTAAGATATTACAGATCCGTGATTATTTTCCCACATTCCTAATGAAATAGATCATGTTTATTTGGTGGAGTGGGGTTCAATGCGTGGCTGACTCAACTGCAGTAACAGAAAAGAGCAGAAGCGATTGATTCTTCTAGGCATAGACTTGTACATCTTATGCAACCTTTGTGAAAATAAAGGAAGATAATTACTAATACATTTACCCAGTGATGGATTAACAGTATATATTCTTCATGTATTAAAGGGCAGAAAAATCCAAAAAGCAAAATACCTGAAATATTTACTTCTATCTCAAGAAAAATGGAATTTTGTTACCTTCACAGATTTGGGCTCTTAGCTCTTCACTTATGTCCTCCAGAGCTGTGAAATCCTCAGCATAGAAGAGATGTTTATATGATGGCTCAGAAGCAATTTCCAGCAGTTCTTCCTCAATTGCTTTTCCTATTCCAATGGCATAGATGATTATACCTGGATTCAAAAGAAATTGCACATACTTATTATTTCAGCAGTTCTAATTCTAAGCACTTGTTCGTCCATGAAAGGAAAATAAGAGAGAAAGGGAGAGCCCAAGAAATGTATATTATATGTAACTTCAAAATCAGTGAAGAAGCTTAATATGCTTTAATTACTGGGATATTTGCAGAAACTCTTGTTTGCTGTAATTTGACATACATTTTTTGTGTTAAAGAGATGACACTTGCCTGGCCACTACTGATAGTAAATGGTCCCAGAAAGAGTATTACAAACAATCCAAGAGAATCACACAGTTCAGCCTCAAAATGGCACTGCAAGTCCCTGGTTTGTGTGTGTCTGTAGGGTATATGCAATGCAGCTGATTACTGGGCTGATCGAAAAACCTGTTACATATTAGCAAATGGGGCAGAATCCTGAAAGATGGCAGTAATTTTTCAGAAAAATATGTAAGTGTTTCATTGAAATCCCCAGAGTACAATGAGACTTGATTCTTGCTCTCTGAGGGGCAATAACAGGCTGGAAGGCCCATGCAGGAGTGTAAGAATGGGAAAACAAGAAATGTATAGGGCTAGGAAAGAAAAAGCCTTACAGCAGGGATGCTCAGGACAAGTATTTCCAGAGCAGAGGTGCTAGGGTGAAGGTGAGGATGTGTAGTTTTCTTAACTCTGGAAGCAAGGAAGGAGAAAGTGGTTCAGAGCCCTCTCACCAGATAGATTTTAAACAAGCAATAACTACAAAATATAGAGATCTTCAATAATCTCTTTTTCAGCAGTATTTATGCTAATGAGCATATGATCTGATAAAACATTTCTCTGTATATCAGTTTTGGGTTAGAAAGTGTCCACAAGAAGTCCTGATTTTGTGATTCGTAGTACAGCTGTGAGCTTCACAGCTCTTACATGATTCAAGAGAAGAAGCTGCCTTCTCTGGTTGGTTTCAGATGAGGAGGTTGGAGATGAGGAGGTTTGATATCTTTATTTAACATGAGATGATAACTGCTGCACACTCACTGAATTGCAACTTTTAATCTTTTAATCTTTTTGCTGAAGAATCACCTCACTGAATTGCAACTTTTAATCTTTTTGCTGAAGAATCATGGGCTTGATAATACCACAAAGTATGCATTTTCCAAGTTTTTGACTTTTAACGTATCTCCTTCGTTTTCTTCATGAATCTGCCTACCATTGCACTTTAGCCAGGAAAGGAAATTGCCCACCAGAAGCTAATTCAATTTAATGAATGCACCAGTCATGCTGAAGTTACTGCTATTTAAAGACTTAGGGATATCAGTGATAAAGTATTCAGGGTCCGTTTCATATTGAGCATTACTCTACTGGTTATGCTGCAGTTACACAGGGAGTGGGTTTGGCTTGTAGCATTGCAGAGTCAGTGTAAGCAGTCCAGAGCTGAGGTTTCAGTCAGCAAGTAAAGAAGTTGGTTTGTACTTCTTTCCTTCTGTAAATCCTCCATGTAGTTTCATCTCACTAGTAAGCCTGTAAATGTTTGGGGTTTTTAAAGTTATTTTAAAATCACTTTATCTTTCGTTGTATTGCCACTCCTGTTAGCATGTGCCTTTCTCATATCCTTGGGTGTTTTTCCCTTTTCTCCTTACAGAGAGGTATTGATCCTGATCAGTGCTCTACTAATCATGTATCAAATTCTGATTAATATGTCAAATCAATAAAACAAGCACAGAAAAAAGACTTCAAAATCTTTTGAAGTCTGGCTATTTTCTCTGTGTTGTGGCCCATCAGCCATGGTTCTTAAAGCAGTTTCTCATAAAATTTTAAAAAAAGGTTTAGTGAAGAAAAAAGAGGTTGTTTATTTTCTTGACAAGTTTTGAAAATTTTCAGTTAACTCTGCTAAACAGATAAAAAGATTCTGATTTGTGGTAGTTTTCAGTCACATTTCAGCATATTGGCATGTAGAAACAGAAAGATAGACATCACTACAGTTGAATGCTTTCCAAAAGAGTAATCTTCCTTCCAGAACACCATTAGCACTATAAAACTGGTTAAAAATAAAGAATATACCCTATAAACAAAAATATAGCCAATTATTACTGTAGTATTTCTCACAAGAATAGATTTCTATATTTTGAAGACACAGCTTGGGGTTTCTTTAATTGTTTTCCTAGAATTGTGATGAAGTTCCCAGTGTTTCCAGGTCTCTGTATCAAATGTCTACCCTTAGAGGATACGTTCAGGGCACTCAGGACATGCCAGGTGGGTGGCACCACTACCTGTGTGGCCCTCCCCATGACTCCTGCTGTGAGGATGAGGCACATGCCTGGCAGCAAACGCCCTTGTGAACACAAAGATCTGATGTGCAGGACAGTGGTCACTGTCACCGTACTGGCCAGGCTGCTTTGGCAAACGCTCTCTCAATTAGCACATCCAAACTGTGACTACATCTTACTTCTAACAATATTTGCCTTTTAGAATGAGACACCAAAAACACTGACACCAAACATCCCCTTACCACGCTGCTTTGCTCTGGTAGCCCATTCAGAGACTTCATCCTGGGCCCGTCCATCCGTAAACACAATGGAGATCCGAGGCACATTTGCTGAAAATGGTCTTGCTCCTTCGGTCTCTGTGAAACTTCTCTCAGACATTTGCCTCAGTGCCAGTCCTGTCATGGAACCTCGGCCCATGTATTTCATTTGTGACACAGCTTTCTTCATGTCTTTGGCTGAGCTGAACTGCCTTAATGTAAACTCTGTACGAACCTCAGTGGAATACTGAAGCAAACCAACTCGAGCAGCTTTGGGTGAAATCTCAAGTGTATCCAAGATTCCTGAGACAAACTGTTTTACAATTTCAAAATTATCCTCTCCAAGACTTTTTGATCCATCAATCACAAACACCAGGTCAATTGGGCCTTCAGTGCATCCTGTGAAAGGAGTAACAGAGTGCACAGATCAAGAAAAAACTCCACAAGACTGAGAAAGGGATCCAGATACCCTGGAAAAAAATCAGGGAACATGTAAAGTATACCCTGTCCCTGGCTCGTCCTTCTGTGCCAATGTGTCTGAAGATGTTGTGTACAGTCTGTCTCAAAAGCTAAGTGTGGGCCTATGACTGAGAATTTAACAAAATTAAAACCACAGCAAGTATTTACTGAGACATATTCTGCTTTGTGGAATACTACAATTCTTAAAAATGCAGCAAAAATCAGCAAATGTTTAGAATTACTCTTTAGTGGAGAGAACCGAAGAACATAGCTAGCACATAGACAGAGTTGCCATCATTTTCTTCCAGAGATAAGCCTGTATGCTAACCTTGCATTTGTCAAATTTGTCAGCGCTAAGAGACATGGAAGAGAATCACTGAAGCTGCATTTGTGTTGCAGGAGTTATAAAACAGTTTTAAAACTATTTAATTGTTGAGAGAATCAGAATTAGCTAGATAAGGGTTTTTTGCTTGTGTCTACCAATTTTGTAATTAGAAGACTTATGTATTGTTGCTGTGTTTCTGGTTGACCCATTAGAGCTCAGAGTTTGTCAGAAAGGGGAATTTGTAAAATTTGTATTTCTCATGCTTTTTGGCAAATGCACATGCAAAAATCAAAGTAGTTTGTTGGGCATCAATAACAAGGTTAGGGAATTTAGAGATTGGAGAATGTCTTCCAAGCTGCAGAGTGCTTCTGCCAGGTGGGTTGTTTTGTTTTATTTTAAACTCTGGAAAGGAATTGCCTTCAGCAAGCAGAGATTAATGTGTGCTTTGTGCAAAGGCTCTGAGGAGCTGCAGAGCTCCTATTGGAGCTAGTTCCTATTGGATCAATGTAGCTTCCAGGGAAAATATGCCATACTAAGGAATGTAAGATTTGCTTCTTAGTCTGGACCAAGTAAACCTTGACCTCCACTCATCTCTGATCTTTGTACAGGCTGTAAGCACTACACAAAAGAGAATTATTCAGCAGAAATCACTCTGCAGAAATTACTGGAGATGTTTGTTACCAAGTCAAAGTACGAATAATGGATTTTCAGCTTTAAAGACTGGACTTCTCCCCTTAGGAAATACCTATTTTAAAACTGCTCAAGAATTCCTTTCTGTAGTCATCTGACAAAAAGACACCTCACATGTACTAAGGTGAAAATGCAATTAATATACATATCAGAACCACTTCAATACTACTGCATAAGTCAAGAAAGGACAGCAGTTCATGGTGCATGGAGTCAGTTAGGATTGAGAATAGTCAGAACTTGTTACTGTTCTTTTGGTAATCACAATCTGCTCAACTAAAGCATCCATTTTTGGCAGAATAAACATTTTTACTGAATTCCAGTAGAATTTCTCCTCCAAGTATTAAGAGATGATGAGATAAATGCATGTTATGTTGGAAGATAAGCAAATAAAATTAATGGGATTTTAAAATATAGTATATAAAGATAAAAGACCCACAGTACATGAACCTGATTAAAATGTACATTCCTTGATAATAAGATTCCCCTTTGGCTTTTCCCTGATGTTTCAAAAGAATTATTATTGGACTAAAACAACTCTTCCAATTTGGTAGATTTTTGCTTAGGAGAGCATCAAGTTAATTTTTTGAGACATTTTGTGCCACACGCATATGCCCTGGGATTTAAAATATTATATCATGTTTGAAATGAAAGGTTGTGGCAGTGTTCAAAGCCAAGCTGGATTGGGCTTGGAGACACCTGGTCTAGTAGAAGGTGTCCTTGCTGTCAGCAGGGAGATTGAACTAAGTGGTCTTTAATAAGGTTCCTTCCAACCCAGACCATTCTATGATCCTATAATTTTTTTGAAGTGAGGTCAATTAATTTTCAAAATAAAAGAAACAAACGCTTTCTAAATAAAATATACTTACTTCGGCATGTTTTCTGATCCTCTTTTAGTACATATCCCTCCTGGCATTTGCAGATATAGGAATCGCCGTTATTAACACAAGCATATTCACAACCATGGTCAACTGATTTACAGACATCTTTACCTAGGAAAAATTGAAGTATTTATCTGTATTCTATTTAACCTTGTATAAATCCAAATACTCCAAACATGATATCTGAAGAACACATGGTGAAGGAGTACAGTATCTTTGCTCATTCATGTAGCAGTGCCAGAGAAGAGGGGCTGACAGACATAATGAGTTACTTACTTCGACATGTTCTCCCATCTTGTCGCAGGACAAAGCCCTCATGGCACTGACAGCTGTATGAGTTGTTATTATTAATGCACACATGTTCACAGCCATGGTCAATGGATTTACACAGGTCTTTATCTGAGAATTGTTAAGAGAATCCCCTTATTAGACCATTTTTCAAATACAAAACTGTCATGCACAAGCTTTGAGTGAAATTAAGTCTGTTATTTCTTTTAAGACTGAAAAACATATTCCCCATAAAAGTTTCAGCTACTCACTCCTGCATGTTTTCCTGTCTCGCCTCAATATAAATCCCTTGTGACACTGACACATGTATGAATCGCCAGTTGGAACACAGACATGTTCACAACCATGGGTGACTGTTTTGCAGACATTTTTACCTTGGAATAATGAAAATTGTATTTAGCACAGTTAGCTAAGTAAATAAATTTCACAAAATATAAAAAATTTGGCTATAATTTTTCATGAAGGATCCCATTTACATGAAGCTGATTTGTTATAAAGACACAACACACTACTGTTGCATAGTGTGTTTCATTAACAGACCAGGAAGTACAAAACAAAGATTAAATAACTTACTCCTGCAAGTTTTTCCATCTTCCCTCAGTATGAAGTCTTCATGACACTTGCAGACATAGGAATCACCAGTATTAACACAAATATGCTCACAGCTGTGGTTGACTGAGTTGCAAACATCTTTATCTGAGAAAAGTGGATGGGGTTTGTGAGGTGAGGCTTGTTAGGGAGAGATGGTATCTTTTTTAAACCAGCCCAAATATTTGGAAATCACAAACATACACATGTGCACTCACACCCACAACACTTGAGGGCTCAAATAAAAACATACTTTCATAGCTCAGGCTACTCACATCTACATGTCTTTCCATCTTCCTTCAGTATGAATTTTTCATGACACTGGCAGATGTAGGAATCTTCAGTATTCACACAAACTTGTTCACAGCCATGGTCAACTGAGTTGCAAATGTCCTTGTCTGCAAACAGGAGAGTTGGTAGTCAGCACACATCAGCAGAGGCCTTCATTATTGTATGTGCAATTCATCCAATTAAGTTCCTGTGCTGCTTACTTCTGCAGGTCTTCCCATCTTCTCTCAGTAGGAACCCATCATGGCATTTGCAGGTATATGAATCACCAGAATTAACACAAACATGTTCACAGCCATGGTTGACTGATTTGCAAAGATCTTTATCTGAAAACAGATGACAGCTTTTGCTGGTTAGCCCATTTCTACACAAGCATGAGCTGCAGATAAAGAGCATGTTGATAAAGATCAGACTACTTACTTCTGCAAGTTTTTCCATCTTCTCTTAGCAGGAATCCCTCCTGGCACTTGCAAACAAATGAATCACCAGCACTAGCACACACATGTTCACAGCCATGGTTGACTGATTTGCAAATATCCTTGCCTGGGAATAGTTAGATAATATTTATGTGGCTTGTTAGTTAAGCAGTTTTTTATAAATACAGAGACTGGGGGGTCAATCCCATGAGCAAGAAAAGATGGAAGTTTGCAAACTGAAAGCAAATCTCTCACTAGTTAAATGATGGACGTCTTAGCTTACATTGAGTATCTATTCTTTATCATCTGACCAGAACTTCATGGTTTGGATGACCTCCAACTGAAAATAAACCATTTTAGGATTAATCTATCTAGATTAAGGAGGAGGAGGAGTATACATTAAGAACACTAAGAGGGAATAATTTAGTACAGTCATTTAGCACAAATGCATGCTGGTAAAAACAAAACTAAGAAAAACACCAGAGGACATGATTTAACCATAATTCTTAACATACTTATATCAGTGCCAAGAGTCTGCATAAACAAAACCTGAAAGAATAGGAACTACTTATTTAAGATGATAAACAAAATCTAACTGGATTGCTGAAAATTGATGTGAGGGCTTGTATGACTGCAATGTTAAACCACTTGGTTAAAACCTCTTCAAAAAGGATAGATGGGGAGAAAGTGCAGAAGAAAGTGGAGCCATCTATCAGCATTCCCTTTTTCTTCTTCATGCAATACAAAATAAATATCAGTTTCTAATGCAGAATTACATTTACACAAAAAGTGGCTTCCTGAGAGCCAAGTTCAATTTGACTCTTGAGGTTTGTGTTTTTAGAACTTCAACCTGAGCCAAATTTCTTGGGGGTCTCCTGCTTCCAAAAGAAAAATTCCAAAAACTACTACATAAGACAATATTCTAACTCAAAAATAATTATATTTAAGACATGGCAATCTAAACTAGATCTGGTCATAGTGAGTAAGGGAGAAATTACAATGTAAGTAAAAATTAGCATCTGCTTATACACAGCTGTGCACAACTCAGAAACATTTTCTTATAAACAGAATAAAATACAAACCAGCAGCAGATGTGGCTACTACTTCAGAAGGATGAATTTTACATAGCTGTAAGTAAGTATGAGCCAGACTATTTTGGGATGCAGGGGAGAAATAATAATAGTAATAAAAACCAATGATTGCACTATTTAAGGTTATTTTACTAGACACTCCCAAAAAATGTAGTCTCAGAATCTAAAAAGAATGGCAGGGTAGTTAAAAAATCTAGAAATAAAGTTGAAAACAGCTGTAAGATTTGAAAAATGACTGAAAGGAAGGAACATTCACAGTATTTACTGAATGGGAAAATATTAGGAATGTGAAAACACTGAAATAATAAGATAAAGGGCAAGGGGATACATGGCCAAGCAAATAAAGGGTAGTATGAGTACATTATTTAGATACTATTAGGAACAAAAAGTATTCTAACAATGTATTATTAATTAATAGACAGAAAGGTAGAACTGCCAATCTTCATGCAGAAATATAAAACATTTTAGTGTATTCAGGTCTGAACTTGTGAAATAGATTACTGATGACCTTGCTGGAGCGAAGAGCTTCACACTGTGTGAAGTAGGTCACACAGCATCTACTGAACACACACACACACACACACATTTTTGAATCAGAAACTCCACATAACTTGCAGCAGAGAGTTGCAAAAGAGATTTCTGAAGAATATCTTGGATGCTTAGAGTTAATTTTCAGTAACTCTTAGAACTCTGAGGAAGCCCCAAAACACTGAGTTGTCTCCATTCCCAGTGAAAAAAGTACTATGGTTCCAGTGTTTAAAAAGATGAGTAGTTCACTGTAAACCTGCCATCTTGACATTTATCTGAATTAAAATAATGCAAGAGATAATGTGGAACTTGAGTCAGAGTAAAAGCAAAGAAAGAGGACTAAGATCAATCAACTTGGTGTTATGGAAAAATAAATCCTGGAAAAACTAAATAAATGTCTTTCTTAATTGATGATGAGGCTGCTTCTTAAAGCTTATACTGTTCCTACAATGGAGCATTCAAAAAGACAGCAGTCTTGGTATTATTTTGATTAAAGAAACAGACTACAGAATCAACTTTATATGGATTAACACTGGCTAGAAAGGGGTTCAGAACCAATTCTAAATGGGCAACTATCAAGTAACTTTCTTTCTAAGAATTTGCCTTGCTTCTCTACCACTTAATATTTTTCTGGACAGCCCAGAATAAGACACAAAATAATCACTAATAAAGTTCATAGATTATTCCACTTCTGAGAGAATACCAAATAAATATAAAGCAGCTGCTGATATAAGGTAACATGAATCTTTTTGGATAACAGCAAATCATATGAATTTTAAAATAGAATTAAGGATATACATTTAGAAACAAAGAATGAAGGTTGTACTTACAGCCTTAAGGACATGGGACGTCTGTGATACTGAGAATCTTAAATAACTTTTGATCATGATAACTAATTGAACATGAGTACTAGCAGAATATTTTAGTCAGAGACTAACACTGTCTTTTGTCAAAAAAAAACCCAAAAAACCAAAAGATAAATGATTAAAAAAATGATAGGTAGATTCAAATAAGAATTAGATGGCTATTATTCCTCTGCCCTGGACTCTGCTGAATCTCCTATTTGAAGACTTTCTTTCACTGTGGTGCATCCACAAGGGTGCTGATAAACCGCAGAGGTTTTAGGGGAGCAAGAAGAGTTATAAAAAGATTAGAAGACATAAAAAGCCTGAAGGAGTTTCATCTGCTTATAATTTACAAAAAAACATGCTAAGAGGTTACAGAACAAGTTAAGTAATGATCTGCATGAATATAGACAGAAGAACACAGTACACTAAAATGCAGCAACTTTCTATGCTCAAGATTAAAACTCAATATACTTAATTTGGAAATGAAATTTTAAAACCTACATTCAAACCTTAAAATTGGCTGATTTTTCTGAAATGTAGCTTTGGTTCAAACAATCCTTAATTCAGACAAGTCTTATGATCTACAGAGAAAAAATATTCCATTCTGGCTACTATGAATCAGTGAATAATATTCTAACAGGACAAAAAATACATTTCTTCTTTTATTAATAAACTACTTACTTCGGCATGTTTTCCCATCTTGCCTTAGTACAAATCCATCGTGGCATTGGCAAGTGTATGAATCATCATTATTAACACAAAGATGTTCACAGCCATGACTGACTGATTTGCAGACGTCTTTATCTAGGAATAATTTAGATTTTATTTACTACAGTTTGATGAATAAGAACACTTCCAAAACTTTAAAGACTAACAGTAGTAAACTCCTTGTAAATACAGAATTTATTCTCCTTTTTGCAAGGAAAAATCTCCTATAAGAAGAGCTGCCTCTAAATAATATATTTCTTCTGTAGATGTCTGAATATAAAAAATATAGTAACATTAAAATAACTTACTTTTACATGTTTTCTTGTCATCCCTCAATACAAAACCCTCGTAGCACTGGCAAATGTATGAACTATCAGTATTCACACAAATATGCTCACAGCCATGGTCAACAGAATTGCAAACATCTTTATCTGTTAAAAAAAAAGATTGCCGTATTTAAAATATATCTTCAAATGCACAGATTATAAAGAAAATCTATTGAAGAGAAGGATACTTACTTCTACATGTTCTTCCATCTTCCCTTAGTGCAAATCCCTCATAACACTGGCAGATGTAGGACTCATCAGCATTAACACAAACATGTTCACAGCCATGGTGAACTGAACTGCAAATGTCTTTATCTGAGAACAGTTGATGATATTTGGTTAAAGAAAATCTACAGCAAATGTATCATGCAGGGAGAAAGAATAGCTTTCATTAGCTCTGCTGACACTAATGGAATAAACAGGGTAAATTTTCGGCAGCAAACACTTTTAACAGTTAAAATATGTTAACTTTTTTAACATTTTTGAGTATTTTCTGTTTACAGTCTGTCACTTGATCCATTAAAATACACTATTTTTGTCCACAGAGTCTCTCACAAGCATTTGGAAGGTCTAAATATATAAATACATAAATACTACTCCTATATGATACATATGAAGACTACTCCTTTATTATGACAGTAAACTGTTGTATTTGTTTGAATGCTTCTCAGATCTACATACTGTAAATAAAATTCTATGAGTAATTCTCAGAGTACTTACTTCTGCATGTTTTCCCATCTTCTCTCAGCAGAAAACCCTCATGACACTTGCAAACATAGGAGTCATCTTCATTAACACAAATATGCTCACAGCCATGGCTGACTGATTTGCAGATGTCCTGTCCTGGGAATGATTGATATACATGTAGGTTTTGAATGAAAACATGTTAGAGAAATGTAGTTGTCAAAAGAAGTTTGTTGCTTCTTTTCCAGTAAGAAGTAAAAAATGCCCCTTTCCTTCCTTGCCTGATGTACATGCAAAAGTGTTCAACAGATACCAGTCACTCACTTCTGCAGGTCTTGCCATCTTCTCTCAGTACAAATCCTTCATGACACTTGCAGATATAGGAATTGTCAGCATTAACACAAACATGCTCACAGCCATGGTTGACTGATTTGCAGACATTTTTACCTGGAAATAATTTAATATATAAAAAATTCTGTTAGTTAAGGGCAGTATGTTCAAAGTTAACTTGCTTTTAGTTTATCCTAACTTTTTGAGAAGGGCAGAATTTGTCTCTGCACAGAATAACAAAAGAGGGTGATGTTATGAGACACCAGCTAAGAATAAGGAGCTTTTCATTTGTCATGGCAATATCTGGATGCCTTTAATTTTTTTTTTCTGTAAATATTTTTTAAGAGCAGATGTTGATATTAGATATTATGGGGATTGCAGTTACAAAATACTGAATGCCTGTGAGTTTTTCTGAGATTTATCCATGATTCTTCTTTGATCACTTGGTGACTTATGCTACAAAAGTTGAAAAAAATTTGCTATTAGTCTTTTTCCTTGATATCTGCCACTCATCATAACTGTGTAATACAGTCAAATTTGTAACACAATTATGACATTTCTGTTGCAATCACCCTGATCCTGTTGGACATGTTGGACAAAATGAACTTTTCATTAATAATGTTGCAAGCTTCATACTGGGTAAGACTTTATAAACATTATAGTTTTGCCTTGAAATTTTAGAAAAAAAATCACAGTCGTCCCAGCTCTGGATAGTTTTGGATCCACAACTGTCCAATTTCAGGGCTACTTTTTAAATGGCACTGATGTTTAGGATGTGATTCAGGTGGCTAAAAGTATGCACTCAGCATTTTTGATGCTTCAGCATATCCAAGATATTGGAATACTGCTGGTAAATATGACACCAAAGGGGAAATACAACCTCTAGAAATCCTTGAACATTTAGGGAATCCAATCCTACCTTACAGATTTCTTCTATGTGTGTAATATTAGACTCTAAGTTGCTGAATAATAACTTACGTTTACATGTTTTCCCATCATTACGAAGCCTGTATCCTTCAAAACACTGACAAGTGTAAGATCTGTCACCATTTACACACATATGTTCACAGCCATGATCACTTAGAGCACAATGGTCAACTCCTGTAGGAGCAATTAAAATTATTTAAAAACTTAACCAATAATGACTCAATTATTTTTAATCTCTAGTGTTTGCATTCCATATAAACAAGTAAATATAAATACATTGAACTTAAACAATATTGCTTAAACAAACATTGCTTAAACAATAATTCAATTTCTCATCTGATTATAAAGCTTCAATAAAATGTAAGAGGTCCTAGTGAGGTCCTACTTTTCATTTTTTACTTTAAGCAGAGTTGAGAACTTATACTTTTCTGTGTTTAGCCTAACTAAACAGAGTCCATGTCTGGATTGGATTAAAGTGTATTAAAAAACCAAAATACTTTGGCAATGATTTTATATATGACACTGGCAAAGACATAAAAGCTACCTTGTGAACATTCTTTAAATAGTCTCTAAATGGCCTGAAGTGAAGGTGGCAGTCCCCAGAACTCACTTATGGACCTGACCCAGTTCCTGTGGCAGCAAGAAGAAAACCTCTCAGATGTCAGTGGGATTTGGCGTGAACTACTCAAGATTTTACAAAGAATTGCAAATGACAAGTACTATCAAATGTGGTCCACTTTTCATCTCAAATTTCCCAAGTGTTTCTTCTCTGTCATAAAGACATATGGCTCCTGACTCTTTGCAAGCAGGACTTGCTACTGTCTATTGGGTACACACACTTATTTTTGTGTAATGAGTTGTCAGAGTACAGATTTGGTTACCATTCAGGTGTTCCCATAGCTTTCTTAAGATCCTTGAGCCAGTGTATACAACACTAGAACGTCCCAGATGTTTTCTCACTAGGACTGGTATCTGTTAAATGCTAATTCCTTCCTCTCAACTTATCATTCCGGAAATTGCAAAGTGCCAAGACTCTCTTCATGGTAGCCTAAAAATGTTCACAAGGTTTCAACATCTCATCTACAGCTCAGGAATACAACAAATCTTTCCTAAATATATATAAGAACAAGATTATGAGAAGAGGAGCTATTCAAAAAAGCTCAGTTTCATGGCACTCAGCACTATTTTCATAGAATCATAGAATATCCTGATTTGGGAGGGACTTGCTAGGACCAGTCAAAGTCCTACTACTGGCTTTGCACAGGACGGTCCCAAAACTCACACCATCTGTCTGAGAATGTTGTCCAAATGCTTCTTGAACTCTGCTACTAATAGGTTTCCAAGTACAGCCTGGAGGAAAATAACTCAGGAATGAAAAATCATCTCTTGTTACTAGGAAGGAAAACGGATTTTCTGTTTGCAAGTTGAAAAAAGTCCATTATTTGGCTGTTTCTAAATTTTCAGTGGTACTACCAATAAATATCTAAAAAATTGTTTTTAGTAGACCCTAATGTTGTACATGTACACTAATCATACTTTTGTGTTACTGTCTGCCCCTTTCTAGAGAGCTGCAGTGGCAGACAGAAGCAAAGTTGGTCAAGGTATTGGATGGAGCTACGGAGGCAAACACAAAGATAAATAAAATAAAAAGGCAAATTGCTTTTGCTGATTTGCCTCACTTCTCTCTAGATAATTTTTATGATGGAGGACTTGCAGTTTGACTTCTCTTAAAACTTTGTGCCTGAGAGCAAGAAAAAGGGTGAATCCTGGAGCTGCTCCAACACTCAACAAGCTTGAAAGATAATATACCTCAAAAACCTGTAAAAAGTGGACAGAACACTCTCACCGAAGAGGTCCGTAAGAACTCAACAGGTAAAATGCACTCATATTGTTCTTTTTCTGGCACTTTCAATACACTATTTTTCCCGTGAAGGAAGCCATTCAACTGTTTGTGAAATTGTATAAATTCTCAATGATCATTAGATTTATAAAGAACAGAGAGCTGCCAGGACAACTGCTCACTTATTAAGGGTTCCCATGCTAAAGGTAAAGCTCAGTGTGGGGCTCTCAGTTCTCCTCCTGCCCCAGGTAAGGTGGGGCAGTTTGTCTTGGGGACACTGCTGTCCAGATGACCTGTCAGACACATTTGTCATGTGACTAAAAAACTGTCCTCAGACCTGGGGATGAATAGGTCTCCCAAAACTTTCCTGAATATGTGAGGACTAACAGTTATCTTGACAAGTATTCTTTCCTAAATACTTTTTCTGTTTCTGCTTCCAAATTACTAAAGTATTACTGAAATGCAGACTGTAAGAATAAATTGAAGGTGAGACTTTTTCCCTGTAGGAAAACAAAAAACCTTTCCCAAGGGAGCTGAAATAAAGGATGTTCTCGCAAGACTCACGTGAGCAGGTTTTTAGGTCCTCATTGATGACAAATCCTTCAGAGCACTGACAGACATAGGAGTCTCCTGTATTTAGGCACAATTGCTCGCAGCCATGATTGCTTTCAACACAGTGGTCCACTCCTATTGATTTGTGTTAATGATTGAAGAAATCACATTGGTGTCTTAGATACATAAACTATGACACTGTAGTTAGTACATGAGCAGAGCAAGGGGAAAAGATTAGTGCAGCTTTTTAGTTATGCAAGTATCCCCACCTACTTGAGTAACCTGAGTTAATTAACAACACCTAAGTGAAATTAATACAACAACCCCACTTGGCATATAGCAAACTTGGTGAAGTGCAGATTTCCTTTGCCAAAAATCACAATGTGATTGAACTAACAAAAAGTGGAGAGAAGGGAGAATCCTGAAGCCCAGACTGGTCTCACCCACAGAATCATGCTTTTCTTTAAAAAGCACGACTCTCTCTTCTGTTCACCATTAAATTTTTGCATCAAATATGAGTATTAGTAATTTTTGAAATAGGAATTATGGCTTTCAGATTGTCTCATAAAGATTAAATTCTTTTCTCAACAGGACAAGAAATCACCAATTTAAAACTTTAACTGGCCAACAGGTTCAAGCAGTTAAAGCCTCATGGGGGACAGATAGAAATTACAAGTGTGAGTGTCTTAACATGTTCCATTTCTTTGATTTTCCTATTCCTATTCCAAGTAAGGTAAAATGGAATATGTCTTTTAAGTCTTGTATGCAACTAATTGTGTGAAAGACAAAAGGTGGGGCAAGGCAGAGAGGTGTGAACTAGATTTAAAAAATACATATCCTCACAGTGGACAGCAAAGCTGTGAGATACATGCACTTGCACATGTACTATGCAATTTGCTGACTCTGTGAGTACAGAAAAAGGACAATTTAGGGAAAAAAAGCTTTGAACTTCCTCATAGTGTTTTACTGATGGTTTGTTAATGGCTAATTTTAGTTATATAGGCCCAAATCACTTTAGCTTAACTTGATTAAAAGTAGTGGAGTTCCTTCAGACACAAACATAGTCTTGCATGTCTCCTTTGCAAATCATTTACAGATGTGAACAGACATGTCTGCAGCAATTTGTTTATATTTAAAAAAATCTGTACTTCATGTTAAATCACTTATTTTAAATATTTCTGTTTATTGGTTTATTTAACTAAGCAACGAGCTTGCAGTAATTGGTCCAGATTGGCCATTATACACAGAGAGACAACGTACACTTGAACAAATGAAGCTGAGGTGTCAGTTTTTACTAGCTAAAGCAAGTTCCAGCTGGAACCTCCTCCTTTTTCCAAGAGTTCACATCATTATGAAGAGGCTTGTGTAACTTCTCAGAGCACACAAAAAATGTGGAAACAAAAAAAAAGAAAATACCCATATTCCCTGTGAAAAATTACATCTGTTTGGCTCCATCTTTTCAATACAAACACCCACACCAATATGAATTTTTAATGTTCAAATATCAGGGGGTCTCATGCAGAATTTTGTAACACACTCTTTCAAAGAGTGCAGTAATCACAAAGGTGCTAATTACCGGACTTTGGAAATCATTTTAACTGTAAATGTTGTAATTATATGTGCTTTATTACATGTGTAAAAAAATGCAAGCAGGGGAAAGGATGAGGAAGGCTCACTGTTTTTACAAACAAGGAATGTCTCAGAATACATTAATTTTTAGAAATTCAACTTGAGATAGTCTAAAACTATAATTGTCAAAAAGTAGCAACTCATCCAGATTACCTTAAATATGCCTTCATCACAGTTTCTTTAAAAATGACTATTCCCTGTCCTACCAAGTGTTTTAAAAACTTCAGTGACTGAGTATTCCTTTGGAAAAGTATGTTGTAAGTACATAGGGGAAAAATGCTGCCAATGCTTTAGGTGATATGCAAAATGGTTCTCTGCAATAAAACTCTCTTATAAAAGTGGGTGATGCCAAGTGGGCAGTGCTGTTGGGTTTCTCTGGGGCAATACCAATCCTTTGTTTAGCAACATTCTTCTGAAAAAGGACACTTCATTGAACGGATCACTGAAGGTGCAAACACAGAGGAGAGATGGATCTCTTCACATCCCCAAATACCAGCATACAGCAGTAGGAGGTGTGCAGGTTACACAGCCCATAGCAATGATATGGATGTTCAGCAGCAAGCACTGCCTTCCTGATAGACAGTGCCTTTGAGCGAAATGGCTGAACACATTTCCCCGGTTATTCAGATTGGAGAAAATGATGCCTTAGTTCTCTGTTGGATCAGGGATCTCACTATAGCATTACTTCACTAGGCCTGGCTTCTGGTGAACTTTGCAGTAACATAGGTTTGCATGACTCAGAAACATCTCAAAATGGACCCAGGAGTGTTTTCTCACTCTGTTCACACCTCTCCCTTGCAGCAAACTAGTCACTGCAGTTCATGAGACACACTCATTGCTGCACGTATCGTCGTGGTGTTCTTGGGCATATCTGGGATGACATTTGCACACAAACAACTCCTCCATGTTAACACATTCATGTTCACAGTCATGCTGACCTAAAGCACAGAAGTTTACTTTTGTGGAGAGGAAAATTGAAGCCAGCCACAAGGGCTTCTAAAGTAAAATGGCTTAGAAAAACTCACTTTTCTTAAACAATACTGGATTCAGTGCTTTGGACACCTGCTAAAGCTGACAGTGAGACAAGGATCTGAGAGCAGACTGCACACACTCAGCTATGTAAGGCTTCACTTTGACCCCCACAGATCTCCTCCTGTAGTAAGCAGAAGTCACACATGGAGGTGAAGGAGGAATGCCTGGTGCTTGTCACCACTCACCTATTGTCCCTGATTTCTGAAAAGGGCATACATGCAAACATACTGCTTTATTTCACAAGCTTAGCTAACATGGCCCTTGTTACAACAAGATTTGGAATAGGAGCCTAATCCTGGAAGCATCACCAGATTTGCAGCCAAATCCAAAGCCCCATAAGGAAAAATACCTCAAATGGGAATTACAATTTGCCTTTAATTTGCAATTACATCCTTGGCAATAAATATTTAATATTATGCTGTTCTTTTGTTCTCTTGGCTCTATTTGCTCTACCAAGGCTATTGAATCTATAAAAACCTGAATGTATTAAAATACCATATAGATAATAAAAAGCAGAATAGCATGGATGACTGCAAAAGCAGCACTGTGTAGACAAAAATGCTTTGTGAGAACGTGTCTTTAAGACTGAACAAAAATATCATTTCCAAACCAGGTATGCGTTTTATGAGTGTCTAGAAATAGAATTAGATTGCTCTAAACAAGTTTATTATTCATAAAATATCAGTAGTACAATTTTCTCCTCCCAACAACTGAGTCACAAGATCAGCTATTTCATTTTGCTGAATATATTCTCTCTAAATTTTAAGACATCACAGTAAAAATCTGCTGTGACTCCAGGCCTCCAATCAAGAAGAACTGTAACACTAAGTCATTCTAAAGTAAATGGCATGTGTGACTGGTTTGTAACACTGACATTGCTCATGCTGTTTTTACAATTTTTTTAGGAAATTGTAAAGCTTCGTGTGTGACTCGAAGATGATTTTGATAGCTGTGTTGCCTGTTCAATACATTTCCAAGCTGATGAAATGTATCTGTCCTTGGCTAAACCAGCTGGGTAAAACATGGTGATTTTTTTTTTATTTCAAAGCTGTTAGTGTCTTTAAGAAGCCAAGGCCAGAAAGTTTCAAATAAGTAATAAACTTTAAGTAATTTTGGTTCCTACATTAATCCTCAGGTTTTCATAAAAGTCTTCAAAAGTGTCTAATATACAAAGTAATCTACAAAACAGAGAAATGTATACTTTCCCAGCATGATTCATTCAGTTAAATTCAAGTTTATAAAGAAACATTTGTTTATATTATTTATAACATTTATAAAGAAACCTTAATTACACAGAAAACTTCCATCCTTTCAGAAGGGAAACAATTCACTGCAGGTTCAAGAAATAAAAGCAGATGAACTTTATTATGTCCAAAGGATTACTCACTTTTGCATGTTTTCTTATCTGGATTAAGTCTAAACCCTTCTTGGCATTGACAAAAATAGGAATCATCTGTATTAACACATTCCTGTTCACAACCATGGTCCTGAAGAGAACAATAGTCTGGTTCTAAACAACAAAAACATTTGTGCCAGTGAGTAATAAAATTTCTCAGAAACAAACTAGGTAAAAATTAGTTATTTTGTTTTCTTTTACCTTTTTTTTTCCCTTAGGCACCGTTTTGGTGTTTTACCATATTGTTTCAAACCATGAAAATAAAATGTTTCTTTTTTTCAAAATACTACTTTGTATACTACAAAGAATTATTAGAGAACAGAAATAGTTAATGCAGTAGAGAAGTCAGAATCCTAAAATCCTATTTTGCAGCTAAGCCTTATACATTGCCTCATCAAAATTGCCTCTACTCACTCAGAGCAGAGCATGTTAGACATGATGTGTAATAAACACACAAACATGCTTTTGAATGCCATTCATTAGATCACAGCAGGACAAAGAGGCTATCAGGAGTGTGGGTGTTTTTAACAGCTCTGAATGCTTGCTTCACAATTCTTCCATTTGAAATGCCCATGGAAGAGAAGATGACCAGACTAGGGACAGCTACCACTTGTGGATAAAGTAACTTAGAAAGGATAGCAATTGTGCACTAAGCACTGAGATATTTCCCCTATAGAATTCATCATTATTGATGAAGTCAATGAACCTGACATTCATTTAGATGAAGATCACTTATCACAGATCACTTAGTTTTGTATCAGTGTAGTTAATTTATATTAGTGAAAAATGCTCCTATCCCCTCAGCACTGCTAAAAGTAGATAAACAAGTCACTCTTCAAAAAACATCCAGGCACTTCTGAACACCTCATTATAAAACCTGAAAACTCGGGGGGTTTCATTATTCCCAGAAGTTAATTAATTATTATTCCCAGAGGTGATTTGCTTTCAGAGGCATGGACAGTTCTTTCTTTGCATTTGTGGCCGGTTAATGGAATTGAGTCTTTATATATGATGAAAGCCCCTTGTGATAATAAACCACTTATATTTTCAGAATAAACAAAGTGGAATGTGACTTCCTAAGAAAACTCGGAAGGACTATGTTATAATTTCTGAACACCACTCTGTATATTAATTAACATTGATAACATTAATTAACATTTCCTTTACCAAAGCTTTTTTTGACAGCATATGCACATACATATATACATAACATGGAGATATCTGTTTACTAAAGTGAAAATTAGAAAATATATTTTTGCTTAAGAGGGCACTGAAGAGACAGAACCCATAAAGCCATGTGTGTGCACCAGAGGAATGTACTGTATGCCCTCTGGACCTAAGTAGTGCTGTGGTGCATTTACCTGCTCAAATCCATGCTACTCAAGGAGAGACTTTTCCTGAATAACTGATTCTGAAGATGACCACAAGGGCTGAAAAATATGTATTATCTTTGTTGAAACCTTGAGGCTATTCTGTTTGGGACACTAAAAACATGGTTTATAGTGTGTTTATCAACACAGCCCAGGTTAAGGATATTAACAGAGCCTTGCCCAGCTACAAATTATGTGAACCCAGATCTCAAACAGGCCTTTCGTAAAGAACAGTAGAGGCTCAGCAGCACCCAGTACAAGCAGAAGCTGCCATCTGTCCTCTTGAGGGGAGCAGCAAGAGTGGCAGGAATCTCCTTAAGAGTGGCTTGAATGTCCTCCACCTGCCTCACCGATAAACCAAACTTGCTGCACTCTTCCAGTCATAGAGCACTCTGATGGTGCTGACAAGGTTGGCTTCATGAGCACTGCTGCTTGTGTTTTATTCTAAGAACTTTGGAACAGTTCCCAGAGAAAACATTTGTTAGATATGCATGACCATACTGACAACACTTACATTTCCATGCATTTCTTTGTAGCCATGAGCATAAAGGCTTACTTTCTATTTTTAAAAGGGAAGTCAGGATTGTGAGACAATCATGAGATCTCAGGAGTGGGCGCCTCAGGCCTGCTTGCTGATGCAGAGAACTGGTCTGGCATGTGTGAGTCTTGACCAGCTGGCCATCATCCCTGAGACTCAGTACATAAGCCAAATATGTAGAAATTTATGTTAAATTTTTTAAGTCACAAACATTTTTAATCCAGTGATCTGTAGTTTGTTTGTTGGCATTGTTTATGCAGACTGAAACTCAGTGTGATTCATAACATATGGGAACAAGGGGACACTTTTGCTCTGGAGAGCTCTCATGCTGCCTTGACTTTTGCAGCATTAAGAGCTACACAGTTCTTTCATTCATGCTTTAATTTATCCACAAGGCTCAGAGGACATCAAGTGTAAGGAATAGTGGCTTAGTAAGTCTTATTTGTGCTTATTTATGCCTAATATACTGTCTCAAGCAACAGATAGAGGATAGAGAGAGGTCAAGCCTGAAAGACTACTTTCCCAGAATATTCCCTCAGATGTCAACATTCTGTGAATCATCAATTTAAATATGTTAAAATAATGCATACAGTTAGGCCATAAACTAAAAATCAGTCAAGGCATATGAAATGTTTATGCAGTTTTAAGGACTTTCTTTGGTTCAAACTGGAGGAGAAAAACACTGCTCAAAATCCAAATTCTTAAAGCAATTAAAAAAAACTCGTGCTTGGGCAGTGGAAAGCACACTAAAATAAGATTTCAAATATGTATGGATGTGGAAGTATAATTAGCCAGTCCTTAGCTGACAGATACTTGACAAATGAGAATGTTAATACAATCAACAAATGATGTTAACCACTACAAATACTCTGGCCCTTGGGAAGCAGAAATTTCATCTCCCCTGACTCTGACCATCTAAAAATTATGTATCCAGTCTGGCAAGTCATCGAGACCCCCTATATGCTCAAGGCAAATACAGGCACTTCCATAAATTTGTGCCAGAACTGGGAGTGTTCACCTTTGAGAAGTGTATGTTTCATTCCCTTAATGGTAAGAACACATGTACAGACAGGATTACATTTTTTCTCCCTAAATGTTAAAGTAGAATAGATATCAACCATAATACACAATAGAAATACAATCTATAGGCTAATCAAATCTCTCACCAGAAGGACTGAAATGCCCCTCACACAGAAATGTAGTGCTATATTGATGCATTTTTTCAGAGATAGTTTGAACATACTTTTCAATGATATGGGCTAAATTCATCACTGGCAGCAGCAATCATCTGAAACTAATGGAGCTGGCCTGCTTACAGGCACAATAGTAATATTTCTTTATCAAAGTCCTCATTTATGAAGAAAGGTAACCAGGAAGGTACATTAAGGTTTTCCCTTGACATTTCCTGAAAGGGAGTTATGACATTGATCACTGTGGACGTTTTAGTTTGTTTTCCCAGTTACAGGAGGCTTTGGCATGAATATTTTCTGGTCTGTCAGATCCTCTCCACTTCATGGCCATTCCTAACTCCAGTAATGTTTGATCTTTTTAGCCTGGTATCAAATTTGACAAACAACAAACAAGCAAAGCCATGAAGTTATTATAAGCTGGTGGAAACATGGAAGCCTGGTAGAAGATACTGATACTGACAGAGCTTTGCCATATCATCAGAGAACTCACTCTGGAAAAAAATCCACAGAAAAACAGACTGCAACGTTTCTTCTGATTGGGAAACTACTCATTATTTTAGATCATCTTACAAAGCAAACTGATTAGAAATTGTCTTGCACAGACTTGTTTGTTTACCCAGCTAGGGAGATTATATTCTAACTGAAAAAAAAAATGAATAATCAAAGAGAAATCCAAGGCAAAGTTTCAGCTTTTTGCTGTTGAAAAAGAGCTGGGTTTCATGTTAAAAGCTTCCTGTTCATAGGAGGGACCTTCACCCTTAGGCACTCCCCTCAACACAACTTGCTTTGTTTTCAAGACCTTTGGTTTCCAGTGCACTCCAACCTGATCCATTTCTATACCTGATGCATTAGTCAGCATTCCCAGGACTAGTGGGAAGATTACTGCTGACATCTGGAAGACAGAAGAAGTATAAACTGTTCATAATTAAACTTTATCACAACTTACTTCCACAAGTTCTTTTGTCTGGATTTAAAGTGAACCCTGGGTGGCATCTACAGTAATAGGAGTCCTTGGTGTTAACACATTCATGTTGGCAACCATGGTTATCCAAAGCACAGTAGTCTACAACTGAAAAAGAACAACAAACATGTGCAATTAGGAAAAAAATTAGAACTATTATGCATGGATATTATGGTTCTAGAGACACACAGTAATATAAAAAAAGGAAAAGCTGATGTAATTGTGTTGTGAAAAGCTTGTCTGCAAAAAGTAGTCCACTCACAACAACAGTTGGTAAACCAGATTTTAAATATGTCCTGAATAATTTCTCAATTTTGAACATTTATCAGCTCTCAGATTGTCAGGAGCCTTCTCAACATGTTTTCTCATATCTGGAAACCATGCCTCAGTGAGTAACTGTCCAGATGTTCAAACTGTAGGCCAGGGCATAGAAAAGTTTGTTTGATTTAGTTCTGTCTTCTGTCTCTCAAGTCCCAGTCCTGGAATTGCTCTACTTTTCCTTAGTTCCCTCCCAGCTGTATTAATTCTCAAGAGCTGTTCCTGTAGCCTGAGTATATAGGAGAATCTTGGCATTATCTTCTACACTGAGGACTCTCACAGTGCATTCATTCCCTCTAATGTGCTCCAGATTTTTTCTGTACAAAGCAGCTACAACTGCAAAGCCTGAGAGCTTCAGGCTAATATTCACCATGGATATTCTGCTTATATAATGCCTTTTGCAAGGAAAAAAAAAAAATGTCACAGGCAGTCCTGTCACCTATTTAATAAGTCTGGTCATTTATTACACAAATCCATATTTAAAAGTTAGACTGCCAAAGGGTAATAAAATAATACTTCAGAGTTTACTCTGTCAAGCCCATTCAAAGTTGCTAAAGAAATTAAAGGATTTTTAAAATTTCTTTGTAGGTTAAGCTTCATCTTCACAACAAAAGTCTTAGAAAAAATTAAAGATAAGTCACAGAGCTGGTGCTCTCCCTGCAAAGAGCTGCCAGGCCTACATTAGGAAAGTATACCTGGTTCTTTCTGCAGAAGTATACCTGGTTCTTTCTGCTAATGTGCTTAGCTTCATACCAAGACAGGTTCCTCTTTGCCAACTGAGTAAATTTTTTCACTACTTTATACTGCTGAGTCTCACAAATTTCTTTAAGAGGCAGTAATTTGTTTTAATGCAATCAATTCTTTCTTCAACTGCCCCATCTATATAAATCATGCACACTCAGGTGTGCTACTATATTTAGTCAAGGTCATCTAGTCAGGAAAGCAGATAATCTATTCAGCTATTTTGAAAGACTTTCTTTTAACCCTTCAGAATATTTGCATTGAATCAAGTCAAACTACTTACTGGCTACCATGTGATACCATTTTCTGGGCAGGAAACTTCCTGTTTCCAGACTGAATCGATTCATATTAAAACCTATTTACTGAATACACGTTTCAAGAATATAATGTGTCATTCAATTAGCTTTTCTCTTAAATGAATTCTAACATGCACATTTTCAAGTGTTTAAAAGGCACATTAAGAAATAGGTAGGCCAAAGAATACATGCAATTTAGCATCATGCCTGGGAAATAGCCAATATGGATGTCTTTGTAAAGTTACCTCCCCCTCTGCATTTAAACCTTAACAAAATTAATTTATATTACAATATCTACAACTGCCCAACTAATGATGAACATTGAAACAGTGAAAATAGAATATTCAGTTGGAAGAGACACACAATAACCATTTAGTTCAACTCCTTGACCAGTTCAGAGTTGACTTTGTCCAAATGCCTCTTACACACTGACAGGCTTGGAGCATCCCCCTCCTGTTGGAAGCCTGTTCCAGTGTTTGAACATCTTGGTAAAGAAATGCTTCTTAATGTCCAGTCTAAACCTCCCCTGGCACAGCTTTGAACTATTCCCACATGACCCATCTCTGGAAGAAGAGCGTATTTTATGCTAAGTCATGAGATATACATGAGAATGTGAAAACTTGAGATTTCACTGTTCTGAATTTTATCTCATGTCTATTTCAATAAGAATTTTTTTCTAGATGACTTATTAATGTCCTTTTTAGTGAGCAAACTATTCATTCAGTTGTCATCTCTGCATATTTGCTCCACCTTGTTTTTCTCAGTTGGTATTAGTAAGTGATGAAAACCATTTTTTACTTCCAGTTAGCAGTTCTGCACTCTGGGTGCTTACATTGCCCTCTCTGAACCATGGACTGCATGGGTTACTTTTCTCATAAGAGGTTGTTTTAGCCCTATAATATTTATAGAGGTTATTCAGGTATGGGAGGATGAAGGAAGTTAAGGAGAAGAAGGTGTAAAGCAAGTAAAGGCATAAGGAGGATGAAAAAGAATGTGAGGGAAGAACAAAACACACTCAGGGAAGACTCATATGAACCTAAGAAGCAGCCAAAAAAACCCAGCAGTGCCAGGACTGCAGAGAGGTGCCAGCAGCCAAAACACTGCCAGAAAAAGGGGATCCAAGCCCAGCAACTGCAGCAAGATGGATACAGTCTAGCACTAGTGCCAGGAAAGAGAGGACAGCATGTCCAGCAACACCAAGGTGGAGAGACTGAGTGTCCAGCAGCATGATGGAGAAAGGGTAGCTCATTACCAGCAAATGTCAACTGACAGGACTGGTCCATGTGAAAAACAGTTCAAAAAAGGCAAAGTGATAGCACCCTGCCAGCCAGATTTACTGCTGAGCAGACAGTTTCAAGTATTGTTTAGCCCACAAATTCATACATAAACTGTGCATTGCCAACTCTTCAGAGTGGTTGGTTGTTCAGTGGTCAGCTTGAATGGATACTTGTGAGTTCTGGCGGTGAGATTTCATGTAATTATTGCCATTCAGGTAACTGGCTGGCACATGTCAATAAAGCAATTAATATCACCACTGATCCTTAAATTAGCCCATCAGAAAAATTTAACAAACATGCCCGTGTAATGAAGTTTTGGCACTTTCTCATTTGCTTTTGCTTGAGTTAAAACTTTAGAAGTCTTAGATATCTTAGATGGAAACCTTTGACTCTTTCCAAGAATATCACAATGTGTATTTCCTACTGAAATTCCCTTTTTATTCTCTGGAAGGGGAGGAGTGACTAACCTTAATGAAGTCACTGCTTTTTGCAAAATTGTTATTATTCTCAGTGATATCTAGTATATGTGTACATCAAGATCTTTCTTTGGATCCTGCTCATTTGATAATAAATACTTCACAGAAAGGAAGGGTTAATTAACTTAGGAGTAATGAAAACTGAGAGTTATCCCTACTGATTCAGTAGTACACATAGTCCCCCTTAAAAAATTTTCCATCAAGGATGATCATTCATTGGTGATCACATCTGCAGAAGCTGTACATTCTTAGTAGAAGCAAATTCCTCAAAAAATCTCAAATTGTTCAAACCTGAAAAGTCAAATTCTGGACACCAACAATAGGATTTGCAGACAAATTAGCATCAAATTCATTAATTACCCAGACAATCTTTTCCTGTTCAAGAAATGTAGAGAAACGAAGTTCTGCATAGACCAAATATAATTAATATACATTGAACATTTCTTGTACAACAGTAACAAATTTAAAAGTTAAGTGCCAAGTATGCAACTGAAAAAGAAAAATAAAAACCAGAAATGTTAATAATGTGCCTTAAAATTCCGATTAATACTGCTAATTATTGCAGCGATATGAATAGCATGTATTCAAGTTTTGTTGCTAAAAGGTACAAATGAATAGGAATAAAGTGGAGAAGAAAAACTCCTATAAAAGACAAGACAGTGAACCCATGTATGCTGTATTTTGAAAATAGTTGAAGAGAGAATATGAAATCTTTAAATGTCAACAACAGTGCTCATAATAAATGTTTATCTCTTAAGCCAAAGAGAGTCAGTGAGGAGGTAGGAAAAAAAATGTCAAAGATGTATCATTGCCTCCAAACAGCAATCACCCCAGCCTTTGCAGATAAGTTATTAACAGACAAAAATCCTAAACACCAATGCAAGAAATTTAATAAGCGGCATAGAAATATTTTGAAGTTTTAAATAACAAAAAATAGACTTTGCATTTATTACAAAATACAATATTAGACTTGACATACAAAGAATTTCACCAGAATGAAAGCTCTGGCAGCTACTTTCCTGGTAAAGAATATCTTGGGCTGTCAAGGAACTTCAACCTAATAGGAAATAGTAACAACAGCTGTTGACACTAAGCATTAATATTTTGGATTAGAATATATGGTAGGAAAGAATCAGGGATGAAAGAAGTTACCAGAGGTCACAGATTTTCTGTCTCAGGATATAGTCTAATATATAGCAGAGAAATATATCCTTTATTCGAATACAAGTAAAAGTCAAGAGAGTCAGCTAAGGTTATTAGGTGAATGTTAGATATAGAAATCTGGGCCAGAACATAAAAACTTACCTAAATAACCAGTATTATCTGCATTTTCAAAACAATTTGGTTTCAAAAAGCAGGTTCCTAAAATGGTATATGGGTGGCCAAATTATGCTGGAGACAAATTATATTGAGACCTTCAAATACTCCTATACTGAAATCATGAAGCCATAAGTAAAGGAAACATTTCTGAAGAGTAAGCACAGAGTGAATATTCTTCAAAACCTCATGTTATCCCAGGCCTAAAAAACCTCAAAACCTTTTTTGTGTGTCTTGCATGAAGCTACATGAAGAAAGTTCCACAAACTGTCACCTATTTTGCATCTCAAAACAGGCTTATCCTGGAAGCCAATAGCTTTTTGAAGGTAATAAGAGGAAGGTATGCTAGAGCTGTCTTAAAATGACAAGAAAGAGTAGGCTATTGGAGAAAAGCATTGTGGCAGCCTGTGGCAGATTTGAGGCCAAGGGTTGACTTGGATTCATTTCCATGGTACTTCAATTTGTGTTTGAAATTAAGCATGCATCTAAGTGCTTGCCTGAAGAGAATACCTAACCAATAATGTAATTTTTAATCCAGATTTCACTAGGGCTTTTTGCAGTGGAAACCAGAAGACAGTATTTTCTCAGAATGGAGCACAGAATGAAAAGTTTACAAAAATAGGTACATAGGCTGGTAAAAGAGATTGTAATAGAACTATTTACCACATATAAACAGAGAAGACTGAGATATTTACAGAGTAATAGAGAGGGAAGTATGTTTTGTGCTAAAGAATTACTGTACCATATTTCCACACACTCTCTTTTGAGCTGTAATTCTTGGGAGTGATATTTATTTCCGCATTGCCCGCAGTGAAAATTACAGGCACATAGTGGATGGGTTCCTAAAGTGGCTAAACTGTCCTTAAAGTCACCTTTCCAAAAAAGGAGTTGAAATTTCTCCTCACATCACCATCAAGTCAAGTGAAAAAACATCAAGAAATTGTCCTCTTTCAAGTTTTTCTGTGCACAACTTCTGTCTGAAGAGGAGCTACTGAGTTTGTCCACCTCTGTTTTTTTAATGGCCGCATATGTCATGCCAGTACACTGCAGGCCACCTACATGGATCTTGAATAAAACATCGGGTGTGTTGTTTCAAAATGGAAAATTACTTTCTGTGTGAAACTGTTTGGAACAATCTTCCCAAGACACCATTCATTATCCGTAAAGGCCTACAAACATGTCATTTATGTGTGCTTTCTCATCTACCACTCATACAGGAGAACATCATTGTGTATAGCTAAAGTGGATACTCATTTATATTGAATTTTGCTTTGGTCTTTGTCAAAAACAAAGAGGTAAATGTGAATTGCTGAATTCATACTCACCAACACAACTCTTTCCATTTACATCAAGCTCATACCCTTCATAACACTGACAGACGTAGGAGCCAGGTGTGTTCACACAAATCTGCTCACAGGCATGTTTCTCCACAGCACAGAGGTCCTGAGCTACAACATATAATTGCAGGAGTATGAAATTCTTTGACCTTCTACAATGCACAGGTAGACTACAGATCAAAATAAATTTCAGGAAGCTATGGACAGCTCTTTAGAGATGAGCTCATTTTGACACAGATCATGCCCACGTTCTGTCAAACAGTGAAAGACAATAGGATCATTCACTCAAAACTGAGGCACTGATTCCTTCAGCTGATGGCAAAGACTATTAATGGACCAATGGTGCCCAGTAGAGTTCCTTTATGTATGCTTCCCTGAAAAGTTTAAAGGGCACTCTTCAGGGATTTTTTTTTAAAAAGAAAACTAATTGTCTTTATTTGTGTATTTTTGGTATTTTATTTTGCATAACCAGATAAATGGCAATGAGGTTGGAAAGGGAAAGAAAAGGAAACACAACAATAAAAAATGTGGTGATATTTAATTTCTGAGTTTTAGAATTTTTCATTTTTACGCAAAATACCATAGCGTGTTACCCGTCCCATGCAAAAGATCTCAAAAAAATTACCATGACAAATGAGGTCAGTTCAGCACCTAGCCAAATAAAGCACACTGGGCTTTCTTTTCAACAGACTAAAGCTTTATGAGAACCCCAAGTTTCCCCAGCGAAAGCTCTGGAAAGCAGAGCACTTTGTGTCGCTCAAAGACTGTTCAACACATAATGGTCATTTACAGCTACAAAATAGGCTTTTGGAACATGTTTGAGGAAATCAGCCAAGCAAAAACAAATTTTCTTTTATAGCTGTCTGCTTCATATCAAGCGGCATGATGAACAGCATAAACAGTCGCTTAACTCTTTTGTTCCAGTGTAAACACCCACAAATAGATAATTTTCCAGCTTGTTTCAGCTACATTCCTCTTTTGTATTATTTTGTTTATTAATGTAAGATTTGAACATCTCTAGAGAAGAATGGGAGAGATTAGTTAAACAAACAAATACAGCATAATAAGTAAAGAATACCCATTATCTGACACAAATACTCTTCTCTAGAAAAGTTAGACCACAGTGCAGGAAAGGAGTATATGACCATAATAATTAAAGAAATGTAAGAATATTTTTAGTTTAAAAAAAACCCCATTTCCCAGCATGAAGTGAAGTTGCCAGTTCATTGCTGATTTAAGCCATTTGGTTAAGGGCTTTAAAGAACTGAGTACTGGTAGCATATACTCTCACAGCATTAAAAAGAAACAAGGGAACAGAAGAATAAAAACTGAGTCTAACAAAAGAATGAAAAAAGAGTATAATATTAGCTACATAGCATTCATCTTTTCTGCACTGGTTAATTCAGAAAGTATTAAATTATGTATGTAAAGAAACTATTTGTTCATTGAAGAGCTGCCAATACAACCAAACCTTAGATAAATACATCTGGTTTATGTTGATCGTGTATTGTACTTAACATAAACATGATGAAGATTTATTTTACTTAAATGTCAAGTGAGGAATCCACTGTCTCTGTGCACTTGTGGGCAATTAACAGCTAGTGAAGGTGATTAAAATACTCCCAGACTGTGGATTTTTCTTTCACTGTGGTTCTCCTACCTCCAGAACTAAGCTGACTCCTTTGTCCAGGCTTGGCTCCCCATCCTCATGAATTCTGTTACATCTCTGTGGGGGTTTTAGACATAATCGTTTGACCTCTCTAGACTGATAGTGCATCATCTCTTTTCTTCACCAATGATTTGCACCATCCTAGCACATTTAAGGCCAGTTTGATGACTCTCAGATTTCCACTGCTAATTGCTAAAATTAATTTATAATTTGGCGATGTAAAAAAACCAAAGGCTACAAACACATTGAAGGACAAATTTCCCTTTCATATTGATCAAACTACAATCTGGTATCATCTGATTGATGATCAAAGCAGGTCAATCAAAGAAATCATGTGAGAGGTAAGTGGGGAAAACTAATAGATATCATAGCTAAAAAAGAAGGTAAAGCAATGCAGCAAAGGGCTTTGAAAAATGGTAGAGAGGGAGCATATTGAGGGCTACTGTGCATGGGTCACCAGCAGAAAAATTACACACAATTCCAAAACTCTTGGAAATTAACCTGTATTTGAAGCAGTGCAGTGCCCAAGTGTTGAACTACTGGCTGAGAAAAACTATGGAAATGTAATAGAGTAAAAAGAAGAAGAGACAATAAAGAAAGAATTTTTCATACTTGTAATTAAAATTTTTTAAAATTTATTCACATACCTTCACTGTTTCATTGGGGCTTAGTATTTGATATAAAACAGCTCTAAGCAAGAGAGACTAAGAATCCACTAATCTCAAGATACATAGTAGTTTTATGGCACTCTCCTGAGATACAGAACATCAAACACAACATAGGACTTGAGCCTGCAGTCTTCATCTTAGTGCTAAATTATTGATTGTAAGAGGTACATTCTATGCTCTCATGATGACTGTCTCCCACAGTTTCTTGAAAAGACATTTTCCAAAATTTTTCTTCTGGCTACAATAAGTTTAGCAGCTTTAATTTGAATCCATTCACTTTCATGTGAATCTGTACACTGCTGTGTGATAAAAATTGGAATTTTTACCATGCACATTTTCCACAAGTGATTAAAGACAGCATTACATAATTTCTTTAAAATAAGGTGGACACAGAAATAAATTTGGCATATCCCTCTGATGTAAACTGCTGTTAATTACTAGGAAATAAGTTAAAATGGACTAACAAAATAATGATCACAAAAATCAAAATTAAAGGGAAATAAAGTTTGTTATTATAAACTATACAGCCAGTTACTCAAAACTGAAAAAGTCAACACTTTTAAAGAGAGGAATGAGAGCATAAGCAAAACTTCTGAAACCATTCTTTGAAAGGTTGCAAACCCTTATATTTCCACTAGCAGTTAGAAAGAGCTTTTCAGAATGTCAGGTTATTTCACAGTTTTCTAGTATGGGGTTTATTGCACCATTCTGTACCTTTTAGTACTGTTGCTAGCTGGACAAGTCAATAAAGTATCTAAATTCACTTCATTTGAGATGATAAAGTTATTGATTTCGTTGTTTTTAATTGCTGAACTTCAAATACCAATAAAATTCAAATGTAATTTCATATAGTTACAGTGTACCTCTGCAGAGTTGTGTATAAAATTCAGCTGGATGTATTTCAGAGAGATTTGTAAGAACTTCACTTAAAGCAAGAAAAATAATTACAACTTCACCTTTCTAGACACTTTCTGATGATTATCATTAATTATGTACTGACCTCAGCTCTTTATGAGCCCAACAGAAAGAGAAGCAATGTTAAACACTTTTTGGGAGTATGAAAGAGAAAAGAAAGATAACATACTGCTGCAAGTCTTCTGGTCAGCATTCAGAATATACCCTTGTTTACATCTGCACGAGTAGGAGCCAGGGGTGTTTATGCAGAAGTGATCACAGCGATGCTCAACTATACTGCACATATGAGGCACTGAAACAAAAAAGGAAAACATTATTAGCTGCTGGTCTTAATTACTTGTGGTCACAACTGAAAAAAAACTGAAAAAAAAAATGGTGTAGAAAATTTTAGTGAAGTAACTCAGAAATTTCAAATTAAGTATTGCTAGTAAAGACAAAAATGAGAGCTTAAGAAAATAAAAATACACAAGGGAGTATCTGAAAAAACTAATAATTTGGTGGTCCTATGAAGACAATAAAACAAACCTATTATAATCAACTTTAGAAAATAAGTGAAATTTAAGTGTAAGCTGATTTAGAGGACATTCAATTTCTTGCATTAAGAAAATCACCACACAGCATCCAATAGTAAAGAAGAATTATTAAAAAACAACTTAATGAAGAGACTATTTTGCTTACTTAGTTATTAATGTTGAGGAACATGTAAATAATACATGATGACACTGAGGACACGTATCTCCAAGATTCATTATGCAGGAGCTGAGTTGAGCTACCCTCCAGATTGTAAGTCTTTCTGAGTCTGTCTTTGTTCTGTTTGCATTTTATGTCTCTAATAGCAAGTATTAAAATGCAGCAGATAGACAATGAAAGAGAAAAAGAATGGAGGCCCATTCAGTCAAATTCATTGTTGAACTATTTTTCTCAAGCAGCATTCGGGGATTAAGAAATCTCAATATTTTCTTTCCAGTGCAGCATTGCTTGTATGTAATCTCTATAATATATAGATGAATTACTTCTCAGATAATTTTGTGTGGAAAATTATCTATTTTTCTCAACAGCAATTAGGGATTGATGTGTTCCTTAACGCGGTAGGTCGACAAAGCTCAAAATTTATGGAATAGATATTGACAGTAATCTTCTAGAAGCCACAACAGAAGCCTGCAAAGTACCTTAACCGGGTAGGTGTAGTACTTGTGGAAAAAACTCACATGTGATTTTAACATATATACTATGTATCTGTTCTTTGGCATGGTTACTAGAGTTAGGTATTTATTGCTAGCACACATGCCACCACAATTCCCTAATCTCTTAATCAGCTTCTTGGATCTCACAAATTTCTCCCATAATAAATCTTCTCAAGTACTTTTATTTATGTGAACACAGACCTACTTTGACTTCTTGTCTTGTCATCTTTCTGTCATTCTGAAAATGAAAGCATTCAATGACAGGAGTCCAGTAACTCACATTCCTTCTGAGAGTACATTGTTGCTGTCTGTTACCAATCTTCCCTCCATCACACAAGTACAGTGTACATATTTTGAAGTGTTTCTGTTGCTCCCATTTCAAAACAGTGATACTCTGGTCATTAGTCTGATTTCAGTGGTGGAGTCTGCTCTCTGAATGATTTCTGCAACCTCATCTGTTGCAAGAGGTGTTTGGTGATCACAGGAAGGGACTGAAGTAGTAGAAAGGGTGATCTCATAGTAAAGGAATCTGAACTTGAGCCTTGTGAATTAGATCTTTTCTTTGTATCACAGGGTCCTTATTTGATTTTGGGCAAGACAATAATATCAGTATCTTCAAGGAAACATTAATCCTTCATACTGTAACTGTTCAGATAGAGACACCTGAATCTGGATTTGCAAGAATGCAAGTGATGGCTGTAGAGCTGTGAATGACATGTTGTATTAGTCCAAAAATGTTACGTGCCTGAAAATCACACCAGGGATTGCACTGAGTCAAATATTTAAAGTTAGTGGGTGGTTTCGACAAACTTAACCCTGTTTCTGTGGCTCCATTCCTGTAATGTAAAATAGGGATGACACTGCTATTTACTTTACAGGAATATAATAAAGACTTTATTTGCCCTTGACTGCTCCATCCCAAGTTCTGTCTTTCTCACACTTCATCTGATCTCCATCTCCTTTCCTGGATTCTGTTCCCATTTCCACTGACATTCTTCTGAGTTTTCAACTCTTGTCTTATTCTTCATGCCTCTGATCCCTCAGGATACTCTTTGCTTCTGTTTTACCTTGGCAACTAGTAATGAAAAGGGGTCCTGGCTTCAGCTGGTGTTTCTGACAACCCCAAACCTTTAACAGTTAGGGACAGGAACTGTAGGGAACCTCTGACTTAACAGAATAGAGCACATCCTGTTTACAGGGATTCTTCTGAGAATATAGGTCCTGGGTACTTAGTAGTCTCCCCCATCCAGTAGTAATAGTGGTTAATTTGGCTTATATTTTGTTTTCCCCACAGAGTTTCACCATTTGGCCATGGTTTTCTCTTGTCATCGCAGGAACCATGAAGACACATTTCCACAGACATAAGGGTGATTCAGACACAAGGACAGCTCAGGGGCCAAGGTCTTTTCCCACAGCATGAAGCACAGCAGACAGCATTCCAGAAGACTGGACTAGAAGGGTGCCTTCAATTGCTTTAGCAAAGAAACAAGGTGTCCAGATGTTCCACTCAGCTACAATGATACTGCCTCTGGGTCCACACCTGGGAGGACTTAAACTAACCACATTCCTGGAGGAATGTAGGTGCTCTAGGAAGCAGAGGCTATGATTACTGTCTTGAAATTCATCAAGATGAATGCTGCTTCACAATCAAGAGCAAATAAAATGTTATGGATCCTATCTCCAATTTAGTACCTTATGTTGAAATCCGTATGAATCTAACAGCTTAAATTCTCTGCTGAACCTGAGTCTGTAAACATGTCTTAGGATCTCACTTTGAATTCTCAGCCCAGCAAATCCTGTGGAGGCATTCCCTGGAAGGAGGAGGCAACTGCTACCCTTGTCACCTCCATAGTCCTCCATCAGCAGTGGGCGGGGGGGATGGCTTTACTGAGGAACACATAATTTTGAATAAAAGTGAGCTAAAATACTTTAATGAATTTGTTGGACACTGCCCAGTCAGAAAAAAGTCCCAACCAAGTAAATGGTATTTGTACTGGATTTGTTTCTAAAACACAATCTAAAAAAATCAGCATTTGCTGTTCATTCCATTTAAACCCTCAATCCATGATTAGTTTACTCTTGGTTTTTAAATATACCCTACTATGCCAGCTAATAATACAGCAAGGAAGAAATGGGAAAAAATCTATTATCTGATGAATGTCTGCACTGGTGCTTTGTGCTGAGACAGTTCAGCTGCTCTTTGAAACAATTTTGGAAAAGATCAAGAAAGGAAAATTTTCCAGACTATCCTTACAATAAGCTGCAGTCCATTTCTGGCAAAAGCATCCCTAGACATGAGTGACCATTTAATCTTACCATGCATTCTTTTTCTGAATTCTAGTGAAAATACATCAGCTTAATGCCAAATTTGTATGAAATACTTTCCTATTTATCTCAGGAATAAATAAAAAAGTCTACTAAGCACACAGATTAAAATAAAATTAATTACAAATGCCATAATATTTGCAAAAGGTAATTCCTTATCAGGGAATTACAGATGGAAGTGATATCTCTGCTGTAAGTTATTGCCTATTAAAATATTTACCTTATTGTATGAATGAATAATGTCACTGTAACGGCTTTTCCTAACTTCCTGTATTAAAAATAGAATACAAAACCTGCTAAGTCTGTGTTTCACTTCAGTCACAAGGCATATACAGAAATGATTCTTTGCATATAATTAGTATGTAACCTTTGAAAGAGAAATCCAAGGATTCTCAAGACTATTTAAATAACTGAAAGACTGTTCAGCAGTTTAAAGTTTCACTACTAAGGGAGATCACACTTAAAAAGAAGAGATGAAAAAACTTATCTAATATTCAAATAGCAGAGATCATAAATTTATTGCTATTATGCAATAGGAAAATCATGATACGTGTGTTTGCCTAACTGCTTATGACCACAAGCAATTAAATCACATTTTACGGCACTTAACAGTAGCATGAGTTTTCCCCACATGTGTGACCGCTATTCTGGATGTTGTTTGGCTAATCTCTCTTCAATACATAAGTTCTAACAGATAAGGTTTCATGTAAAAAAAAAAGTTTAATTATAATGCATATTTTTTCTGTTTCACTTTCATCTATATATTCAAATCTATAGATAAAAATCTTACCACAAAGTTTAGTCTGGAAGGCAGAGGTCAGTGTTTCAATCTGACTGAAATTAGCAACAAGAAACACATGTTCTTCATGTGGCTCACTCCCAATGGACTTCAGAGTGTTCATATCCACTCTTCCCACTCCAATAGCAAAAATTAGGATTCCTGAGTTACGTGCTTTAGCAGCAATCTCTGCCACAGGATCTTGAGGTCTCCCATCTGTCACTATCATGATAATTCGGGGCACATTCTGCCTCAGAGGTCGAGCCCCCTCTGTCTCTGAAAATGCAATGTTCACTGCATACTGCAGAGCCAGTCCAGTCATGGTGCCAGTGGCCAGGTGCATCATCCTCTTCACGGCTCTTTCGATGTCCTGCTTCCGCCTGAAGGTCTTCAGTGAAAACTCCTGTTTGACGGTGCTGCCGTACTGAATCAGACCCACGTGCGTGGCATCAGGGCTGATGTCCAGAAACTGCAAGATGGTCAAAATGAACTCCTTCACTTTTTCAAAGTCATAATGACTCACACTGCGAGAGCTGTCAATGATGAAAACAAGGTCCAGACGTTTGTTGTTGCAAGAGTTTTCTACAAGGAAAATGAAAAAAAAATAAACAACTTTACAATTTCAAAAGAACAGGTTCAGATTTACTGTCTAAACAAACATTCTGACAAGTGCTGTGAAAATTCAGGAAAAATAGGACATACCACAATTAAGACTACTTGGGGCAATATAAATTTGTTCTCCAGTAAATAACAAAGACTGCCTGATACTTGATCATTATATGGGGGTTTTTTTATATGTGTGTGTGAGGTTAAGTGCCCAGAATGCTTAATGCCAGCGGAATGGTGAGATAGAATCACACAGAGACTGGGTTGGAAAGGACATTAAAGATTATGTAGTTTAACTCCCCCGCCATAAGCAGGGACACCTTCCACTAGACCAGGTTTCTCAAAGCCCCATCCAACCTGGCCTTAAACACTGTCAGGGATGGGACATTCACAACTTCTCTGGGCAACCTGTTTGAGTAAAGAATTTCTTCCCTATATCTAATCTAAACCTGACCTCTTTTAGTTTATTAGTTCATTCCTTCCTGTCCTACCACTACATGCCCTTGTCAAATGTCACTCTTCAGGTACTTGTGCGTTACCCTGTTGTGTCATTGTTGAGATTTTGACCTCATTTCCCATGCAAGGGTGGAAATCCTCTCTGAACGACAGTTAACTATTTAAGTGGGCTGCACTGTGATGCTTTGTGTGGCAGGGCCTGAGAATTTAGAAATCTAATACTCTGACAAGGATATAATACTGTGACAGAATATAAGTGTTTCATTAAAAACACAGACAACAACACAAAGAAATACATGTCAAAAGCATCTGTTAATTGCACTGACTGATAAGAGATGTGAAGGGACTGATTTTTCAAGGAAGTTGGCGCTAAGCAGCACTTTGCATGTACAAAGTACTGTTCTCAATTATGTCAATTGCAGCTGGGAATGCTTAGCAGTTCTACAAATCAAATGTCAAGATTTCAAACATCTAATTAATACCCATCTGGGGAAAGTTTCATGTATTGGACTAGCTCAGCATCACAGAGAAATTATATGGTTGCATCAGAGAGAAAATCCTGTTGTCTGCAGTGGCACTCTACTCAGCCAAAAAAACACTCATACTGAACACTCCCTGAAATCCGTGTCAGCTATCAGAAGCCTTTTTTCCCAAGAGTCACTGAAACAGAAATATTACAGACAGAGTATGTCTATATCTGACTATGGCACAGATGGGCAGGCCAATCTATGAGGGATAGCAGCAGAAGTGAAGGCTGGCTGTCTTCTAGGCACCCTAAGAGCTTTCTGGGACTGTGGGTATATCCTCTGGTTTCTGCTCAGCATACCTTTCTGAAAGAATATAAGAAATATGAGACACATGCATGAGTTGCATGATGAGAATAGATAGAGACTGACCCTTCAAAGGAAGCCAGCACATGACAGGCTTGAGGTAAGCCTGTGAGTTGAGCTATCAGACTTGCCACAGAAGAAGACAGCACATGGAAAACTATTAAAAGGACGTTGATGGGATGCTGATGATAAGAAATCAACAGAGGTTTAATGTGTATACTAAAGACTCCTCCAAATTAGGAAATCCCTGTGTCACAAAAGCATTTCAGTTCAGGGAATAACTGCAGGTTGCATTTTCTTCTCCTTAAATTATTCCACATACATCTAGTTTTGACCTCTGTCAAAGACAGAATATAGGGTCAGATATACCTATGGCTTCAGTCATTGTGTCCGCTCCTCTTCTTAAATTCCTGTGGCTATGAATAAACCTGTGAAGTAGTTAGTTGTGTTTGTATACTTGGCTTGAAAGATTAAAGATGGAAAGAATGCTCATCAGACTGCAGTGGCATCCTCATTTTACTAAGATGATACACCCCTAATCAGTAGTTTCCTGTATTGCCAAACGCAATTCAATTCCCAGCGCACTGTCGTCCATCTTGTACAGTGAATGAGGCAGAGGTTTGGTGGAAAAGTAGTGTCTGACTGTACAATCAAAGGTCATGCCACACTGCACTAGTACAAGTGGGCCAATCAAAGACTCAATTGGAAAAACGTCTCCCTGTAGACTGTCCTTGAAACAAATTTGCTTGTGACTGCTGACGAACACTCACCAGGCACTTCTGCCAAGGCAGGGGGTGAGAAAGATGCTTGTTTTCACTCGTTAACTCAGAAGCCTCTTTCATAGATTACCAAGAACATTTTTTGGCATAGAATAAAATGCTCTTTAATGACAATAAAAATGACTGCCTGGATTTATTCATGTGCAGTCTACAGTACAGCTTTATTCATAAGCGTAGGAATATGCTCGGGTTGCTTATTCTTTCAAAATCAGAGCAGGTTGAATATAAGCCAAGCTGAGCAGAAACAAAATTCCAGTTCTAATGGGATACAGATATCCTCACATAACTATTTTCCACCTTATTATCTTAATTAACTTATATATAAAAAATTACAAATTATCTTTACTAATATAACATGAATGATTCCAGCAATACAAAGATAATGCCTTAGCATTTCTTATTATGATTTCTTAGCCTTATGATTTGTGGGAGCAGACCAAGAGGAAAGAAGGATAATTACAGAAAAAAAAGGTTAAGAATATGTGTGTGCATATGAGGGGAAGGACAGATAAGAGAGAAGGGTAAAATGGATGCTATTTTATTTCCCTTAAATTTCAGCATTGATTCACTAAAGATAAATCATGCTTGACCAGCACTGCCTTCTCAATTGCTCAGTTGCCTTCTATGATGAAACCTCTGCCTGGATGGATGAGAGCAGAGCAGTGGATATTGTCTACCTTGTTCAGCAAGGCTTTCAATGCTGTCTCTTACAAAATCCTCTCAGGCAAACTCAGGACGTGTGGACTGTGTGAGTGGACAGAGAGGTGGTTTGAGAACTGGCTGAACAGCAGATCCCTTGGGGGTTGCACAAGGTCTAGTTAGAGGCCTGTCACTATGGTGGTAGTACTGATCCCCAAGGATCAGTACTGGTCCCAGTATTGTTTAACTTTTCACCAATAACTTGGGTGAAGGGGCAGAGGCCTCCTCAGCAAGTTCCCTGCAACACAAAGCTGGGAGGAGCGGCCGATACCCCAGAGTGCTGTGCAGCCCTTGAGAATGACCTCGGCAGGCTGCAGAGATGGGCAGAGAGGAACCATCTGAAAATCAACAGAGGTGAATGCAGGGTCCTGCACCTGGGGAGGAACAACCTGCACCAGTACAGGACAGGGGTGACCTGCTAGAAACAGCTCTGCAGAGAAAGATCTGGTGGACAACAAACTGTCCATGAGCCAGCAGTGCCCTTGTGGCCAATAAAGCCAAAGTGTCCTGGGGTGCGCTAGGAAGAGCATTGCCAGCAAGTCCAGGGAGGTGACACTGGATCTCTGCTCAGCCCAAGTGAGGTCACATCTGGAGTGCTGTGTCCAGTTCTGGGCTCCTCAGGACAAGACAAACATGGAGCTGCTGGAGTGGGTCCAGAGGAGGGCTGCAAAGATCATGAGGGGACTGGAGCATCTCTATTATAAGGAAAGGCTGAGGGAGCTGGGCCTGTACAGACTTGAGAAGAGACAACACAGAAGCGTCCTCATCAATGTCTAACAGTCTCTGAAGGGACGGTGTCAAGAGGATGGACAAGGTTCTTCATGGTGGTGCCAAGCAATAGTGCAAGAGGCAATGGGCAGAAATTGATGCACAGGAAGTTCCACCTGACCATAAGGAAAAACTTCTTTATTTGTGTGGGTGCACTGGAACAGGCTGTCCAGAGAGGTGGTGGAGTCTCCCTCACAGGAGATATTCAAGAAGCATCCGGACCCAATCCTGTGCCGTGTGCTCTGGGATGGCCCTGCTTGAGCAGGGAGGTTGGACCAGATGACCCTCTGTGCTCCCTTCCAACCTTGTCCACTCTGTGACTCTGTGAAAACAAATCAGAACTACAGCCATGGTGCTGAATCCTTTTAATTGGAATATAAAGATTTAGATCCCAGTCTGAAGAGACTCATTCATCTATTCTGAAGTCTGGAATGAATCTTGGTGGGAAAAAGCCTGGAGAGCCTTGGTGGACAGAAACACATTGTGCTGAATTACTTTGGAAAAATCTATTAAGCTGAATGAAACACAGTGTTTTTCAAAACTACTTTGACCAGTAAAGTTCTATCTATAGAAATACCAAACATTTCCAACTTAAGATGTATTTAAAATCTTTGTCTTTTGATTTGGTATGATTTGTTTTTTAAAACTCTGTAATTATTAAAGTTGATTTAACTTGGGCTCAGTGAAAAATAATATGTAACTTTTCTACAGATAAAAAAATCCAGCTTGGTGGTATTTTGAGGAGTAGCAATCAGCAGTAATGACTGACAGATCTAAACACTCATCCTCTCAGATAAATTTCCAGTGATAGCTTTTTAGCAGTTACATGCTTCTCTGTTTGTCCTATAAACTATAATCTCTTCCTCTGACCAGCTGTCCTTTGGCAAACATCTTCATAACCAAAAGTAATTCCCTTTCACTCTTATGAAAATTGACCTACTCACTGAAAAGAGCTACTCATCCATAAACCTACTTCTAAGTCAGCAGAGGTCTCTCATTACCAACACAAAAGTTAAAAACCCCTCAGTGTGGGTTGTGTTTTCCAAAGGGGAAGCCAGAAGAGGGAAGACAAAGACAGAAGGAAAGATCAAGTCAGTGTAAATATATTGTCCTTCTCTACTCAATATCCACTTCGTAAATGACAGCTACGGTGATGCCACCTTTGGAAAACTAACAATGCAACGAAATTTCAGTTCTACTAGGAAGAATCCAGCTAGGATCCAATTACTGAGAGATACAGAAAAAACCCTAAAATATTGAGCATCTTAATTTCCTCTAAAGCTGAAAATTTAGTTAAATCATTTTATCTGATGACTGCAGGTTTCCTTTTATTCCTTTCTCAAGGCAAATTATGTTCAGCCTGTTTTGGCTTTGACAAAGCTCACAGTGCTTTGATTTTGCTCACCCATCCAGGGTCTGTGTCTGAGAGCATGTTTCTATCCTCTCATTTTTCACTAATGTTACATTCCCTTAATACAATAAAAGTAGCACTAGGGAGCTTTCTTGGGCATTTGAATTGACTTCTCTAGACTGTTAAATCATTAGAATAGTTCCTGATACTGTTGTCTGAGGACAGTTCACATTTTTTCAAGCAGTCCTCAGACATGATACAGGAAGCAGCATGAGCCAGGGATCATCCTCTGTGGACAGAACTGGTCTGTGAGCTCAGGGTATCCCCCAGCACAGAAGCAGACCACGTTGTACCACGGTGTCAGTGTCAGAGAGCAGTCCAAGGTACCAGCTAAGCTCAGAGGCCAGCTGACTCCATCCATAGTGTTAAACTCACCATCCTGCTCAAACAGAGTGGCTGCATGCAAGAGGCCTCCTAGGAACAATCCCTGTAGGGATTATTCTCTGTACCTTCTGAACCACACATGGTGATTGCTAGTCACTGTGGGCCAGAGACAGCTCCAGCCATTTAACAGCAACAATAATGGTGGAGGTCCAGTGCCCAAGAATGTGCCCAGCACTGTTTCATTTCCTCAAACATTTCCATTTGGGCATATTCAAACGGAACACATTCAAAGACTAGTGTTTTAGATGGTCATTTTTCAAAAGTTTTTGCAAGTTGGTTGTCTTGAAAACACTGCTTGTTTAAAAATGAGTTAGTTATTTTCTGGTACTGTCCCACATCTTTATGACTCCTTAGTAATTTTTTTTTTCTTTTTCTTAATTTAGATATTACTTATTTGGTTTTATCCTAATAGATGAAAATGGATAAATGTTAAAGAAGGCTATTGTTGTATGCAAAGCAAAAGGAGGGCAGCTCAGTTTGGTAAACACTACAACAAAGTTTACACATTGAAAAAGTAATTTATAACAAGTAAATATTAGCTCCATTAAGATGTTATAGAGTATGACAATTCAAACAAAAAGAATTAAGAAAAAATGAGATCATAGAATAATTATTGCCTGAGCAGTCTTTAATGGTAATTTTAATGTTTTGTGTTTCTCAGCTTACCCCCAGTAATGCATATGCAATAATTACATGCCCTGTGACACTGCCAGCAGTAACACCAGCTGTATTTTTAGATTTTATCCTTGAGTAACAGAACAAGCCTTTACTCAAAAGTAAATAAAAGGAGGAGAAAACTATTCTCCTTGTTAGTATATTTTACAACTTCTTCCTAAATGTCTCTTCTTTCTTTACCATCTTATTATTTCATTTTCCCTCAAGCCTGTCTTCTTTTTACAACTTCTTTCCTTATAAATCTCTCTGTAACTCCTACAAAATTTGTTAAAAGATGTATGAATTTCCTGGGTGTCAAATATTTTTTTATTGAAGTCCATAATTCTGGTTTTCCCTAGCTAAATATCCAGCTAGAAACATTGTGTTTGACATGTTCTCAGATAATTCCAAAATATTTCCTAGGTCATCAAGAATGTTTAATCTTCTTGTCATAAAATTATACAAGTAAATAATAGCCAAATTTCCAATTCATTCATAAACATACCAAGTGCAAAATGCTTTGGGAAACACATTTTGTGATTGTGATTGTTGCAAAGAATAAATGAAGAAGAGCACTTATTCCAAGCACTTCTGTCCCTAGTGAGACATTTTGAGTAAGTTAGCTTCCGCTCCTTTTAGGTTTTTTTCATTTCCATTCAAAGATGGACAAAGTATGGTATGGCACATTTCAGATATAATCATAGCTAGTTCCTAAAGTAAACATTAGAAACTGCTCAATACCCCTTTCCTAGCCCACATACATGCTACACTTGATTCTGCAGGTGATGCCACCGTTTCCCAGCTCTGGGACAGGCCATGGATCCAAGACCTGCCCCTGTACTTTCTGGCCCTATCCTTACTGTGAATATTTCCCCAAACACACAGGCCTATGGCCCTAACCCAAACATTCATTATGAGTTTGGCAGTTCACCCATTTTTCCTTACAAATTTCTTCATCTGGGAACAATCTCTAAATGGAACACAGCCTCCAGACATTTCTTTATTGCCTCTGACAAAATCTTTTCTGAACTTCCAAAATTTCTGGGACAACTATACAGCATGAGGCTCTTGTCCAGAGATTTCCATTTTCTTCTACATGCAAATGCTTCACTATTAGTCACTGCAGTGACTAAAGTAGTATATTACTTTGTTCTCATTTCACCTCACTATTTCTATTCCTTCCCCGTCACACTTTTCAAAATAACAAGGTCATTATTAACACTAAGTCTCTCTTAATCCAAAGTCCCAGAACTGACTCATAGTGTTTCTTCATTTCTTTACCTATACTGGTGGCTCTCTGGTATGAAGCCAAAGTATGGTGTAAGGATAGTCTCAAGTTTCTTAGTTCTTTCTGCATATTTCAGCTGCTCTGAGACAGAAACTATTGGGTTTCCTGACAGGAGTCAAACCTGCTTTCACAGTCAGGAGGACCAGGGTGCAGGTTGTTTTCCTTGCAGGCAGTGGAACACCTGCACAGAAGGATAAAGTATCCTGATATCCCCATGCACAGGGCAACATGAAAACCTACCCACCACTTTTCTGACAGAAACAAATGTCATGTGCTCTCAGCTAAGGATAGCTTACGCCCATGAGAGATGAGGAATTCATTTTCTGAGCCACGATGAAGAAACTCATGGTACACACAGTAATGCTACTTTGCATCCTGCTCCCACAACCAGCCTGGAAGCACTTACTCTGACTGTGACTGTCTTTTCCTGCACTCACCTGTAAAACATCAAATCACAACCAACATGAAAAAGGTGATTGTATGGGAGAAGGTGATCTTTTTATCTTTCTGCTTGAAGATCTGAGACTCCCATCCTGCCTGAGCTACTTAGGGTGCTGTTGGTGACACAGAAATTATTAGAGAGAGAATGGATATAGAAAGTAAACAATTGTTAGTAGCAGCATAGACAATCTAGAGAAAAAAAATGTGACCTTACTGAGTTTGTGGTGTCCTGCTTTCAGGATATTAGCTTAACATTTTAAAAACTTTTATCAATACTTTTTTTTAAAGTTGCCCATGTCTTTGTTTACAGGGAAAGCTGTTAGCAACCTCAACATTACTCACTGATCAGCTGACCTGAAACCACATTTTTCTATCTATTGGTAACGGTCTAAGTATTAGATTATTTTCCAGAACAAATTCAGAAACAGCATGAGGGAATAGTGCTGTATACCATTCCCCCTGTCTCCCAAAACATGTGGGACATCATGTCTACCGGTGAACCAGCAGTTCTTCCGTTTCAACAGTACTTAAATAAGATGGTGTCTTCAAGGTTCCAAAGCAATTTGAAGCATGTTGTCCTCATCCACAACAGTGTCTGAATACCCACTCATGCCTATAAAATGAGATGTTCTTGAAGTCATGCAAATACTGTTTCTATGATTTTCAAATTAATTTTGTACATATGTACTTTTTAAATTAAGAAGGCAAAATGCTCAAAATGAAGTCAAAACCAGCACACTGCTGAATGTCAGTATTCTTTCTTTTGGCCTGATTTTTTCTTCAAGATATAATACACAGAGGAGGCTTTGAGCTCCTTGAGAATATACTCATAACAACAGTTTTTTTACTCACAGTAATATTCCTCACTGAATAATTGTCAAGGAAAACTTTTTCAAACAGAAATGGTATTTCACAGTAATTTGTGGGGGCTGTAACAAACAAATTCAGAAATACAAAGATCATTTGATGTTTAGTTCATGACTCAAGTTTTTTTCTGTAACAGCAGATATTCTTTCATCCTGTGGAAATATTACAAATTACCTTTAAAAAAAAGGAAAAGAGGAAAAAAAAGGGTGGGGGAGGGGCAAATTAAAAGAATAAGAAAAAAAAAACAACGAAAGAAGGGAGGAAGGAGGGAAGATGGAAAAGGCTTTGTTAGAGGGAATACACATTAAAGAAATACAATCCAATTTGTTGTGATGCTGGAAATCAAATTATATTCCATATAATTTAAATTACAGAAATACCCCATAGGTGACTTAAAAGTGAATGTGATTTTGATACATGAAAATTAATAATGAATACTAAATACAAGAGTTGGCAAGCAGAATGTTGTTCTGTGGTTAAAAACTGCTAGCACAGATCAAAATCCAAACTTTCGGATCTCCATGATAATTGGCTACAGATGAGCATACTCAGATTAGGACATAAATCCCTGAGGTCTGTCACGGTCCCAGCTAGTCCTCATGGCTCATTAGCTGGGGCTGTTTAAGGGATAACAGCTGCTGCAGGAACAACTGGCTGGGCAGGGATATGGTTGCTGATCACATCTCTCTTTCTCAGATGCTGGGATTTCTCTGAGGGGCTGGGGAGGCACAACCTTAGCAGAAACCAGGCCACCAAGCCTCAAATCCACAGAGAGAGGGTGTTCTACTGTGCATAAACCCCAGAATCTGAAAAAGCAGCTACTGTGGGGGAGAGGCCAACAGCTGAGAGATTAAGATGAGAGTTAGCATAAAGTTCATGGATGGCCTCTCAGTTATTGAAACAAGCACTACTGAGAAGCAAAACACACCATTGCTAATATTGCCTTGCAGCACAATGATTGCAGTACGTATCTACACACCTCAGAAGGAAAAACCAGGTGATTTTGCAGGCTGTAAAATGCTTTGTTTGCTTTCTTTCCAAACATAACGTGTTTCTAGTTATATGGCAATATCATGTTTTGAATAGAAAACTGATAGGTAAATAAATGGATAGGTATTTGATTACCCTGTATCCTTACAAAAACTTGGCTAGGATTTTGCTTGAATTTTAACTACTTATGTGGTAATTCAAAGGATATAATTTGCAACAACTTCCTGCCTTCATCTGCTGCATGGAAGAGTTTTCATCTCCCCCAGTACAGTATGTCTAACACATATAGTTAACTGTGACATAATTCGCATTTCAGTTGCAGTACAGACTTCAGTTACAATAATTCTACTTTCTGACAGGATTATGTCTGAGGACATAAAACTTGTCAGGCTTGCATTTGTGTGAAGAAATTACACATACATACGCTGAGGCTGTGAATTAGCTCCTTACAGCAGAAAGCATCCCACATTGGCTCAACAGTCCACATTAGCAGAATTTAGAGATCTCTGGTAAGCTCTTACTGTATAAATATACAATGAATTAAACCAAAATTAAACAGGAATCTTATCTGCACTCCACAGAAGCATGATGGTTTGGGCTCACTTCTGTCACATGCTTTCCCTCCTGATTTGCTGCTAAAATAACTCAGAATGTTTAACCTGATAATGTCTTAAGACCTAAAGTTACATACATTCAAGTTTAAGAACTGGGTTGGAGATAAGAATCCTTGGATTAATTTTAACTGGCTGTAGCAAGTGATTCACAAACTTAGTGAGTGTTCCACATAGTTCCTATTACTTCACTTCATATTATTAGTGGAGTCATACATATACAAGCAAGAGACAAATCATTGTATATTTTGTTGCAAAATATAATTTAATGCAGAGAGAGGCATTTGCGTTTTGCAGCAGCTTCCACTGAACAGGAGCCAAGTACACTTCCTTCTTGGCCTCCTTTCCCCTGTTTTAATTTTGCGCAGTATCCGTTAATTTTTTGTTGTTTCTTCTGGTATCATGTAATATCTAAAGGAATGCCCCCTAAATTAACTTTTCTCCTTAAACAGTTATTTTCAAAATCATGTAGCTGCATGTTTCATATTCCTAAGGAACAGAGAAAATATTATTGCTTAGAATAGTATTCTACATTCTAGCTTTCACTGTATTCACTACAGCTTTCCTGCATTTACTTCAGATCTTTCCAAAGAAGTATGCCCATATGAAATGAAATACATGCCCAGTTTACTAGAACAGAGTTCATCAAGAAAAAAAGCAAACACAAACACTTGTGGGGTTTTTTTCTTACAGTGTGGGAATTTTGATTTGCTTTGTTTTGTAATAAATTATTAAGATGCAGTAGGGCCTAAGTCCCAATTCTGCTTCAGAAAAAAACCTCATAACTTCAAATACCAAAAAGGCGCTACATCTTGGATCTACAAGGACGGGATGCACGTTGCTTCTAGACATGAAACCTGCTGAAGGATGCTGTAGACCTCTCACTGGCCTTGCAAACACGGAAAATCACCACTCTGGACAACTGACCTTGCTCTTCATCAGTCTGTTTAGGTGCAGAAGTCCATTTCATTATATCTGAAGGGAATCAGCTAATCTAACAGATTAGTCATCTTTGTAACCATGTAGCAAGTATATCACTGCTTTTCTTTAGAAAAAAACAAAATATTATTTTCCTTTCACAAATCAGGATAAACCAAATTTGATCCAAACTCTGGATCAAAGTACTGATGAAGGGAAAAAGAAAGCAAAATCTAGTTCATATGTCAGACAAGGGGAAAGGTGACTCTTATCTGCTACAGGAAAGAGAAACTGACATCTTACATCTTTCTGTTGTTTCACAAGATCCTGCACAACCATGGAAACAATTATTTAAAACATAAATATACCTGGACGAAAACAGCATTTTCAGCAACATAATACAAATTCTTTTATTACTTGAAATACATGCATACCTAATATGTTGCAAGAAAGACTTAAGAAAATGTTAAAAGTTAATTAATTTGGCACAATTGACAAGTTTTTTATATTTGGAAGTCTGACTCAGTGTTTAATAAAAGAAAAACCTGCAAAGCAGTTTGGCTTTCAAGGGCCACATAGTGAGAGTTCCTAAAACTCTATTTCCAATAGATCCTTGAACAAAATATTTCAGCTCTTTCACAGAAATTACTAGCTATAGCAATAATAATTTTAAACAGCAATAAGCAATGCAAAGACCTGCCAAATTAAAACAATGTGCATTGAGATTTAGTTGAAAAATTGCTGAATAAGAAAAATATATATCTTTTCAGACACAGTTCATTCCTCCAGAAGACTTTACTAAAATGTATAGGAAATTAGACCTAACAAGACTATTAAGAAATCTATGAAGTATTAGTGCATGGCTGATGAAAAATTAAATCCTCCTAATCCTGGATCTCAAAGAACTTTTTTCTCTATATGGACAATTCCACAGAATTTTTCATCCATTGCATTTTACTTATTTAACTTGACAGTCTCCTAGAACAATGACTTTTACTTCTGTACTTGGACACCACTGTATTTTACCAGTAAATAGTTACCACAGCAATACACTTTTGTTTTAAAAATGGTGAAAAGAAGAAAAAAGGAATAAAAGTATTTTAATACTGCTATACTTACATAGCATAAACTTCCATTTTAGTCCTGAAAAAGAGACTTCCATCCAAAAAAAAATCCAACCCCCAACCTTAGAATTTATTACTTTTCCAGGTACCCGTTGGTTCTTTGCAGCTATTTTGCTCCATTTTGCCTGCCAAGCAAGTCTTTACACAACTGCAGCAATTGTCATCACTACCACTACTTATTAAATGCATACTACATAGAATGTGACAACTTCTAATCCCTGTTAAATTGCTGGAATTCTGGAGTGATTTTATTAAGTCTATTACTTGATGTCACAGAGATCATGTTTTGGCCCTGTTCTTTCTCATGCCATTTATGGAACACTCAACTTTCCAGCACAGTGGCACTTTACACATTCTGTTCTTTACAGAGAGGCATGCTTTTACCATGCCGCTGTTTCTATACATTGCTGCACATAAGCAGGTGACCTAATTTCTTGAAACAGAGTGCAAGGCCCAAGAGTCTGACTCCAAACTGCCACGTACTTTTATAGGCTGGCTCAGAGAATGTTCCAAATTTTTTGCATCATTTAATGTCTTGAAGAGGTTCCTTTAGCCAGAACTGTTTGCATCCTGCACATGCCAAACTGAGTAGGGATCCAGTGGTTTCCAAATGCAGGGACCAGAAATCTCTTGGCTTTTGAAAGAAGAAATAAATAATTTAATCTATATGTTTTGATTTATACTGAGTGCTACACCCTTTTATATATTTTCCACTATTTAAATTTGAAAAAGAGGTTATAAAAGGAATTTTTAAAAATCACAAGGAAAATGGCAACTGAGAAATGTGACACTTTCTCCACATAACACCTTGCCTCTGCATTCATTTTCTGCAGAGATGGACAGTTTATTTCTTAAAGTAATAAGTTCACTTAGGGTATTTGCTAAATCCTAAAATATTCAGGAAGAGCTCCTATATAATCACATTTTAGAATTTAGGATTTTAGAAAGTTTGAGATTCTTGTTAAGCAAGGTGTGAATGTGGATATTTCTCTTTGTTGTCCTACATCCATGGTTTCTTAAGAATTAGATCTCCAGAGCTGTGGTTTTCAGCCTTCAGTAGCAGAACCCCAAGTGTTTCAGGACTGTGTCTATTAGTTTTGGGGAAGATTAATAAGAAATGGAAATCTGTTATATTTTGTTTTAATTTGCCCTATTGGAATTGAAAACCAATGTTTTTAAGTTAACAGATTGTGAATGGTACTTTATGGAGTTTTACATCATTTAAAGGATTACATTTTATTTAGACAAAGCATTTCACTGATAAAACTTGCTGCACTCCTCTCTGTCACCCATTCTCCCATATTCTTGCTTTCTTCCCAATGTATCTTCTGCAGGACATTTCACATTCCTCATGTTCATGGGTTAGGCGACCTTTATGGAGTCCACTTACCATCTCCCAGTGGCTGGAGAGAGGTATCTGATGACATCTACCACTGATGGAAATCATTAATCCCTAATGATAGGCTGTGTCCAAACCCCATCCATGCTGTGTTTTCATAACCTGACAATTACTTTAAACAATTAGCAAAAGACAGTTATTCTAAGTCACAAACTGTGAGGAAACTAAAAAGTTGACTGTGATACACAAGTGATGACCAACAATAGAGAGATGAACCTTATGTTTTAAAACATGACAGCCCACAAGCTGAAACTGATACACCCTGTCCTAAGATTTTTGGCAAAAGAGGAAAAAATTACCTCATTAGAAAAAATTACTCATTATAAATAAATCTGACAAAATAAAGGGATTAGCATCAAGTAATGTAATGACAAGCCTCATTTCAATAGCCACAGATTTCTATTCAATCATCTTTATGCACATTACACACATGCAGACGGGTAAAACTTTCCAGCATGGTAAAAGGCTCATTTGACAGAACCTCCATGGACCAGCATGTATTTCCTCTAAATACTGAAAATAAAGTTGTTTCTTTTTTTTCAAGCAAACAGTCCAGTAGCAAATATTTATTTAATATCACATACATGAAATAAATCTGGTACCCCAAAAGTAAAAAACTTCTTTCAACAGCTGCTACCTGGTCAACAAACTTTGCAATCACTGCTGGCAAATGGAAATCTCCTTTTTGTTATAGACTAACTCAGCCAAGGTTTGGCCAGCTGCTTATGCCTTTTATTATTTGTACTTGAGACAGCTTTTGGTAGTGGTGTTTAGGGTATTTTGTGTGCAACTTACCCAGTAGAGATTGTGTGTTAACATCCCTTCTGCGGGTGAAATGTCTTCCGGGGAGATCCTTTGCCATGACAGTGGAAAGCAGAGTGTGTGCAAATAGCAGAAGGAAACATGCAATCATTTTCTTCATCTTCGTGAAACAGAGGGACATGCAAGGATGTAACACTGCAAGAGTAGAAAAGGAGATTAAGTTCTTTGATTACATAAAAAGAAGCAACAGAAGACATCAGTCACCCAGCAGCATTGCTTCCCTTCCATCACATACAAACATGCAGACACATGGGCACTGAATAATACCTACAACTTTAAGAAATAAGGTTTACACAATAACACAGCAGTTGGCAGTCCCTGTATACCTTTCTAAGTATTGTTAGTTGAAGTCCATAGTCAACATTGACAACAATTTATAATAATCAAGTATTTTTAAACCAAGAAAAGGAAGTTTGTATCACTCAGCCTGTCAGTAGAAACAGGTTTGAGGAGGACACAAATATATTTTTGTTACTCCACTCAGTGCTCCTTTGCAATTTTTTTCACAAGTTCCTGTAGTCTGAGGAATTCTTGCTTCAGAAAATCTTGGATAATTAAAAAAGAGAGAAGAAAATATATTTCAGTGAACTGGTGACAACTCATGCTTACTTTTCAGAAGACAGTCCATGGTTGCTAACATGAAGATACCAGTGCAAGATTAATCTTGCTTGTAAGAACAGACTCCTGGGGATTGGAAAGAAGCTTGCCATAAGTTCTGGAGCAATTTTAGCATACAGAAGAACAAATTGACAGCCAAAATTCCTACACTAAGAGATGATTCCTGACCAGGAGCCTGTTAATGCATAATGAAAATCCATGGCTAACTCTGCCACAAACAGAAAACTAAGACTGACATGCTAGAGACACATTTTCTGGCTGTGCTCCCCATTGGTGTCTTCCTCAGACAGAGGCTCCTTCTACGCTCCCCCAAACATTTATTGTCATGGTTGAGAGCATCCCACAGGAGCTGGATTCAGTCTTGGAGTGGTGATACAACGAAACTTAGTAAAGATCTCCCCTAGGTGTGCAAGACATGGATAGAGCTACCCACTTTCATAACAAAGAACTGTTTTAACTGAATCTGAGCGGAACTTCTGAAGCAGTGAAAATTTTAACAGTTATTCTTGGTGAAGTAACTAAGACTTGAAAACAATTTTAACAGGGCCCTAAACCTAACAAGCAGATAAGGAACAGAAAGCACCTAAATGCTTCAGTTCTGAAAGATAATTCATTTTCTTTCCCACCATAAGTTATTCACTGGCAGAAAGGAAAATTCTGAATAAATATTTTCTCTCTAATAAAGATATTTTATTCATCATTTTTCAGTCTTTCCCACACAACCATTGCACATAATGTATTTTTCTGATCATCAATCTATTTTTCTTTGTGTGTATCCTACTCAGCAGCCCAAAATGCAGACACAACATTCTGGTGCATACGCCAAAATGAGTCTTTGCACTCAAAATGCCCAACCTTACTTCAGTGTTCAATATTATCCAGTAATGGGCAATACATGATTCAAGGACATTTGATCTAGGAAAGAGATGGAAATAGCTGGTGTTTATAAAAATGGCCACAAAATAATTAAATTTCTGGGCATCTGGATGGTATTATTGCTAGAGTTTTTCCAGTGTTCTAGTCAGAAACAGATGAACACTGGAAACAACACACACCACTGGAAATGGGACTATGTTTTGCTGGAGGCAACAGCTGTTAAATCTGGAGATCACCAGTCCCAGGTATCTCTTCACTCCTCAGAACATCAACACAGACAGGGCTGTGCCAGGGTCTCCTCTCACTCAGGCCTGCTCATTCAGCACACGAGGCAAATGGACCTCACGGACACATGCCAGCTCTAGCACTGATGTTTCAGAAAATCAGAAGCCATGCTGTCAGGGTTAGAGAATAGAGAAATATCCTTCTTGCAAGGCTGTTACAGGAACTAGGTATGAACAGAATGCTCAAGAGGGCTTTCTGGTTCTTAACAACTTATCAGAGGCCTAACTCATTCCTCCTTTCTATTCACCCTAAACAGCTGTGAAGATGGCACTAAACTCTAAGAAAAGCCATTTTAGCTGTGGCTGATGGCACATTAAAGAACCAAGTACAACTCCAGAAATAAGAAAAAAAAGTGTTTGTTGTGATTTGAAGTCTTTGAATTCTGTGAGGAAAATGTTTACATAGCATACAAATATATAATTAGCTGACCATATAAAATGAGTTGTCTCCATAATCATTCATTAGCTGCCATTGAATTCTGGAATACATTAAATATTTTCAATTTAATTTTTACCAATCCCTTTGAAAAGTAAAGTTGGAGTACTAAAGAAAAAGAACCACTGAATAACATTTTGTTCAATAGTACTCTGGATTCAGAAAATTTAGATCCTCAGATCTCAATATCTCAGTATCTCTAGTCTGATAATCAGAAAATAAATCTATTAAGAGATCCACCAAAAAGGATCCTACTCTTGCTAAAATAAAATCTACTATGAACACACTCCTACCCTCACAAACAGTGTTCTAAAATACTGTTTCAAACAGAAGCTATAATTAACAGCGAAGAGGTTCAGTTGCCTCATTTCAAAAAAAAAAAAAAAAACCCAAAAAAAAAAAAACCACCAACATATAATCTAAAATAAAAATGTGAGAAGGAAAAAACAAAAAAACAAAAAACCCCAAAGCCAAAGGCTGTATATGTGATACCATGCACTGATCCAAGCCTGCTGTCACCCCTTCATCCACACTGAAAGCTTCTGTGCTGCTTTCGTGGGGTGATGACAGCCTGGACTTGTGTGCTTTGCTCTAGTTCCAGCTACATATTTGTGTCCACTGCTGCTTTAACATGACCAGTCTGTATTGTGGTTGCATGGCTGCTCCTCATACAGTCCTCCCATGGTTCTCTGTTTATCTTCTGGGCCTTCTGCAAGGTCTCCTGTCTTCACTCTAGAAGCTGGATGGTGTTTACTGCACCACATTTGGTACTTAACACCTCATTTTTCCAGCAGGCTAAGCCCTTCTGCCACAGCCCTCTGTATCTCCCCACTGTTGGTTAACCCTTGCTCTACCAGCTGAGAACACATTCCCAAAGTACCAAACTTACAAAGTCATATTTTTGTGGCTACCTGGTGAATATATTTTGGGCACTTTGATTCCAGCTGTCAGCACTATACTATTGGGAACCAACTCCCCATGGCAGACCCAAGACCAAGTCACTGCAAGACAAACATCCTGAACAGCTCGAAAAACCAAAAACAACAACAACAAACCCAACAATAACAACAACAACAACAAAAATACCCAGCAAGAGGAGGCTTGCCAGTCCATGAGGCTTTACCAGGTTGAGCACCAGATTCACCAGCTTTCACTGCTCCATTCCTCTACCCACAGAGAGAGGAAGAAGAGTGAGGCTTTCACAGCAGCCTTGGAGCACTCAGTGCAGCACAGTGCTGTGCTGGACATGTGAAGAAGCTGCTAACAGAGAAGAGACAACTGCTGATCACAGAGGTACAATCTGGTGATGGCTGCTGGCCATATCTGCAGCTGTCTAGAAGAAGTTTGGTATAAAAGAGGAGATTCTCCCAGAAGATGGCAAATAAACAGACAGGCTCTCTGTTCTTTTAAGGCTTCCCTCATTCCCTAACTGGCTGCTAGTCAAGAGCTGAATATTGCCATGGTGTGTTCTTATCAATATTACCTGTGCTAGCTTAGCCATATACCCATGCATCAGAGTAATTTTTCTGATGCACTGTTATGGAGTTTCATGAACCACAGTGTAGGAATACTAAAAAATAAAATTGAGATTTCATCTTTAAAATACCTATTTCCTTTGTTGGACAGCAGTGAAACAATACAAGCCTGTTTTTATGCTTTCAAATATCTTTCCATGGAATTCTCCTTGTAAAGGACTGATGGCTGTTTTGGGCAGAGACATTATTGAATATTCAGTGTCAGTGGTAATAAATCAGTGACCTTCTCCATTGCCTGTTGCAGGTTAAATATTTGTCTTCTTCACTGTGATAACTCTTAAATAATATCAAGGGAAAAGAGATGCTCTGTGGCTTATGCCAAAGTCAGTGTTCTCCCACCTCTTACCACACTTCAGGAAAATTTCTTTTAGAGAGAAGCAGAAAACCCCTCCACTGGCCTGAAAGATCACCTTTTTTTCACTCAAGTACCTTAAAGCATACCTGCCTTTGCTGAGCAGATCATGCTGAAAAACAAATTGGAAAACAAGTAATATGTTTCAGCTCATACCTTCTGCTCCTCTGTATGGTCTCCCTCCTTGTCTTGTAGTACAAGTTTCCTTCCAAGGATAAATCAGAAACATAAATTCCACAAATCCCTGCCTCTCTACCTTCTCCAGCTACCAACAAAACTGGCACAATACAAAGAAGGGGAAATACTCAATAGTTACGTGGAACATCAACACCTGCAAATAGTATCTCCTCTCTTGAACCCTGTATAATTTCTCATCATAGATGGGAGAGGAAGAGAAGACAAAAAAGCACCAGAGCAACAGTTATTAGCACTACAGAGGTTGCCTTTGGCTTTTCTTTTTTCACAGTTAAAAGAGACAGTCATTTACTCTCATTAAGCTTCCATCAGACCTAACTTCAGTGTTTTTAAGTTATAAAGAACACAAGTTCATAGAAGAGAACCATTCTGAAGTTCTTTCAGCATTCCTTATTATCTCCCCATTTTTAAGATAACAGGAAACCGTGATCAGATCAAATCAAAAACTTTCACTGAATGTAAATGAACTGCAAGCAATCTATGTGAGTCAATAAAATCAGTCTGTTTCCCCAATTTAGCAAACATGATGAGTTACTTGGAAAAATAAATGAGGTCTTATTACATGAAAGCCACAAAATACCTCTTTCTCAATCCCACATTGAAAAAAAAAAAAAAGGCTACAGGCACTGTAAAGCCCTTTTAACTATCAGTTACAGTATATTCCAAAGTACTTCACTCTCCACAAGGCAGCACATGCATTACTATTTCACTACTCATTAAAATCACTGTGTAGCATGGGCATCAGGACACAGAGTATTAGTAATTTCCTCTGTCTTTCTGGACCAGTTCTGACACAGGCATTTTCCAGTTCTAAAAAAGGGCTATGGAGGCCCACAGAGTCCAACATCACAAAACATCATTTAAATCATATATATATATATATATATAGTCCCTAGCCATGCAGGTGTTGTGTGGGGGCAGGTAGCTACAACTGGGATGGTGATATTTAGCACATCAGAGAGAAGAACCATCTTGCCTTCATCATTAGAAAGGAGCAATCTACTGTCACCCTGTTTCACCAAAAGATAGACTGGATTTTCTGTAACTCCTTGCTGCATAAGGAAGGCTTCACTAGGCTTAGCAGCACAGGAAAGGTAGACACCCATTCTAAATCATGACTATCAACTACATTTCACCAATAGAGTTAAATCACCAAGAAGAAACAAAGTTTCAGGTGCTGTAAGTTTGTAAATTCCTCACATGCTGTTCAACCCTGATGGCAGGCACTAGGTGCCCATGAACCTAGATGTCCATGAACCCAAACCTGCACCGCATCCTGCAAAGCATCAGAGCAGTACTCACTTGTTAAAACATTTTTTAGCTCCTTTTAAGAGGCTACCTTGGGCCATTCGTGCTGTCAGTAGTATGAGATAAATCTGGGAAACTCATTATCTGAAAGTCAATTAGTAATTCTGGTGTATTCAGCCAACCCAATTACAAACAGCTTTCACAGTAGCACAGCAAGCCACCACAATAACAAAATGAACTGTTGACTTGGCAACATCAGTCTTGTATCAATCTGAAATAATGAGTGTCCAGACAGTATGAGTAACCTGAATCTGCAGTGGATTTAGGACCAGAAGTACTCCAGTGTGAGAAGACTGGGACAAATTCTTTGCATGGATCCATGAAGCTTCATGCCACAGGTTGTTTTGTGTCTGCAGTGGGACACAATCCTAGCATGTGATAGCAATGTCTGCTCCAGACATGTCCGCATAGTAGTGAGGACAGGGTGACAACTACAGACTCACAAAGTCTTCCACCTTTGTCTCCTCTGCTTCCATACAGTCCTCCTCATCCAGCACATATCCCTACCTTGGCAGCTAAAAGGATATTCCAGTGCTGTCTGTACTGAGATATGCCCCTACCTTGCACAGGAATTGGGCTGCGGCTGAATCTCCACCAGTAGCTATTTATTCCAGCTGCTGCCAAAAATCCCACAGCGGAGCTGTAACTTGGACTAATAAAATCAAATGTGACAGTGGAGTAAATTAACTTTGATTTTGAAACAGTACAGGGAAGACCCAAAATGCATTACAGAGCAGTTCCTAGAAGGGGAGGTGAATGACGTTTGGTAATCAGCCAAATATGCCCACAAATCCAACTCTGTACATGATACCCATGTGCAGAGCATAACCAAAGGTGCTCCAGGATACAGGAGGGCAACCACATTCTGGAAGCTGTCCAAAGAGTGCTGGGGATGGGGAAAGGACAATTTGCCTATCCAAGCACAAAGGCCAGATAAGCACACACATGAATTGATGAGTTCAGACACCGAAATATACAGCATATCAGAAAGAGCAGAGATCAGCATTCAATTTTATTGTCAAGATGTAAATATCACAGTGGGACTTCTACACAACAGACTTTGCTCTTTAATGGGCTTAGAGTATATGTACTACATATATAATTTAATTTTATACAGCTCTAATGAAATGAAGAAGACTAAGGGATCTGTTGCTTAATTTAAAGTCATCTGTCTGAATGACATACAGACTTCCTGATATCACTGTTATAAAATGAATAACTACTAAATCATACAATGATAGAATTATTTAGGTCAGAAAAGACCTCTGTAAGCCATCAGGTCCAACCTCTGCTTAGAGGTGAAGCTGAGGACCATTTCAGTAAATTCTCACCACATAAAAGTTAATGGTGGTGCTATAGAACAGTACACCCATAGTATGGCTTACTCTGCATAGTTTCCAGTGGTCAGACACCAAGCTCTAGCAGTGGGAATTCTTATTTTATGACAGCATCAATCTCCATGCCATGATTTTCTTCTGTTGCCACTTGGACAATAGACCTTTTCATTATCTTGTTCTTTTGAGAAAGACTCATTTGCACTTTCTGGTACTGAATCTCATCTAGACATCAGAGTTTCCACAACATGCCCAGAAAAGTAGCATGGGAAAACTGAGAAAATTCACTTTTACCATGCACAGTAGGTATTTAAATGAAAGCATATATTATATGACATATTATACACATATAAGCTGCTTAGTTTTGTCTCTGAAGTAGTCACAAGCCACAGCAGACTTAACTGCAAACAGAAAGGTTTGGGGGGAAAAAAGGATACAGCGGTTCTGAAATTTATTTGCAAAGTCACACTGACCCCAGTACCAACACCACTGTAAACAAATAATTTGGGGATTAAACTCACTCCATTCCAAATACTCTTTGCTCATAATGAAAACACTAACAATGAGTACACTGTATAAAAAGAGCTTGTTAATGATACCCACAATACAATTAAATAGTGCTTACTGTTTTACCTTCCTATGGAGATGGTTTATAAGTCATGAGAGAGTATGTAGATCTGATCAGCCTTTCCGTAGTTTGCCTGGACTGACTAAAACATCTTTTACCATCACAGCTGGGTCCCTGAGCCCCAGCTCATACACAGCAGAATGTGCATTCCCTTGTTCATGAGAAATCCCAATGAAGTCAATGGAGAGACTCACATAAAGTAATTAGGTGTGAATACTGAGTGCAGGATTAAGGATCTTAGTGGCAGCTTTGTGTAACTGAGTGCTGCATTTTCTGAAGATATAAAATAAATCAAATTTAATTTGATGAATATCACAGGGATATAAATTACATGAGGAAAAGTTTAGAAAATCTCGTGCTTAAAGCTGAGACATCTACATGAAAAGCGTAATACTCCAAAACTATTTTATAGATTTTGTAGGATTTAATGGAAAAACCATATGTGTATTTTATTCAGCTCTTGATTTAAGGAGAATTTTTGATGGAATACACTTTGATAGTTTCTTCTGAAGTAGTCAGCTGTTTGACAGAAACGCAGCTATAACATGTAACACGTCACCTTTTCAGACCTCAGTCAGGATCACTCACCTCTAGAACAATGGTCCCACAAGCAAACCCAAGCACTTAGGAATTATTACATAAATCAGCAGGTTGCATTCTTCTCTCTCAGTCAATAATATTCTACAATTTAGCAGTGATAGAGGCCAGTTCAACACAGAAAGAACTGTCTTCTGAAGCAGGAATACATGGTCCTTAAAGATGCCGTGATGATTTTTGCCAGATTAATGAGCACCATCTCAGTAGAGTTTCCAGGGTAAGTAGATTACATTCAGCAAACCGCCCCTCACTCCTTGCACCCCAGCAAACGCAGGGCTCTCAGGAAGCCCGGGCAGCCCCTCCTACCCTGCACGACCCTGCAGTGCAGAGCTGCCTTGGGCTGTGCCCTGGCACGGGGAGAAGCCCCAGCCCGCGCTGCTGCAAGCTGGTAAAGACACCTGCAGGCTACTCTCCAACACGTTTCGAAGCAAAGTTCGGTTCCGATGCTACACTGGTCTTACAACACACTGCGGGGGGTTCCTTACAGCACTGTTAAATGAGTTACTGCGGCATGCACGGGGAGGAGGATCAGTTAAGTTTGCTCAGACCCACGCGGTCCAAAGGAAAGGGAAACCCTCTCCTGCGGGCTGTACCACGAGCAGCAAACCGCTCCAGCGGGACCCAGCAAGCGAACATCCAACCCAGCCGCAGACGCGGCCGCGGCCCCTCGCCTCGGCCTCCCGCTCCCCGCCGGGCCCCCGCCGCCCGCGCTGGCCGCCCGCGGGGCCTTCCCGGCCGCCCCCCACCCGGCGGGGCCCCCGGGGCAGGGCCGTTCCTCCGCCGCGCCGGGGCCCTGGGGCGGGGTGGCCGCCGGCAGTGCAGAGACTCGGGAGATGGCAGCGATGCCGAGCCGCGCCGGGCGGCGCGGGACACGGCGGGGTGCGGTGTCCCCGGGCGGAGCGCCGCGAACCCGCCTGGCGGGCGGGAGAGGCGAGACGAGGCGGGGCAGGGCAGGCGGCAGAGCCGGGCTTACCTGAGGGGCTGGCGGGGCCGCTCCGCTCGGCGCGGCAGCGGCGGCGGCCGGGAGCGAGAGCGGAGCCTCCTCCCCTCGGCGCGGCCCCGGACGGCGCTCCCCCGCCCGCCCCCCGGGAGCAGCCGCCTCCCGCCAGCCCCGTCCCCGGCGGCAGGAGCCCGGCTCAGCTGAGGGGAGGGAAAGCGGGGAGTCCCGCTATGGAGACACCGGCTGTCCTGCCGAGACCTCCAGAGCCGGCGCGGCGCCGGGAGGCCGCGGGAGGAGCCGCGGAGAGCCGCGTTCCTCTCTCCTCAGCCGCCTCTGCCGTCAGGGACGCGGTTCTTCACTCCTGCCCCGCTGAGGGGTACGACCTGCCGTCCCACTCCTTCCCGCCTGGCCCGTGTATGGGACCCGGGCTCTTCTCCCGCTCCCTCGCGCCTGCCGGGAGGAAAGAGAGGGAATCGACGGCTCTTGCGGAATACGGGCTGTCGGTCCCAGGCGTTCCCGCCTGGTCCCGAAGGACGCGGGACCCGCTCCCTCCCGCCAGCCCCGTCAGGGACAGGGCTCCCGGCCCCTCTGGGCTCCCGGCCGCGGTGGCTCCGGCCCGGCCCCGCCGCCCCGCGCACCTCGGCCCCGCTGCTGGCTCCTCCGTGCCAGAGCTGTCCCTGCGCTGGGGCGGGCGGCGAGGGGAGCTCCCGCAGCCCCGGGAGCAGCGCCTGCTCGGGCCGAGCGGGCTCTCCCTGATGGGGGCCGTGAGTTCCTGCTAGAGAAAAGCGGTGTGATTTCTGTCTGGCGGCTCAGCGCATCCTTCCCCGGCCAGCGCCGTGCTCCCCGGGCCGCTGCCTTCCAGGGAAGCCGACCAAGGGAAACGTCGGGGAATGGAAATCCCATTCCCCGCGCGCAGGACCCGCGGGCCAAGGCAAACAGTCCCCGGTGATTCATGCGGTGTCTGCCACCGCGGCGGGCCGGTGGGAGCCTCCGTCGGGGAAAACGCTGAGGAAAGCGTGAAATAAGCTGGCCAAATAGCAGGGACCGTCGTTTCTTAGCTGACACAGCAGCGACGCGGTCAGTAGTCCACGTGGAAAAACTAAGTGTGGGGTTTATATCAACACTTACGGTATTATGTATGAAGAAGAAAAAAAAATAAAATTCCTGCTTTTTTCTCAAACAATTGTGACTTCTGTTTCCTTCCTTCCAAACAAACAAACAAAAAACCCAGTGAAAGCCATTTAAATGGCAGAGGTGAGCCGGGCTCACTGTCACTGTCCAACAGGAAAGACATAAATCGCCAAGCCATGCCAACTGAAGTACATCAGAGGAGTCCAACAGAGGAGTCCAACAGGGGAGACTTTTGCCCCTCAGAGTTGCCGGAATAATGAGTAACTCTGCAATCAGCAAAGCTACTTTGTGTGAGTTTTGCAAAGCACAATTAATTGCCTGTGATGTGAGTGTACAAAATCTAATCTCGAAAAGGAAGCGTACAGATAACAAGCAAATCTAAAACTGAAAGTGGTTGGATTCACCTTATCTTTAATTCTGAGCTCTGGCTCCTGAACCTTTCCTCTATCCAGAGAAAAGGGAAAAAATAAAAATGCAACTGAGCACTGATAGACATTATAGCAAACCCAGCAGGGCCAAGTGCAGAACGATTCTCCCATTCTGTTTCTCCTTGTAATGTAGCATAGGACCCAGTCACGGTCCTTATTAATGCATTGCTGTCTGAAAATACAGAAACTGTACTTCCATTTCCCTGTGCTGTGGCTTGAGGCATCAGCTCAGTTGCCAGAGGAAGACAAAAGTCAGGAGAAAATGTTGTAGTGACAAGATCATGTGAGAGTAACTCATGTGAGTAACTCTGGTGGCTTTAGCTCCAGTTTCTAGATAAGAGAGCCCATCACTCGCGCTCTTCCCAGAGGCCGTGCAGCCTGCTGCTGTTGGCAGGCTCAACGCATGGAAGGTATCCCAGCGGGAGATTGGAGGAAAGGATGATGGCAGCAAGTCAGCACAAAGCATCTCTTTGTTTCATAAGAGACAGCATAGAAGATAGGGGACTTTTATTTGACTTTATTTGACTTTGGTATTTATTTATACCACACCAGAAGTACTGTGTAATCTCCACATTTCAAAGTTCCAGTTTCTTTGCTGCTTGTCCTTTCTCAAATTATGAGCTTCTGCCCTCCACTCCCATCGTGTGACTTCTTTTTGATGTGGGAGAGCCTTTGTTCAGTCTGTCAACATTTGATACAATGGGTAGAGGAAGATTGGAAAACGTTAAGTAAGAAAAAGCTGGAGGCTTCTATCAAGCCATGCTTTGATATGCAAAGAACCAAAAATCTGGCAAAAAAACTCCAAAAAACCAAAAAAGCAAACAAACAAACAAACAAACAAAAAAACCCAAAAAAACCAAACCAAAACAAAACAAAACAAAACAAAACAAAAAAACAACCAAAGCCAAAAAAACAGGTAATTCTTACGTTTCATGAAGATTGCTAACTAGATACCTGAGACTTTGAGTCTGTTTGTTCCTTTCCTGTCTTCTCTTAGTGCCTGGATTACTCTCAGTCTGGAAGAAGTGATGTAGGCTGCTTCTCAGTTATCATAGGCAATCACTTAATACAAAAACCACATTTCAGAAAGTAGGTTTTACATAATAAGCAGGTGCTTTAAGTAAAACAGCAGTGAATTGATTTTCTTCCTGCTGTTAGTAGAGGACAGTGTCAGACCTTCATGGTAGTTAGACACTTCCTACGAATTTCCAGTCTAAAAGTATTTATGGCAATTTTGTATTTGTTTCCTAATATCAACATTGTCTTTAAACCTAAGGAACTCATTTTCTTCTCCAAGGCTTGCCTAGGGCATTTAGTGACAGCAATCATTTTCTTTTTCAGCTTTCACTCTTGTTTCACTCAGCAAGATCTTGCTGTGTATGTGGCTCCTGAGAGGGTGTGTGGCAAAATTAAACATGATACACCATGCAAGCCCTCTCCACTTCTCCTGATGTGGTCAAGGATTTCATAATTTTATCATTTTCAGTGGCCACAGCACCACGGAGGCTGATGGTCACCTTTGTGTTCAGTTTATATGTGCAGCTGTGCCTGTTTGCCCGTGGATTAATCCTCTCTAATACATGATCTTGAGGGTCTCTTCCAACCTTGATGATTCAGTAATTCTGTGATCTTATACTATGGTATTTAATCTCTCTTCTAGTTCTTTATTGGTTGGTTATTTTTTTTTCTTCCAACTAGCATTCCTAATTGTACTTATTGTAGATATCAAAGTAGAGGATTGGTTTTTCTATCTTTTGAAGAAAAAGATTTTATTTATCTGACTATGAATGAAACTTTTCGTTGGGTTGGATTCAGTGGCAGTATTAGAAATATCTTTTCACTACCTAACCAGGTTTAACTTAGCTACAAACCATACCAAGATTACTACAGATCTTCTGTAGCATCTCATAGCTTTTTTTTTTTTCTATAGTTTTCTTTTATGCATTTTCCTGTGAAATATTGTCTTACATTTGAATGGATTTTCCAGATATTTAGGGGCAGAGGGAGTTGATTTTTTTCCCCCAGCATTACCAGGTACACATTAAATTAAGCTATTCTATACCTACAATATCATATCTACTACTATCTAGTAGTATTTTCAAGAAGCCTTAAATCATTCATCCTTTCATTGCAACTTCTTTTTCAAAGTTTTCTTCCTCTTCAGTCTTTTAAAACACAGTGATTGGTGCAGAGCCAAAATATTGGCAAATGCCACCACCACCACCAGTCATTATATTAAAAAAAATCATATTTTGGAGAGTTCCTAAGGTAAAGTCTCTTGACTTCAGGTAAAGCATAAGATTCATATGAGGCTATAATTTGGAGATGCTGGACACCATCCTTGGGCGTTTTTTTGGTCACTTCCTACCTAAATTTTTCCATAGTACTGTCATTCAGTGCATTATTCACAAAACTGATAATAGAACAGAGGACTGCTTAGGGAAACAGATTTTGTCAAAATATCCCTTTTTTCTTTCTTTTTAATGGGCTATGAAAGGATCAGTATGGGGTTGAGTTTATACATTATACACTTGGACATTTCTTAGGCACTCACATAACACAATATTTTGACTAGGAAGCTATAATGCTGCAGCAATAGCTCTGCACATATGAAATAGATTGCAAAACAGATTATGAATCTCAGCTGTATGTGAGCAAAGAGTACTTACTGACTGTGTTTCAAGACAAACTGCAAGGATAAATTTTTGACTCCATAGTGCTTTAAATCCTTTATTCACAACATTAAAGAAAACATATTCTATTTTGGCTACACCTTAAAGCTCTGAATAATTCAAGCAGAATGTTTAAAAAACCTTGGAGTGGTGTAGCAAAGAACTGAAAGAACCATTAGAGAACTGGAAAATATGCCATCCAGTGAAAAACTCAGAAAAGGCAATGCCTTTAATAACTCAGGTTTAGGAGGTGACTTAAGGACACCATATAAGTAAGTATATAAAGGACAAAACTTTAATAAAAGGTGTCTTCAATGCAGCCAACAGAAATGTAATAGCACTTAATGATAGAAACCTGCAGACAGAAAAATTGGACTAGAAACAGGCTGGTTTATCTGCATCTCTGTTCTTCATATTTTATATCATTTTGTAAGGGAATTCTTTTTTCTCCTTTGCAATTTTTTGACTAATAGAGAACTGCTGTTGTAAGGCAATCCATAAATTAATGCAGAAAATAACCACTTTGGGTAATTATTTATCTTTTTGTATGTTGAAGACTCAAAAAAGATCTTGTATTTTAATTCCAAAAGTGATGCCTAGAGAGCATATTCAATGGCTGCCCAACCTTCAACTTGCTCAGTTGCACTGCTCCCTTGGTGCCTGCAGTTCTGCGTTGCAGATCACGTTTTCTCCAACTGTGGAGCTGGGCATTCACTTCCTGCTTTGGTCCAGAGGGATCTGGTGTGGAGAAAGACACCAGTTTGTACAAGGTTGAGCAGGCTGGTGCCCAGCGCAGGCACAAGCTCCCTGCAGCTGTTTGGCCGCCTGAGTTCCCCTGTGTGCTCTTACATCACAAGCAGCACAAACCAGCAGAAACCTCACAAAATGCAGAGGTGGCTCCTGGTGTTTTTTGCAGGACAGTCTGAGGTGCAGGTGTGACTTGGCTGCTGCTAACTGCTGTTTGTGCAGAGGCTTGGGGCATCTGTCCTGGAAGAGCGCCTGAGAGCCAGCACAGGTGACCAGCACAAGGTCTCACAGACAGCTGGACAGACCTGCCAACCCTCCTTGGCTCCCAAGGTCCTCTGCACAGCCCTGGCAGCAAAACTCAGACTCCTTGTCTTCTGGATGTTAGATTAGGATTGGTAACAAAGGGATTAACATTTACATTTCATTATGAACTTCATGAAGAACCAAGTTTCTGGAGTGATTTCCACAAATCTAGGCATCAGGCATTGCAAACTTTCAGGAGTTAAATATTTTTTAAGGTTATGATTTATTTTTTTTTTAAACCCACTAAAATCTCTGAACATATACTTAGTTTGAAGACTGTGAGTAATCTCTTTTAAATCTAAATTCAGTGCACGGTTTGGTGCTTCCTGTTATCTCCCCAAGATGGTTCATGAGTCAGATTTAACTGTGGCTCAGATCACAGCTGTACCATAGCCAAAAGAAAAGATGCTTCCAGTACACAATATTTAATCAAGACCAAAGTTTTGCATATATGCATATATATGTACACATCTATTCTGTATATTAATACCCATGATGGTGTGAAGGTTGGGCAGCTATGATGTATATAATAGATATATAATGTATATTAAAAAATTATCATAATGGCCTTTTAACAGAACATATTTCATCTGAGACATGCAGAGCCAGACAGCATTCATTAACTGTACTTTTTGTTTTAACGTTTTATTTTAAAGCTGTACTTACAAGTTTAAGTACCACATTCCTGTTGATATCTGCTACAAGAGAGTCTCTTTCCTTTTTAAAGTAGTAATGTCATCACTTAAGAGGAAATCAGAGGAAATCTCAAGCCAGGAGCCACAGTAATGACAGATCAGGTAGGTATTTCTGCTGCAATGTTGCCACAAAAGCCCCCAGGGATCTGATTGGACTGGCTACCCTTTGGCTGCTGGGCATCTGAAACACTACATTTTAAATGTTGATGTAATTTTCTTTTTTAATTCTTTGATCTGTATAATTCTGTATGAACACCATTGGGTCAAGAGTCACTCTGCCTAAATTCTGCCAGAGTTGTAGTTTGGGTGCTTATTTTGAGCACCACACAGATGTTACATAAGATTCATGAAGAACTTGTTATTTCATTTGAGATCCAGACACACATAAGAATCCAAAGACATTGTTACATTTAGAATATTCTTCATTGTGCAAGAACTGATTTAGAGCTAGCAATTTGCATGCTTTCTGGATTATGTTGTAAGATCTAAGTTGAGCTTTTTTGTGTGTGTGATGTCAATTTTGTCCCAGAGCTGAGTAAGAAAACATTACCTTGGATTCTGAAGGAGAGTTGAATTTAAGCATGGCATGGCTTAAATTACCAAAGGAAATGCTGAAAATGCAGTTTTCCTGCTCACATGTTCAAAGTTACAGCAGAAGTAAAGCCCATGAATATACTTGGCAGAGTAGCAATTCCTGGACAACTTTTCAGCTAGATAAACTAGGTGAGTGCTGTCTGCAGGTGAATTCAGTATACATTTTACCAACAGTATATAACTTCATTGAGTCCTGCCTATTTGATCATATATCAAATTTTTTTCACTATAAACATTATCCAGGCTGGATGGTAATCATAAGCTGCCACACAGTTCTGAAGAAAATTAAGAAAATGTATAACCTAGGTATAAGGCAAATGCTTGCTTTTCAGTTACCATGTGCATGAGTTCTGATTTTCTTGTTCCAAAAATTTTTGAAGAGTCAAATGGAATTTCCAAGAGAATTTCAGTAGGAAGAACTTAGTTAATTGCAATATGTGGGCCTCAACAATCAAAATTTTGCCTTGTGTCCATTTCTCTGAGCCCCTGTGGCTGACCTCAGCTGCTATCCATGGCACCCAGCAAGATGGAAGTCTGCAGTGGGACAGAGACAGCAAGGCAAAAGGGGCCTGAGCCTGCATGTCCAGCCATGCACACCAGGGAGTTACTTGTCTTCTTCATTTACTTTAAGAATGTGAAATGATTCTTAGATTCAAGAACATCTGTCAAGATTCTAGTCCTCAAACCTCTGGAAATAAAACACAGCAAGATGACCACAGAAGTGTGGGAGAGATGTGCAAGCTCTTTACATATTCATACTCCTTCAAACCCTTTGATCTGTTTCAGTTCCCCTGTTTTTATGTGTATATAATGAAGTTTACAAACCATGAATTGTGAACAGAACTGTGCAATTCGTGTATCATTGATCTATCACTAACACTCAGGACAGTCCTTTTTACCACAAGTGAGAAATAAACACTTTTCATTACATCTGTGTTTGAGTCTTTACTGAATTTGTTTTTAACCAGCAGCATGTTCCTGGAATTATAGAAAATGTCAGCTGAATGTGAAGGATTCAAGTAAGAAAACAGTATGGGTTTGCAAAATATCTGTCTGTTTCCTTTTAGAGGTGGTATAATGTACCATGTACAAATTAGAATCATCTAAGTGTCAAGCAGGTGGCTAGCTGTAGGAAGAGATGCTCAAAACAGCAAAGAAAAAAGTGGAGTGCACATCCAAAATAGAACCTGTGGATGTAGCAAAAGGATGATGTTTTTAGATTAATAATGAGAGAGAGAAAATTATCTACTTCTTCAGGAAAGCAGATTCAATTTAGAATCAAACCCTATATCCTTATCTTTTAAGTAATTTTTAAGTGATAAAAAATGGAGAATCATATGGTAATTGACAAATGACCAGTAATGGTTGGCCAGTGTTACTGACCAGCTGTAACATACCTGCTTTACATTACAATAGTTTGAACCACAGTAGATGTCTAGGGAAAAAAGAAAGGAAAAGAAAAGAAAAGAAAAAAAAAGTAAAGAAAAGAAAAGAAAAAAAAGAAAAGAAAGAAAAGAAAAGAAAAAAAAGAAAAGAAAGAAAAGAAAAGAAAAAAAAGAAAAGAAAGAAAAGAAAAGAAAAAAAAGAAAAGAAAGAAAAGAAAAGAAAAAAAAGAAAAGAAAGAAAAGAAAAGAAAAGAAAAGAGGAAATCCTGTCTTTATTTAGGAAGAATACTAGAGAAAGAAAAGATTGATAAAGTTTTGCTTCAAAGATATTGTATGAATTCAAGAAAACTCCCTGTAACTAGCAGGAACTTGCATTTTTTTTTAAGATACCAAACACCTGCTGATCTGGCACTTCAGGAGTCAACTGAGACAGTTTGATTTCAGCCAGCACTGGACCCAGGAAAGGGTGTCTCTTCTAATTAAACAATTAAGACTGATGCTTCCACTGATAGATTCAAATTTGCATATGCAAATTCTTCTTGATTAATTGCAGTACAGTGTGGTTTATAAACCCTGAGACCTAGTATTACACATACATTCTACATTTCCAATTATAAGGCTGTCAGCTACAAATATTTTAAGTGATTTAAAAACTATGGTTTGATCTCTCTGTAGACTAATAAAGACAGTCAATAGTACAACATTATGATGTTGTTTATAAACATTTCAAACCTTGCATGTCAATAATTAAGAAGCTGAATTCCTCCACTGGCAAAATCCATAGTTTTTATTGCACTAACAACCATTTACATTTATTTATTTATTTATTTATTTATTTCAAACTACATTTTAGTGAGATCTCAATTTTTCTTGTTTGCAACAGAAATTAACAAAAATTTTTTTCTAGGTCCTTGAGAAATCTGTCTTGCTTCTGTTTGTCTATGCAATCCTAAAGACTTTGCTATCTATAAATATTTTATTACAGTCAACACAGACAAAGGCAGGATAATGAGCAAGAGTTGCAGCAACTACAAACAAGGGAGACATGAACCTTAAAACACATTCACATCAAGGGGAGGAGACAATTTCCATCCCAGCACAGGTATATCAAATTGAAAAGCAATAAGTACCTCAGACCATCATGATTTGCACAAATGCCATCTCAGCTTCTGTTCTGATCCAAATAATACTAGACACTTCAGAACAACAACAAAAAATTACAGATGTTTCAAAACATGAACAGGTGATAAATACAGAATTAGTTTCTCAACATTAGGATGTGCTCATCCAACCTGTTGTGGGGTTTTTTTGAGGCAAAGGAAATGTAGTAGATCTAATCTGCCTGCATTTCAGAAAAGCATTGCCACAGAGGTGATTTATAACTGAAAAAGGAACAAGCAGAAGGAATGTGAGCTAAGTATGGATCTAGCTCATGGCCAGGAAAGACATTGTATGTTGGGTGCACGTAGACGCCTTGAATATAGCCAGAGATCACATCCTAAAACTTTCCTAGATTGTGACTCTATCTGGTCTCAGACCCCTGAGACAAAGCTGTTTGGTAGATGTTTGTTTGTTTCCTTAAACACCCACCTCCCTTTTTTCTTAGACACCCTTTTTTTAAACTCATCCTCAGGCTGGTCATGTAAAATGAACTGGTCTGAGCTCAACTGTGCTGCTGGTGCAGCCTCTTGTACCAGAGCCACATCTCAGTGGTGCTGCTCTACACCTGCACAGTGGCAATTATGAAACCACTCATGTTCTGTTGCTTGGTGCTCACAGGAGTGCAACAGTTGACAGAGGAATATTTCTGAGCTTCCCTTTTTAACCAGGGGCTACTTTTCTAGACCCCTGGAGTGCTTACACAGTGTCTACACACAGTGTAATGATACATTACTTTTATTTCAAACTTATTTGTCCAAATTAGTATGTCAGGACTTTTTATCCAGGCTGAATAATTGAATTGCAGAGAGGAATAAGTAACCAAAAGGTAACAATATATTATGTTGTGCTTTGGGCTTTTTTTTGCTGACAATTCACAAGATAAAAAACCACAAAGAAAATATACATTGAAACAGAATCCAGTCAGTTCTAGACGAACATATGGTCACGGATACCATGGCTAATATCTATGTATTTAAAAGGAAAATATTTGCATTAAAAAATAAGCAAAGTCAATTTTTTTTTAAGGAAAAAAAACCACTCAAAACTAGTGGATCAAATTGTTTCTAAGAGCCTTTTGAACTTCTTTAGCTTTTTTTTTAATGAGAAGCAAAGCAGCAGGATAACACAATAGCAGGAAATTTGAGCTGCTCTGTCCAACTGACAAAGCTAATTTCATCCTCTGCTCTAATGCAATGAAAGAAAAAAACTCATCCCATTTTTCTAATTATTTAATGGGCAGAAGACTTTATAAATTCCCAAAAGATAAATCTTTTTAACAAATTGCCAGGTCTTGCCTTTGTTCTTTTACTTTCATTGTCCTTGCTGCCCCAGGTGAGTGTATCTGATATAGTGTATATTGCCAAGAATGACCACATTCATGTAAATAGCATCAATCTCCTGGAGTGTCCCGTTGATTTATTTTTCATCTGTTGATCTTAAACTCGTGTACTGATGATACACAAAATAAAACTATAAAAGTACTTGCCTATCCAGACACCTTTTTTCTGTAAGAGAGAAGGTGCCTGTTTTGTGCTTGCCTCTGGCACAGAATGAAGGCTGAAGTATCTTCCATCCATAAAGTAGAACATATCTGATCTTATTAGGATGGTATGTGAATTTTGAAGAGCACCTTGCCCATCCTGGCCTTGAATGGGATCAGAAGATTCGATGCTAAAAGTTTACCCAGAGGTCCAAGTTGGACCTCTAATTTCATGTTTGCCTCTACTCTCCTGAAGGGTCCTGAAATGGGGAGTTTTGGAGAGGGAAACAGATTCAATATTACATGAAAAAAAAAAAAATCTCTAAAAACCCCCAACCCTTTCAAAACCAGAAATATTTACATACTTAGGGAAAATTTATATGAAACAGAAGCCTGTTAGAGTTATAGAGTTAGGATGCACATAGGTATTGTGATATAGCTCAGGATCTGGGCTAAAAAGCTTCATGTTGCTCATCCCTGCTATTGCTGGTCATGTCGACCTCAAAGAGCAAATAGAAGTCTTCTGAAATGCCTGCAGAGCCTCTGCAGTGCTGCAGCTCCCTCCCTCAGAGTAGCTTCACAGCTCTTTTGTCTCTGCTGGCTAGCAAAGCTTCTCATGTAAGCCAAGTAGCCAGCCCTGCTGCAGGCCTGATTCATCTCCTTGCTGTTTATTCACCTTTCCAAGTGACCCTGTGTCCTCCACTCAGACTAATTAGTTAAGTCCAGCTCTGGCTACAAATGAAAACATTTCATTATTTCCTGAAAACTCTCCTGTCTGAAATGTTTGAATAATCTGTGTCCTGGTTTCAGCTATGGTAGAGTTAATTTCTCTGAAGAAAAAGAAAATAATTTACTGCATTAAATTTCACTAAGATTTTTCACTAAAAGAAACTACTGTTGTATCTCATTGTCCAGGGTATAGTTGTAGAACTGCCTCTTTGCTTTGAAATAGCTTTGTATCTGCTGGCTGGGTGACAATGAGGCTTTCACTCCCAGTGCTAGAGTATCCTCTTCTGCTGGAGGTAGACACAGGCTGCAGGCAGAAGGTCACAGATCTGTATTCCACACCCTGCTGAGCTATTCAGCTGAAAAACTGGCCACAGTGCAGAAGGATTCCAGGTCAAACCCATGGGTGTGGAGACATAATTTATAAATACCAGAGTCCTTCTCTGAAAGAACACTAATCCTGATTTATCAGAGCCAAGCCTCCCTTTAGATAGCTATAGCTGCTGTTTTGGATTTCTCAGAGCTGGGAACTGAGATAGCGTTGAAACATCTCCATAGTGAATTTGCACGAAATGCTTTTTTTTTGTGGTATTTGACTGCAGTTTCTACAGCTAATAGGGATGGGTAAATGGGAAAGATACAACCTGGCTCCAGAGAAGCAGCATCTAAGGAGAGCAGCCTCTATGGAGAGAACATCTAATTCTCTAAGGATAAAACTTAGCTCCAGAAGAGCAGTTTAGAGTCATCTGTCTGACTAGACAGTTTTGCAGGCATTTAACCAATACTGCTTTTGGTTTAGAAATATTAATCTGTAGATTTCCTTGCATTAAAGCAAGTAAGACAAAGGTATCATCCCCTTCAGTGACAGAATTCTGCAACAGAGCTTGTCTAACAGCTAATACAAGAGGTTACATGAGCAACTATATTTCCTCCTGACCACAGCAGAG